>NC_037676.1:46907795-46940657 GCF_003255815.1 Theropithecus gelada | reverse complement strand
GGAAAGAAGCTTTCTGAGAAACTGCTTTGTGATGTGTGACTTCCACTCACAGAGTTACATCTGTATTTCATGGATCTGTTTGCTAGACTTATTTCTGTGGAATCTGAGAAGAGATAATTCCAATCCCTTTGAAGACTATAGGGCCAAAGGTAATATCCTCCGATAACAAAGAGAAAGAAGCTTTCTGAGAAACTTCTTAGTGTTCTGTGAAATCATGTCACAGAGTTACAGCTTTCCCCTCAAGAAGCCTTTCGCTAAGACAGTTCTTGTGGAATTTGCAAAGTGATATTTGGAAGCCCATAGATGGCTACGGTGAAAAAGGAAATAACCTCCGATGAAATCTGGAAAGAAGCTTTCCGAGAAACTGCTTAGTGTTCTGTGAATTCGTCTCACAGAGTTACAGCTTTCCCCTCAAGAAGCCGCTCGCTAGGCCCGTTCTTGTGGAATTCGCAACGTGATAATTGGAAGCCCATAGAGGGCTATGGTGAAAAAGGCAATACCCTCAGAGAAAAACTGGAAAGAAGCTTTCTGAGAAACTGCTTTGTGATGTGTGACTTCCACTCACAGAGTTACATCTGTATTTCGTGGATCTCTTTGCTAGCCTTATTTCTGTGGAAACTGAGAACAGATATTTCGGATCCCTTTGAAGAATATAGGGCCAAACGAAATATCCACCGATAACAAAAAGAAAGAAGCTTCGTGAGGAACTTCTTTGTGTTCTGTGAAATCATCTCACAGAGTTTCAGCTTTCCCCTAAAGAAGCCTTTCGCTAAGACAGTTCTTGTGGAATCTGCAAAGTGATATTTGGAAGACCTTAGAGGGCTATGGTGAAAAAGGAAATATCCTCCGATGAAATCTGGAAAGAAGCTTTCTGAGAAACTGCTTACTGTTCTGTGAATTCATCTCACAGAACTACAGCTCTCCAATGAAGAAGCCGCTCGCTATGCCTGTTCTTATGGAATTCACAAAGTGATATGTGGAAGCCAATAGAGGGCTATCGTGAAAAAGGAAATATCCTCAGAGAATAACTGGAAAGAAGCTTTCTGAGAAACTGCTTTGTGATGTGTGACTTCCACTTCCAGAGTTATCTCTGTATTTCGAGGATCTCTTGGCTAGCCTTATTTCGGTGGAATCTGAAAACAGATAATTCGGATCCCTTTAAAGGCTATAGGGCCGAACGAAATATCCTCCGATAACAAAGAGAAAGAAGCTTTCTGAGGAAACTTCTTTGTGTTCTGTGAAATCATCTCACAGAGTTACAGCTTTCCCCTCAAGAAGCCTTTCGCTAATACAGTTTTTGTGGAATTGGCAAAGTGATATTTGGAAGCCCATAGAGGGCTATGCTGAAAATGGAAATAGCCTCCGATGAAATCTGGAAAGAAGCTTTGTGAGAAGCTGCTTAGTGTTCTGTGAATTCATCTAATAGAGTTACAGCTTTCCCCTCAAGAAGCCGCTCGCTAAGCCTATTCTTGTGGAATTCGCAAAGTGATATTTGGAAGCCCATAGAGGGCTATGGTGAAAAAGGAAATATCCTCATAGAAAAACTGGAAAGAAGATTTCTGTAAAACTGCTTTGTGACGTGTGACTTCCACTCACAAACTTACATCTGTATTTCATGGATCTCTTTGCTAGCCTTATTTCTGTGGAATCTGAGAACAGCTATATCGGATCCCTTTGAAGACTATAGGGCCAAATAAAATATCCTCAGATAACAAAGAGAAAGAAGCTTTCTGAGAAACTTCTTTGTGTTCTGTGAAATCAACTCACAGAGTTACAGCTTTCCCCTCGAGAAGTCGCTCTCTAAGACTGTTCTAGTGTAATTCGCAAAGTGATATTTGGAAGCCCATAGAGGGCTATAGTGAAAAAGGAAATATCTTCAGAGAAAAACTGGAAAGAAGCTTTCTGAGAAATTTTTTTGTGTTCTGTGAAATCATCTCACAGAGTCACAGCTTTCCCCTCAAGAAGCCTTTCACTAAGACATTTCTTGTGGAATTGGCAAAGTGATATTTGGAAGATAATAGAGGGCTATGGTGCAAAAGGAAATATCCTCCGATGAAATCTGGAAAGAAGCTTTCTGAGAAACTGCTTAGTGTTCTTTGAATTCATCTCACAGAGTTATAGCTTCCCCCTCAAGAAGTCGCTCACTAAGCCTGTTGTTGTGGAATTCGCAAAGTGATATTTCGAAGCCCCTAGAGGGCTATGGTGAAAAAGGAAATATCCTCACAGAAAAACTGGAAAGAAGTTTCTGAGAAACTGCTTTGTGATGTGTGACTTCCACTCGCAGAGTTACATCTGTATTTCGAGGTTCTCTTTGCTAGCCTTATTTTCGTGCAATCTGAGAACAGATATTTCGGATCCCTTTGAAGACTCTAGGGCCAAAGGAAATATCCTCCGATAACACAGACAAAGAAGCTTTCTGAGAAACTTCTTTGTGTTCTGTGAAATCATCTCACAGAGTTACAGCTTTCCCCTCAAGAAACCTCTCGCTAAGACAGTTCTTGTGGAATTGGCAAAGTGATATTTGGAAGCCCACAGAGGGCTATGGTGAAAAGGAAATATCCTCTGATGAAATCTGGAAAGAAGCTTTCTGAGAAACTGCTTAGTGTTCTGTGAATTCATCTCACAGAGCTACAGCTTTCCCCTCAAGAAGCCTCTCGCTACGCCTGTTCTTGTGGTATTCACAAAGTGATATTTGGAAGCCCCTATAGGGCTATGGTAAAAAAGGAAATATCCTCAGAGAAAAACTGGAAAGAAGCTTTCTGAGAAACAGCTTTGTGATGTGTGACTTTCACTCACAGAGTTACATCTGTATTTCGAGGATCTCTTTGGTAGCCTTATTTCTGTGGAATCTGAGAACAGATATTTCGGATCCCTTTAAAGACTATAGGGCCAAACGAAATATCCTCCGATAACAAAGAGAAAGAAGCTTTCTGGGAAACTTCTTTGTGTTCTGTGAAATCATCTCACAGAGTTACATCTTTCCCCTCAAGAAGTCTTTCGCTAAGACAGTTCTTTTGGAATTTGCAAAGTGATATTTGGAAGCCCCTAGATGGCTATGGTGAAAAAGGAAATATCCTCCGATGAAATCTGGAAAGAAGCTGTCTGAGAAACTGCTTAGTGTTCTGTGAATTCAACTCACAGAGTTAGAGCTTTCCCCTCATGAGGACGCTCGCTAGGCCCGTTCTTGTGGAATTCACAATGTGATATTTGGAAGCCCATAGAGGGCTATGGTGAAAAAGGAAATATCCTCAGAGAAAATGTGGAAAGAAGCTTTCTGAGAAACTGCTTTGTGATGTGTGACTTCCTCTCACAGAGTTACATCCGTATTTCCTGGATATCTTTGCTAGCCTTATTTCTGTGGAATCTGAGAACAGATAATTCGGATTCCTTTGAAGAATATAGGGCCAAACGAAATATCCTCCGATAACGAAGAGAAAGAATCTTTCTGAGGAACTTCTTTGTGTTCTGTGAAATCATCTCACAGAGATTCAGCTTTCCCCTCAAGAAGCCTTTTGCTAAGACACTTCTTGTGGAATTTGCAAAGTGATATTTTGAAGCCCTTAGAGGGCTATGGTGAAAAAGGAAATATCCTCCGATGATATCTGGAAAGAAGCTTTCTGAGAAACTGCTTAGTGTTCTGTGAATTCATCTCACAGAACTACAGCTCTCCAATCACGAAGCCGCTCACTAAGCCTGTTCTTGTGGAATTCACAAAGTGATATTTGGAAGCCCATAGAGGGCTATGGCGAAAAAGGAAATATCCTCAGAGAAAAACTGGAAAGAAGCTTACTGAGAAACTGCTTTGTGATCGTGACTTCCACTCGCAGAGTTACATCTGTATTTCGAGGATCTCTTGGCTAGCCTTATTTCTGTGGAATCTGAAAACAGATATTTCGGATTCCTTTGAAGAATATATGGCCGAACGAAATATCCTCCGATAACAAAGAGAAAGAAGCTTTCTGAGAAACTTCTTTGTGTTCCCTGAAATCATATCACAGAGTTACAGCTTTCCCCTCAAGAAGCCATTCACTAATAAGTTCTTGTGGAATTGGAAAGTGATATTTGGAAGCCGATAGAGGGCTATGCCGAAAAAGGAAATATCCTCCGATGAAATCTGGAAAGAAGCTTTCTGAGAAACTGCTTAGCGTTCTGTGAATTCATATCAGAGAGTTACAGCTTTCCCCTCAAGAAGCCGCTCGCTAGGCCTGTTCTTGTGGAATTCGCAAAGTGATATTTTCAAGCCCATAGAGGGCTATGGTGAAAAAGGAAATATCCTAGAGAAAAACTGGAAAGAAGCTTTCTGAGAAACTGCTTTGTGATATGTGACTTCCACTCACAGAGTTATATCTGTTCTTCGTGGATCTCTTTGCTAGCCTTATTTCTGTGGAATCTGAGAACAGATACTTCGGATCCCTTTGAAGACTATAGGGCCAAACGAAATATCCTCCGATAACAAAGACAAAGAAGCATTCTGAGATACTTCTTTGTGTTCTGTGCAATCATCTCACAGAGTTACAGCTTTCCCCTCAAGAAGCCTTTCGCTAAGACAGTTCTTGTGGAATTGGCAAAGTGATATTTGGAAGCCCATAGAGGGCTATGTTGCAAAAGGAAATATCCTCCGATGAAATCTGGAAAGAAGCTTTCTGAGAAACTGCTTAGTGTTCTGTGAATTCATCTCACAGAATTACAGCTTTCCCCTCAAGAAGCCGCTCACTAAGCCTGTTCTTGTGTAATTCACAAAGGGATATTTGGAAGCCCATAGAAGGCTATGGTGAAAAAGGAAATATCCTCAGAGAAAAACTGGAAAGAAGCTTTTGAGAAACTGCTTTGTGATGTGTGACTTTCACTCACAGAGTTACATCTGTATTTCGTGAATCTCTTTGCTAGCATTATTTCTGTGGAATCTGAGAAGAGATATTTCAGATTACTTTGAAGAATATAGGGCCAAAGGATATATCCTCCGATAACAAAGAGAAACAAGCTTTCTGAGAAACTTCTTCGTGTTCTGTGAAATCATCTCACAAAGTTACAGCTTTCCCCTCAAGAAGACTTTCACTAAGACAGTTATTGTGGAACTGGCAAAGTGATATTTGGAAGCCCATAGATGGCTGTGGTGAAAAAGGAAATATCCTCCGATGAAACCTGGAAAGAAGCTGTCTGAGAAACTGCTTAGTGTTCTGTGAATTCATCTCACAGAGTTACAGCTTTCCCCTCAAGAAGCCGATCGGTAAGACTGTTCTTGTGGAATTCGCAAAGTGATATTTGCCAGCCCATAAAGGGCTATGGTGCAAAAGGAAATATCCTCAGAGAAATACTGGAAAGAAGCTTTCTGAGAAACTGCTTTGTGATGTGTGACTTCCGCTCACAGAGTTACATCTGTATTTCGAGGTTATCTTTGCTAGCCTTATTTCTGTGCAATCTGAGAACAGATATTTCGGATCCCATTGAAGACTCTAGGGCTAAAGGAAATATCCTCCGATAACAAAGAGAAAGAAGCTTTCTGAGAAACTTCTTTGTGTTCTGTGAAATCATCTCAAAGAGTAACAGCTTTCCAATCAAGGAGCCACTCGCTAAGCCTGTTCTTGTGGAATTCGCAAAGTTATATATGGTGAAAAAGGAAAATCTCCTCAGAGAAAAACAGGAAAGAAGCTTTCTGAGAAACTGCTTTGCGATGTGTGACTTCCACTCACAGAGTTACATCTGTATTTCGTGGACCTCTTTGCTAGCCTTATTTCTGTGGAATCTGAGAACAGATATTTCGGATCCCTTTGAAGACTATAGGGCCAAACGAAATATCCTCCGATAACAAAGACAAAGAAGCTTTCTGAGAAACATCTTTGTGTTCTGTGAAATCATCTCACAGAGTTACAGCATTCCCCTCAAGAAGCCTTTCACTAGGACAGTTCTTGTGGAATTTGCAAAGTGATATTAGGAAGCCCATAGAGGGCTATGGTGAAAAAGGAAATATCCTCCGATGAAATCTGGAAAGAAGCTTTCTGAGGAACTGCTTAGTGTTCTGTTAATTCATCTTACAGAGTTACATCTGTATTTCGTGGATGTCTTTGCTAGCCTTATTTCTGTGGAATCAGAGAACAGATATTTCGGATCGCTTTGAAGACTGGAGGGCCAAAGGAAATGTCCTCCGATAACAAAGAGAGAGAAGCTTTCTGAGAACCTCCTTTTTGTTCTGTGAAATCATCTCACAGAGGTACAGCTTTCCCCTCAAGAAGCCTTACGCTAAGACAGTTCTTGTGGAATTTGCAAAGTGATATTTGGAAGCCAATAAAGGGCAATGGTGAAAAAGGAAATATCCTCCGGTGATATCTGGAAAGAAGCCTTCTGAGAACCTGCTTCGTGTTCTGTGAATTCATCTCACAGAGTTACAGCTTTCCCCTCAAGAAGCCGCTCGCTAAGCCTGTTCTTGTGGAATTCGCAAAGTGATATTTGGAAGCGCATAGAGGGCTAAGGTGAAAAAGGAACTATCCTCAGAGAAAAACTGGAAAGAAGCTTTCTGAGAAACTGCTTTGTGAAGTGTGATTTCCACTCACAGAGTTACATCTGTATTTCGTGGATCTCTTTTCTAGCCTTATTTTTGTGGAATCTGAGAACAGATATTTCGGATCGCTTTGAAGACTAGAGGGCCAAAGGAAATGTCCTCCGATAACAAAGAGACAGAAGCTTTCTGAGAACCGCCTTTTTGTTCTGTGAAATCATCTCACAGAGGTACAGCTTTCCCCTCAAGAAGCCTTACGCTAACACAGTTCTTGTGCAATTTCCAAAGTGATATTTGAAAGCCAATAGAGGGCAATGCTGAAAAAGGAAATATCCTCCGATGAAATCTGGAAAGAAGCTTTCTGAGAAACTGCTTAGTGTTCTGTGAATTCATCTCACAGAGTTACAGCTCTCCTCTAAAGAAGCCGCACGCTAACCCTGTTCTTGTGGAATTCACAAAGTGATATTTGGAAGCCCATATAGGGCTATGGTGAAAAAGGAAATATCCTACGAGGAAATCTGGAAAGAGGCATTCTGAGAAACTGCTTAGTGTTCTTTGAATACATCTCCCGGAGTTAAATCTTTGCCCTGAAGAATCCACTCGCTAAGCCTGTTCTTGTGGAATTCGCAAAGTGATATTTGGAAGCCCATAGAGGGCTATGGTGAAAAAGGAAATATCCGCAGAGAAAAACTGCAAAGAAGCTTTCTGAGAAACTTCTTTGTGAAGTGTGACTTCCACTCACAGAGTTACATCTGTATTGGATCTCTTTGCTAGCCTTATTTCTGTGGAATCTGAGAACAGATACTTCGGATCCCTTTGAAGACTCTAGGGCCAAAGTAAATATCCTACGATAACAAAGAGAAAGAAGCTTTCTGAGAAACTTCTCTGTGTTCTGAGAAATCATCTCACAGAGCTACAGCTTTCCCTTCAAGAAGCCTGTTGCTAAGCCTGTTTTTGTGGAATTTGCAAACTTATATTTGGAAGCCCATAGAGGGCTATGGTGAAAAAGGAATTATCCTCAGAGAAAAATTGGAAAGTAGCTTTCTGAGAAACTGCTTTGTGATATGTGACTTCCACTCATAGACTTACATCTGTATTTCATGGATCTCTTTGCTAGCCTTATTTCTGTGGAATCTGAGACCAGATATTTCGGATCCCTTTGAAGACTATAGGGCCAAATTAAATATCCTCAGATAACAAAGAGAAAGAAGCTTTCTGAGAAACTTCTTTGTGTTCTGCGAAATCATCTCACAGAGTTACAGCTTTCCACTCAAGAAGCCGCTCGCTAAGCCTGTTCTAATGCAATTCACAAAGTGATATTTGGAAGCCCATAGAGGGCTATGGCGAAAAAGGAAATATTTTCAGAGAAAAACTGGAAAGAAGCTTTCTGAGAAACTGCTTTGTGATGTGGAACTTCCACTCACAGAGTTACAACTGCATTTCGTGCATCTCTTTGCTAGCCTTATTTCTGTGGAATCTGAGAACAGATATTTCGGATCCCTTTGTACACTATAGGGCCATAGGAAATATCCTCCGATAACAAAGAGAAAGAAGCTTTCTGAGAAACTTCGTTTTGTTCTGTGAAATCATCTCACAGAGTTACAGCTTTCCCCTCAAGAATCCTTTCGCTAAGACATTTCTTGTGGAATTTGCAAAGTGATATTTTGAAGCCAATAGAGGGCTATGGTGAAAAAGGAAATATCCTCAGATGAAATCTGGAAAGAAGCTTTTTGGAAAACTGCTTAGTGTTCTGTGAATTCACTTCACAGAGTTACAGCTTTCCCCTCAAGAAGCCGTTCGCTAAGCCTGTTCCTGTGCAATTCGCAAAGTGATATTTGGAAGCCCTTAGAGGGCTACGGTCAAAAAGGAAATATCCTCTGAAAAAACTGGAAAGAAGCTTTCTGAGAAACTGCTGAGTGTTCTGTTAATTCATCTCACAGAGTTCCATCTGTAGTTCGTGGATCTCTTTGCTAGCCTTATTTCTGTGGAATCTGAGAACAGATATTGTGGATCCCGTTGAAGGCTATAGGGCCAAAGGAAATATCCTCCGATAAAAAAGAGAAAGAAGCTTTCTGAGAAACTTCTTTGTGTTCTGTGAAATCATCTCACAGAGTTACAGCTTTCCCCGCAAGAAGCCGCATGCTAAGCGTGTTCTTGTGGAGTTCGCAAAGTGATATTTGGAAGCCTGTAGAGGGCTATGGTGAAAAAGGAAATATCCTCCGATGAACTCTGGAAAGAAGCTTTCTGAGAAACTGCTTAGTGTTCTGTGAATTCATCTCACAGAGTTACAGCCTTCCCCTCAAGAAGCCGCTCACTAAGCCTGTTCTTGTGGAATTCACAAAGTGATATTTGGAAGCCCATAGAGGGCTATGGTGAAAAAGGAAATATCCTCAGAGAAAAACTGCAAAGAAGCTTTCTGAGAAACTGCTTTGTGATGTGTGTCTTCCACTCACAGAGTTACATCTGTATTTCGTGGATCTCTTTGCTAGCCTTATTTCTCTGGAATCTGAGAACAGATATTTCGGATCCCTTAGAAGACTATAGGGCCATACGAAATATCCTCCGATAACAAAGAGAAAGAAGCTTTCTGAGAAACTTCTTTGTGTTCTGTGAAATCATCTCACAGAGTTACAGCTTTCCCCTCAAGGAGCCTTTCGCTAAGACAGTTCTTGTGGAATTGGCAAAGTGATATTTGGAAGCCCATAGAGGGCTACGGTAAAAAAGGGAATATCCTGAGATGAAATCTGGAAAGAAGCTTTCTGAGAAACTGCTTAGTGTTCAGTGTATTCATCTCACAGAGTTACAGCTTTCTCTTCAAGAAGCCGTTCGCTAAGCCTGTTTTTGTGGAATTCACAAAGTGATATTTGGAAGCCCATATTGGGCTATGGTGAAAAAGGAAATGTCGTCAGAGAAAAACTGGGAAGAAGCTTTCTGAGAAACTGCTTTGAGAAGTGTGACTTCCACTCACAGAGTTACATCTGTATTTCGTGGATCTCCTTGCTAGCCTTATTTCTGTGGAATGTGAGAACAGATATTTCGGATCCCTTTGAAGACTATAGGGCCAAAGGAAATACCCTCCGATAACAAAGAGAAAGAAGCTTTCTGAGAAACTTCTTTGTATTCGGTGAAATCATCTCATAGAGTTACAGCTTTCTGCGCAGGAAGCCGCTCGCTAAGCCTNCAGAGTTACAGCTTTCCCTTCAGGAAGCCTTTCCCTAAGACAGTTCTTGTGGAACTGGCAAAGTGATATTTGGAAGCCCATGGAGGGCTAAGGTGAAAAGGAAATATCTTCAGATGAAATCTGGAAAGAAGCTTTCTGAGAAACTGCTTAGTGTTCTGTGAATTCCTCTCACAGAGTTAGAGATTTCCCCTCAAGAAACCACTCGCTAAGCCTGTTCTTGTGGAATTCGCAAAGTGATATTTGGAAGCCCGTAGAGGGCTATGGTGAAAAAGGAAGTATCATCAGAGAAAAACTTTGAAGAAGATTTCTGAGAAACTGCTTTGTGATGTGTGACTTCCACTCACAGAGTTACATCTGTATTTCGTGGATCTCTTTGCTAGCCTTATTTCTGTGGAATTTGAGAACAGATATTTCGGTTAAATTTGAAGACTATAGGGGCAAAGGAAATATCCTCCAATAACAAAGAGTAAGAAGCTGTCTTAGAAACTTCTTTGTATTCTTTGAAATCATCTCACAGAATAACAGCTTTCCGCTCAAGAAGCCGCTCGCTAAGCCTGTTCATGTGGAATTCACAAACTTATATTCGGAAGCCCCTGGAGGGCTATGGTGAAAAAGGAAATATCCACGTACAAAAAACTGGAAAAGAGCTTTCTCAGAAACTGCTTTGTGATGTGTGATTTCCACCCACAGACTTACATCTATATTTCACTGCTCTCCTTGCTAGTCTTATTTCTGTGGAATCTGAGAACAGATATTTTGGATCCCTTTGAAGACTATAGGACCAAAGGAAATATCCTCCGATAACAAAGAGAAAGAAGCTTTCTGAGAAACTTCTTTGTGTTCGGTGAAATCATCTCACAGAGTTACAGCTTTCCCCTTAAGAAGCCTTTCTCTAACACAGTTCTTGTGGAATTTGCAAAGTGATATTTGGAAGCCCATAGAGGGCTATGGTGAAAAAGGAAATATCCTCCGATGAACTCTGGAAAGAAGCTTTCTGAGAAACTGCTTAGTGTTCTGTGAATTCATCTCACAGAGTTACAGCCTCCCCCTCAAGAAGCCGCTCACTAAGCCTGTTCTTGTGAAATTCGCAAAGTTATATTTGGAAGCCCAGAGAGGGCTAAGGTGAAAAGGAAATATCCTCAGATGAAATCTGGAAAGAAGATTTCTGAGAAACTGCTTAGTGTTCTGTGAATTCCTCTTACAGAGTTAGAGCTTTCTCCTCAAGAAACCACTCGCTAAGCCTGTTCTTGTGGAATTCGCAAAGTGATATTTGGAAGCCCGTAGAGGGCTATGGTGAAAAAGGAAATATCATCAGAGAAAAACTTTGAAGAATCTTTCTGAGAAACTGCTCTGTGATGTGTGACTTCCACTCACAGAGTGACATCTCTATTTCGTGGATCTGTTTGCTAGCCTTATTTCTGTGGAATCTGAGAACAGATATTTCGGATCCCTTTGAAGACAATAGGGGCAAAAGAAATATCCTCAGATAACAAAGAGAAAGAAGCTTTCTGAGAAACTTCTTCCTGTTCTGTGAAATCATCTCACAGAGTTACAGATTTCCCGTCAAGATGCCTTTCGCTAAAACAGTTCCTGTGGAATTTCCAATGTGATTTTTGGATCCCATAGAGGGCTCTGGTGAAAAAGGAAATATCCTCGGATGACAAAGAGAAAGAAGCTTTCTGAGAAACTTCTTTGTGTTCTGTGAAATCATCTAGCAGAGTTACAGCTTTCCACTCAAGAAGCCTTTCGCTAAGACTGTTCTTGTGGAATTTGCAAAGTGATATTTGGAAGCCCGCAGAGGGCTATGGTGAAAAAGGAAATATCCTCCGATGAAATCTGCAAAGAAGCTTTCTGAGAAACTGCTTAGTGTTCTGTGAATTCATCTCACAGAGTTACAGCTTTCACCTCAAGAAGCCGCTGGCTAAGCCTGTTCTTGTGGAATTCACAAAGAGATATTTGGAAGCCCATAGAGGGCTATGGTGAAAAAGGAAAAATATTCATAGAAAAACTGGAAAGAAGCTTTCTGAGTAACTGCTTTGTGATGTGTGACTTCCACTCACAGACTTACGTATGTATTTCATGGATCTCTTTGCTAGCCTTATTTCTGTGGAATCTGAGAACAGATATTTTGGATCCCTTTGAAGAGTATAGGGCCAAAGGAAATATCCTCAAATAACAAAGAGAGAGAAACTTTCTGAGAAACTTCGTTGTGATCTGTGAATTCATCTCACAGAGTTACAGCTTTCCCCTCAAGAAGCCGCTCGCTAAGCCTGTTCTTGTGGAATTCGCAAAGGGATATTTCGAAGCCCATAGAGGGTTATGGTGAAAAAGGAAATATCCTCAGAGAAAAACTGGAAAGAATCTTTCTCAGAAACTGCTTTGTGATGTGTGACTTCCACTCACAGAGTTACATCTGTATCGGATCCCTTTGTAGACTCTAGGGCCAAACAAAATATCCTCCGATATCAACGAGAAAGAAGCTATCTGAGAAACTTCTCTGTGTTCTGTGAAATCATCTCACAGAATTACAGCTTTCCACTGAAGAAGCCTTTCGCTAAGACAGTTCCTTTGGAATTTGCAAAGTGATATTTGGAAGCCCATAGAGGGCTATGGTGAAAAAGGAAATATCCTCCGATGAAATCTGGAAAGAAGCTTTCTCAGAAACTGCTTAGTGTTCTGTGAATTCATATCACAGAGATAAAGGTTTCCCCTCAAGAAGCCGCTCACTAGCCTATTCTTGTGGAATTCGCAAAGTGATATTTGGAAGCTCATATAGCGCTATGGTGAAAAAGGAAATATCCTCAGAGAAAAACTGGAAAGAAGCTTTCTGAGAAACTGCTTTGTGATGTGAACTTCCACTCACAGAGTTACAACTGTATTTCGTGGATCTCTTTGCTAGCCTTATTTCTGTGGAATCTGAGAACAGATATTTCGGATCGCTTTGAAAACTATAGGGCCAAAGGAAATATCCTCCGATAACAAAGAGAAAGAAGCTTTCTGAGAAACTTCTTTGTGTTCTGTGAAATCATCTAACAGAGTTACAGCTTTCCCCTCCAGAAGCCTTTCCCTAAGACAGTTCTTGTGGAATTTGCAAAGTGATATTAGGAAGCCCTAGAGGGCTATGGTGAAAAAGGAAATATCCTCCGATGAAATCTGGAAAGAAGCTTTCTGAGGAACTGCTTAGTGTTCTGTGAATTCATCTCGCAGAGTTACAGCTTTCCCCTCAAGATGCCGCTCGCTAAGGCTGTTCTTGTGGAATTCGCAAAGGGATATTTGGAAGCCCATAGAGGGCTATGGTGAAAAAGGAAATATCCTCCGATGAAATCTGGAAAGAAGCATTCTGAGACACTGCTTAGTGTTCTGTGAATTCATCTCACAGAGTTACATCTGTGTTTCGTGGATCCCTTTGCTAGCCTTATTTTTGTGGAATATTAGAACAGATAATTTGGATCCCTTTAGAGACAATAGGGACAAACGAAATATCCTCCGATAACAAAGAGAAAGAAGCTTTCTGAGAAACTTCTTTGTGTTCTGTGAAATCATCTCAAAGAGTTACAAGTTTCCCCTCAAGAAGCCTTTCACTAAGACAGTTCTTGTGGAAATTGCAAAGTGATATTTGGAAGCCCTTAGAGGGCTATGGTTAAAAAGCAATAATCCTCACAGAAAAACTGGAAAGAAATTTTCTGAGAAACTGCTTTGTGATGTGTGACTTCCACTCACAGAGTTACAACTGTATTTCGCGGAACTATTTGCTGGCCTTAAATCTGCGAAATCTGAGAACAGATATTTCGGATCCCTTTGAAGACTATAGGGCCAAAGGAAATATCCTCCGATAACAAAGAGAAAGCAGCTCGAAACTTCCTTGTGTTCTGTGAAATCATCTCACAGAGTTACAGCTGTCTACTCAAGAAGCCTTTCTCTAAGACAGTTCCTGTGGAATTTGTACAGTGATATTTGGAAGCCCATAGGGGACTAGGGTGAAAAAGGAAATATCCTCCGATGAAATCTGGAAATAAGCTTTCTGTGAAACTGCTTAGTGTTCTGTGAATTCATCTCGCAGAGTTACAGCTTTCCCCTCAAGAAGCCGCTCGCTACGCCTGTTCTTGTGGAATTCGCAAAGTTATATTTGGAAGCCCATAGAGGGCTATGGTGAAAAAGGTAATATCCTCAGAGAAAAACTGGAAAGAAGCTTTCTGAATAACTGCTTTGTGATGGGTGACTTCCACTCACAGAGTTACATCTGTATTTCTTGGATCTCTTTGCTAGCCTTATTTCGGTGGAATCTGAGAACATATATTTTGGATCCCTTTGAAGAATATAGGGCCAAAGCAATTATCCTCCGGTAACAAAGAGAAAGAAGGTTTCTGAGAAACTTCTTTGTGTTCTGTGAAATCATCTCACAGAGTTACAGCTTTCCCCTCAAGAAGCCTTTCGCTAAGACAGTTCTTGTGGAATTGGGAAAGTGATATTTGGAAGCTCCTAAAGGGCTATGGTGAAAAAGGAAATAGCCTCCGATGAAATCTGGAAAGAAGCTTTCTGAGAAACTGCTTAGTCTTCTGTGAATTCATCTCACAGAGTTACAGGTTTCCCCTCAAGAAGCCTCTCGCTGAGCCTGTTCTTGTGGAATTCGCCAAGTGATATTTGGAAGCCCTTATTGGGCTATGGTGAAAAAGGAAATGTCCTCAGAAAAAAACTGGAAAGAAGCTTTCTGAGAAACTGCTTTGTGATATGTGACTTCCACTCAGAGAGTTACATCGGTATTTCGTGGATCTCTTTGCTAGCCTTATTTCTGTGGAATCTGAGTACAGATACTTCGGATCCCTTTGAAGACTGTAGAGCCAAAAGAAATATCCTCCGATAACAAAGAGAAAGAAGCTTTCTGAGAATCTTCTTTGTGTTCTGTGAAATCATCTCACAGAGTTACACCTTTCCCTTCAAGAAGCCTTTCGCTAAGACAGTTCTTGTGGAATTGGCATAGTGATATTTGGAAGCCCATAAAGTGCTACGGTGAAAAAGGAAATATCCTCCGATGAAATCCGTAAAGAAACTTTCTGAGAAACTGCTTAGTGTTCTGTGAATTCATCTCACAGAGTTACAGCTTTCCCCTCAAGAAGCCGCTCGCTAAGCCTGTTCTTGTGGAATTCGCAAAGTGATATTTGGAAGCCCATAGTGGGCTATGGTGAAAAAGGAAATCTCCTCAGGGAAAAACTGGAAAGAAGCTTTCTGAGAAACTGCTTTGTGATGTGTGGCTTCCACTCACAGAGTTACATCTGTATATCATGGATCTCTTTGCTAGCCTTATTTCTGTGGAATCTGAGCACAGATATTTCGGATCCCTTTAAAGACTATAGGGCCATAGGAAATATCCTCCGATAACAAAGAGAAAGAAGCTTTCTGAGAAAATTCTTTGTGTTCTGTGAAATCATCTCACAGAGTTACAGGTTTCCCCTCAAGAAGCCTTTCACTAAGACATTTCCTGTGGAATTGGCAAAGTGATATTTGGAAGCCCATAGAGGACTATGGGGAAAAAGGAAATATCGTCAGATAAAATCTGGAAACCAGGTTTCTGAGAAACTGCTTAGTGTTCTGTGAATTCATCTCACCGAATTACAGCTTTCCCCTCAAACGGCCTTTAACTAAGACAGTTTTTGTGGAATTTGCAAAGTGATATTAGGAAGCGCTAGAGGGCTACGGTTAGAAAGGAAATATCCTCAGATGAAATCTGGAAAGAAGCTTTCTGAGAAACTGCTTAGTGTTCTGTGAATTCATCTCACAGAGTTACAGCTTCCCCCTCAAGAAGTCGCTCGCTACGCTTGTTCTTGTGGAATTCGCAAAGTGATATTTGGAAGCTCGTAGAGCGCTATGGTGAAAAAGCAAATATCCTCAGAGAAAAACTGGAAAGAAGCATTCTGAGAAACTGCTTTGTGATGTGTGACTTTCACTCACAGAGTTACATCTGTATTTCGTGGATCTCTTTGCTAGCCTTATTTCTGTGGAATCTGAGAACATTTATTTCGGATCCTTTTGAAGTCTATAGGGCCAAAGGAACTATCCTCCGATAACAAAGAGAAAGAAGCTTTCTGAGAAACTTCTTTGTGTTCTGTGAAATCATCTCACAGAGTTACAGCTCTCCCCTGAAGAAGCCGCTCGCTTAGCCTGTTCTTGTGGAATTCGCAAAGTGATATTTGGAAGCCCATAGAGGGCTATGGTGAAAAGGAAATATCCTCAGAGAAAAACTGGAAAGAAGGTTTCTGAATAACTGCTTTGTGATGTCTGACTTTCACTCACAGAGTTACATCTGTATTTCGTGAATCTCTTTGCTAGCCTTATTTCTGTGGAATCTGAGAACAGATACTTCAGAACCCTTTGAAGACTACAGGGCCAAAGGAAATATCCTCCGATAACAAAGAGATAGAAGCTTTCTGAGAAACTTCTTTGTGTTCTGTGAAATCATCTCACAGACTTTCAGCTTTCCGCTCAAGAAGCCTTTCGCTAAGACAGTTGTTGTGGAATTTGCAAAGTGATATTAGGAAGCCCTAGAGGGCTATGTTTAAAAAGGAAATATCCTGAGATGAAATCTGGAAAGAGGGCCGGGCGCGGTGGCTCAAGCCTGTAATCCCAGCACTTTGGGAGGCCGTGACGGGTGGATCACCAGGTCAGGAGTTTGAGACCAGCCTGGCTAACACGGTGAAACCCCGTCTCTACTAAAAAATACAAACAAACTAGCCGGGCGAGGTGGCGGGCGCCTGTACTCCCAGCTACTTGGGAGGCTAAGGCAGGAGAATGGCGTGAACCCGGGAGGCGGAGCTTGCAGTGAGCTGAGATCTGGCCACTACACTCCAGCCTGGGCGACAGAGCGAGACTCCGTCTCAAAAAAAAAAAAAAAAAAAGAAATCTGGAAAGAAGCTTTCTCAGAAACTGCTTAGTGTTCTCTGAATTCATCTCACAGAGTTACAGCTTTCCCCTCAAGAAGCCGCTCGCTAAGCCTGTTCTTGTGGAATTCGCAAAGTGATATTTGGAAGCCCGTAGAGGGGTATGGTGAAAAAGGAATTATCCTCAGTGAAAAACTGGAAACAAGCTTTCTGAGAAACTGCTTTGTGATGTGTGTCTTCCACACACAGAGTTACATCTCTCTTTCGAGGATCTCTTTGCTAGCCTTATTTCTGTGGAATCTGAGAACAGATACTTCGGATCCCTTTAGAGACTATACGGTCAAACGGAATATCCTCCGATAACAAAGAGAAAGAAGCGTTCTGAGAAACTTCTTTGTGTTCTATGAAATCATCTCACAGAGTTACAGCTTTCCCTTCAAGAAGCCGCTCGCTTAGCCTGTTCTCGTAGAATTCGCAAAGTTATATTTGGAAGCCCATAGAGGGCTATGGTGAAAAAGGAAATATCCTCAGAGAAAAACTGGAAAGAAGCTTTCTGAATAACTGCTTTGTGATCTGTGTCTTCCACTCACAGAGTTACATCTGTATTTCGTTGATCCCTTTGCTACATTTATTTCTGTGGAATCTGAGAACAGATATTTCGGATCCCTTTGAAGACTATAGGGCCAAAGGAAATATCCTCCGATAACAAAGAGAAAGAAGCCATCTGAGAAACTTCTTTGTGTTCTGGGAAATCATCTCACAGAGTTACAGCTTTCCCCTCAAGAATCCATTCGCTAAGACAGTTCTTGTGGAATTGGAAAAGTGATATTTGAAAGTCCTAGAGGGCAATGGTTAAAAAGGAAATATCCTCAGAAGAAATCTGGAAAGAAGCTTTCTGAGAAACTGCTTTGTGATGTGTGACTTTCACTCACAGAGTTACATCTCCATTTCGTGGATCTCTTTGCTAGCCTTTTTTCTGTGGAATCTGAGAACAGATATTTCGGATCCCTTTGAAGACGATAGGGCCAAACGAAATATCCTCCGATTAAAAAGAGAAAGAAGCTTTCTGAGAAACTTCTTTGTGTTCTGTGAAATCATCTCCCAGAGTTGCAGCTTTCCCCTCAAGAAGCCTTTCGCTAAGACAGTTCTTGTGGAATTGGCAAAGTGATATTTGGAAGCCCATAGAGGGCTATGATGAAAAAGGAAATATCCTCCGATGAAATCTGGAAAGCAGCTTTCTGAGAAACTGCTTAGTGTNAGATGAAATCTGGAAAGAAGCTTTCCGAGAAACTGCTTAGACTTCTGTGAATTCATCTCGCAGAATTACAGCTTTCCCCAGAAGAAGCCGCTCGCTCAGCCTGTTCTTGTGGAATTCGCAAAGTGATATTTGGAAGCCCATACAGGGCCATGTTGAAAAAGGCAATATCCTCAGAGAAAAACTAGAAGGAAGCTTTCTGGGAAACTGCTTTGTGATATGTGACTTCCACTCACAGAGTTACATCTGTATTTCGTGGATCCCTTTGCCAACCTTATTTCTGAGGAATCTGAGAACAGATATTTCGGATCCCTTTGAACACTATAGGATCAAAGGAAATATCCTACGATAAACAAGAGAAAGAAGCTTTCTGAGAAACTTCTTTGTGTACTGTGAAATCATCTCACAGAGTTACAGCTTTCCCCTGAAGAAGCCTTTCGCTAAGACAGTTCTTGTGGAATTTACAAAGTGATATTTGGAAGCCTATAGAGGGCTATGGTGAAAAAAGAAGCATCCTCAGATGAAATCTGGAAAGAAGCTTTCTGAGAAACTTCTGAGTGTTCTGTGAATATATCTCACAGAGTTACAGCTTTCCCCTCAAGAATCCGCTCGCTAAGCCTGTTCTTATGGAATTCGCAAAGTGATATTTGGAAGCCCATAGAGGGCTATTTTTAAAAAGGAAATATCCTCAGAGAAAAACTGGAAAGAAGATTTCTGAGAAACTGCTTTGTGATGTGTGACTGCCACTCACAGAGTTACATCTGTATTTCGTGGATCCCTTTTCTAGGCTTATTTCAGTGGAATCTGAGAACAGATATTTCGGATCCCTTTGAAGACTATAGGGCCAAAGGAAATATTCTCTGACAACAAAGAGAAAGAAGCTTTCTGAGAAACTTCTTTGTGTTCTGTGAAATCATCTCACAGAGATACAGCATTCCCCTGAAGAAGCCTTTCGCTAAGACAGTTCTTGTAGAATTTACAAAGTGATATTCGGAAGCCCATAGAGGGCTATGGAGAAAAAGGAAATATCCTCCGATGAAATCTGGAAAGAAGCTTTCTTAGAAACTCTTAGTGTTCTGTGAATTCATCTCACAGATTTACAGCTTTCACCTGAAGAAGCCGGTCGCTCAGCCTGTTCTTGTGGAATTCGCAAAGTGATATTTGGAAGCCCATAAAGGGCTATGGTGAAAAGGAAATATCCTCAGATGAAATCTGGAAAGAAGCTTTCTGAGAAACTGCTTAGTGTTCTGTGAATTCATCTCACAGACTTACAGCTTTCCCCTCAAGAAGGCGTTCGCTAAGCCTGTTCTTGTGTAATTCGCAAAGTGATATTTGTAAGCCCATAGAGGGCTATGTTGAAAAAGGAAATATCCTCAGAGAAAAACTGGAAAGAAGCTTTCTGAGAAACTGCATTGTGATGTGTGACTTCCACTCACAGAGTTACATCTGTGTTTCCTGGTTCTCTTTGCTAGCCTTATTTCTGTGGAATCTGAGAACAGATACTTCGAATCCCTTTGAAGACTATAGGCCCAAAGGAAATATCCTCCGATAACAAAGAGGAAGAAGCTTTTGGAGAAACTTCCTTGTGTTCTGTGAAATAATCTCACAGAGTTACAGCTTCCCCCTCAAGAATCCTTTCGCCATGACAGTTCTTTTGGAAATTGCAAATGATATTTGGAAGCCCATGGACGACTACAGTGAAAAAGGAAATATCCTCAGACATAATCTGTAAAGAAGCTTTCATAGAAACTACTTAGTGTTCTGTGAATTCATCTCACCGAGTTACAGTTTTCCGCTCAAGAAGCCGCTCGCTAAGCCTGTTCTTGTGGAATTCGCAAAGTGATATTTGGAAGCCCATAGAGGGCTATGGTGAAAAAGGCAATATCCTCAGAGAAAAACAAGAAAGAAGCTTTCTGAGAAAGTGCTTTGTGATGTGTGACTTCCGCTCACAGGGTTACATCTGTATTTCGTGAATCTCTTTGCTAGCCTTATTTCTGAGGAATCTGAGAACAGATATTTCAGATCCCTTTGAAGTCTATAGGGCCAAAGGAAATATCCTCCGATAACAAAGAGAAAGAAGCTTTCTGAGAATCTTTCTGTGTTCTGTGAAATCATCTCACAGAGTTACAGATTTCCCCTCAAGAAGCCTTTCGCTAAGACAGTTCATGTGGAATTTGCAAAGTGATATTTGGAAGCCCATAGAGGGCTATGGTGAAAAAGGAAATATCCTCCCATGAAATCTGAAAAGAAGCTTTTTGAGAATCTGCTTAGTGTTCTCTGAATTCATCTCAAAGAGTTACAGCTTTCTCCTCAAGAAGCCACTCGATCAGCCTGTTCTTGTGGAATTCGCAAAGTGTTATTTGGAAGCCCATAGAGGGCTATGGTAAAAAAGGCAATATCCTCAGAGAAAAACTGGAAAGAATCTTTCTGAGAAACTGCTTTGTGATGTGTGACTTCTGATCACAGAGTTATATCTGCATTTCGTGGATCTCTTTGCTAGCCTTATTTCTGTGGAATCTGAGAACTGATATTTCGGATCCCTTTGAAGTACTATAGGGCCAAAGGAAATATCCTCCGATAACAAAGAGAAAGAAGCTTTCTGGGAGACTTCTTTGTGTTCTGTGAAATCATCACGCAGAATTACAGCTTTCCCCTCAAGAAGCCTTTTGCTAAGACAGTTCTTTTGGAATTTGCAAAGTGATATTTGGAAGCGCATAGAGGGCTATGGTGAAAAAGGAAATATCCTCCGATGAAATCTGGAAAGAAGCTTTCTGAGAAACTGCTGAGTGTACTGTGAATTCATCTCAGAGACTTACAGCTTTCCACTGAAGAAGCCGCTCGCCTAGCCTGTTGTTGAGGAATTCCCAAAGTCATATTTGGAACCCCTAGAGCGCTATGGTGAAAAAGGCAATATGCTCAGAGAAAAACTGGAAAGAAGCTTTCTCAGAAACGGCTTTGTGAAGTGTGACTTCAACTCACTGAGTTACATCTGTATTTCGTGGATGTCTTTGCTAGCCTTATTTCTCTGGAATCTGAGAACAGATATTTCGGATCCCTTTGAAGACTACAGGGCCAAAGGAAATATCCTCCGTTTACAAAGAGAAAGACGCATTCTGAGCAACTTCTTCGTGTTCTGCGAAATCATCTCACAGAGTTACAGCACTGCCCTGAGGAAGCCTTTCGCTAAGACTATTCTTGTGGAATTTGCAAAGCGATATTTGGAAGCCCATGGAGGGCAATGGTGAAAAAGGAAATATCCTCAGAGAAAAACTGGAAAGAAACTTTCTGAGAAACTGCTTTGTCATGTGTGACTTCCGCTCACAGGGTTACATCTGTATTTCCAGGATCTCTTTGTTAGCCTTATGTCTGTAGAATCTGAGAACAGATATTTCGGATCCCTTTGAAGACTATAGGGACAAAGGAAATATCCTCCGATAAGAAAGAGGAAGAAGCTTTCTGAGAAACTTCTTTGTGATATGTGAAATCATCTCACAGAGTTACAGCTTTCCCCTCAAGAAGCCTTTCACTAAGACAGTTCTTGTGGAATTTGCAAAGCGGTATTTGGAAGCCCATAGAGGGCTGTGGTGAAAAAGGAAATATCCTCAGATGAAATCTGGAAAGAAGCTTTCTGAGAAACTGCTTAGTGTTCTGTGAATTCATCTCGCAGAATTACAGCTTTCCCCAGAAGAAGCCGCTCGCTCAGCCTGTTCTTGTGGAATTCGCAAAGTGATATTTGGAAGCCCATACAGGGCCATGTTGAAAAAGGCAATATCCTCAGAGAAAAACTAGAAGGAAGCTTTCTGGGAAACTGCTTTGTGATATGTGACTTCCACTCACAGAGTTACATCTGTATTTCGTGGATCCCTTTGCCAGCCTTATCTCTGTGGAATCTGAGAACAGATATTTCGGATCCCTTTGAACACTATAGGATCAAAGGAAATATCCTAAGATAAACAAGAGAAAGAAGCTTTCTGAGAAACTGCTTAGTGTTCTGTGAAATCATCTCACAGAGTTACAGCTTTCCCCTCAAGAAGCCGCTCGCTAACTCTGTTCTTCTGGAATTAGGAAAGTGATATTTTGAAGCCCATAGAGGGCTATGCTGAAAAAGGAAATATCCTCAGTGAAAAACTGGGAAGAAGCTTTCTGAGAAACTGCTTTTTGATGTGTGACTTCCGCTCACAGAGTTACATCTGTATTTCGTGGAACTCTTTCCTAGCCTTTTTTCTGTGGAATCTGAGAACCGATATTTCGGATCCCTTTGAAGACTATAGGGCCACAGGAAATATCCTCCGATAACAAAGAAAAAGAAGCTTTCTGAGAAACTTTGTGTTCTGTGAAATCATCTCACAGAATTACAGCTTTCCCCTCAAGAAGCCTTTCGCTAAGACAGTACTTGTGGAATTTGCAAAGTGATATTTGGAAACCCAGAGAGAGCTATGGTTGAAAAAGAAAGCTCCTCAGAGAAAAACTGGAAAGAATCTTTCTGAGAAACTGCTTTGTGATGTGTGACTTCCGCTCACAGGGTTACATCTCTATTTCATGGATCTCTTTGCTAGTCTTCTTTCTGTGGAATCTGAGAACAGATATTTCAGATCCCTTTGAAGACAATAGGGCCAAAGGAAATATCCTCCGATAACAAAGAGAAAGAAGCTTTCTGAGAAACTTCTTTGTGTTCTGTGAAATCATCTCACAGAGTTACACCTTTCCCCTCAAGAAGCCTTTCGCTAAGACAGTCTTTGTGGAATTTGCAAAGTGATATTTGGAAGCCCATAGAGGGCTATGGTGAAAAAGGAAATATCCTCAGATGAAATCTGGAAGGAAGCTTTCTGAGAAACTGCTTAGTGTTCTGTGAATTCATCTCACAGAGTTACGGCTTTCCCCTCAAGAAGCCGCTCGCTTAGCCTGTTCTTGTGGAATTCGCAATGTGATATTTGGAAGCCCATAGAGGGCTATGGTGAAAAAGGAAATATCTTCAGAGAAAAACTGGAAACAAGTTTTCTGAGAAACTGCTTTGTGATGTGAGACTTCCACTCACAGAGTTACATCTGTATTTGATGGATATCTTTGCTAGCCTTATTTCTGTGGAACCTCAGAACAGATATTTCGGATCCCTTTGAAGACTATAGGGCCAAAGGAAATATCCTCCGATAACAAAGAGAAAGAAACTGACAGAGTTTCTTTCTCAGAAAGAAACTGACAGAGTTACAGCTTTCCCCTCAAGCAGCCTTTCGCTAAGACAGTTCTTGTGGAATTCGCAAAGTGACATTTAGAAGCCCATAGAGGGCTATGCTGAAAAAGGAAATATCCTCAGAGAAAAACTGGAAAGAAGCTTTCTGAGAAACTGCTTTGTGACGTGTGACTTCCGCTCACAGGGATACATCTATATTTCATGGATCTCCTTGCTCGCCTTATTTCTGTGGAATCTGAGAACAGATATTTCGGATCCCTTTGAAGACTATAGGGCCAAAGGAAATATCCTCCGATAACAAAGAGAAATAAGCTTTCTGAGAGACTTCTTTGCGTTCTTTGAAGTCATCTCACAGAGTTACAGCTTTCTCCTCAAGAAGCCTTTCCCTTAGACACTTCTTGTGGAATTTGCAAAGTGATATTTGGAAGCCCATAGAGGGCTATGGTGAAAAAGGAAATATCCTCCGATGTAATCTGGAAAGAATCTTTCTGCGAAACTGCTTAATGTTCTGTGAATTCATCTCACATATTTACAGCTTTCCCCGAAAGAAGCCGCTCACGAATTCTGTTCTTCTGGAAGTAGGAAAGTCATATTTCAAAGCCCATAGAGGGCTATGGTGAAAAAGGCAATATCCTCAGGGAAAAACTCAAAAGAAGCTTTCTGAGAAACTGCTTTGTGATGTGTGACTTCCGCTCACAGGGTTACATCTCTATTTCATGGATCTCTTTGCTACCTTATTTCTGTGGAATCTGAGAACAGATATTTCGGATCCCTTTGAAGACAATAGGGCCAAAGGAAATATCCTCCGATAACAAAGAGAAAGAGACTTTCTGAGAAACCTGTTTGTGTTCTGTGAAATCATCTCACAGAGGTAGAGCTTTCCCCTCAAGAAGCCTTTCGCTAAGACAGTTCTTGTGGAATTGGCAAAGTGGTATTTGGAAGCCCGTAGAGGGCTATGTTTAAAAAGTGAGTTTCCTCCGATGAAATCTGGAAAGAAGCTTTCTGAGAAACTACTTAGTGTTCTTTGAATTCATCTCACAGAGTTACAGCTTTCCCCTCAAGAAGCCGCTCGCTCAGCCTCTTCTTGTGAAATTCGAAAAGTGATATTTGGAAGCCCATAGAGTGCTCTGGTGAAAAAGGCAATATCCTCAGAGAAAAACTGGAAAGAATCATTCTGAGAAACGGCTTTGTGATGTGTGACTTCCGCTCACAGAGTTACATCTGTATTTCGTGGATCTCTTTGCTTGCCTTATTTCTGTGGAATCTGAGAACAGATATTTCGGATCCCCTTGAAAGCTATAGAGCAAAGGAAATATCCTCCGATAAAAAAGAGAAAGAAGCTTTCTGAGAAACTTATTTGTGTTCTGTCAAATAATCTCACAGAGTTACATCTTTGCCCTCAAGAAGCCTTTTGCTAAGACAGTTCTTGTGGAATTGGCAAAGTGATATTTGGAAGCCCTTAGACGGCTATGGTGAAAAATGAAATATCCTCAGATGAAATCTGGAAAGAAGCTTTCTGAGAAACGGCTTAGTGTTCTTTGAATTCATCTCACAGACTTACAGCTTTTCTCTCAAGAAGCCGCTTGCTAAGCCTCTTCTTCTGGAATTCGCAAAGTGATATTTGGAAGCCCTTAGAGGGCTTTGGTGAAAAAGGAAATATCCTCAGAGAAAAACAGGAAAGAAGGTTTCGGAGAAACTGCTTTGTGATGTGTGACTCTCACTCACTGAGTTACATCTGTATTTCCTGGATCTCTTTGCTAGCCTTATTTCTGTGGAATCTGAGAACAGATATTTCAGAACCCTTTAAAGAGTATAGGGCCAAAGGTAATATCCTCCGTTAACAAAGAGAAAGACGCTTTCTGAGAAACTTCTTTGTGTTCTGTGAAATCAACTCACAGAGTTACAGCATTCCCCTGAAGAAGCCTTTCGCTAATACAGTTCTTGTGGAATTTTCAAAGTGAAATTTCGAACCCCATGGAGGGCTATGGTGAAAAAGGAAATATCCTCCGAGGAAATGTGGAAGGAAGCTTTCTGAAAATTGCTTAGTGTTCTGTGACTTCATCTCACAGACTTACAGCATTCCCCTCAAGAAGCTGCTCGCTAAGACAGTTCTGGTGGAATTTGCAAAGTGATATTTGGAAGCCCATAGAGGGCTATCGTGAAAAAGGAAATATACTCACATGAAATCTGGAAAGAAGCTTTCTGAGAAACTGCTTAGTGTTCTGTGAATTCGTCTCACAGAGTTACAGCTTTCCAATCAACAAGCCGCTCGATAAGCCTGTTCTTGTGGAATTCGCAAAGTGATATTTGGAAGCCCATAGAGGGCTATGGTGAAAAAGGAAATCTCCTAAGAGAAAAACTGGAAAGAAGATTTCTGAGAAACTGCTTTGTGATGTGTGACTTCCACTCACAGAATTTCATCTGTATTTCGTGGATCTCTTTGCTAGCCTTATTTCTGTGGAATCCGAGAACAGATATTTCGGATCCCTTTGAAGAGTATAGGGCCAAAGGAAATATCCTCCGATAACAAAGAGAAAGAAGCTTTCTGAGAAACTTCTTTGTGTTCTGTGAAATCATCTCACAGAGTTACAGCTTTCCCCTCAAGAAGCCTTTCGCTAAGACAGTTCTTGTGTAATTTGCAAAGTGATATTTCGAAGCCCTTGGAGGGCTATGGTGAAAAAGGAATTATCCTGCGATGAAATTTGGAAAGAAGCTTTCTGAGAAATTGCTTAGTGTTTTATTAATTCATCTCACAGAGTTACCGCTTTCCTCTCAAGAAGCCGCTCGCTAATTCAGTTTTTGTGGAATTAGCAAAGTGGTATTTGTAAGCCCATAGAGGGCTATGTTGAAAAAGGCAATATCCTCAGAGAAAAACTGGAAAGATGCTTTCGGAGAAACTACTTTGTGATGTGTGACTTCCACTCACAGAGGTACATCTGTATTTCGTGGATCTCTTGGCTAGAATTATTTCTGTGGAATCTGAGAGCAGATGTTTCGGATCCCTTTGAAGACAAGAGGGCCAAAGGAAATATCCTCCGGTAACAAAGAGAAAGAAGCTTTCTGAGAATCTTCTTTGTGTTCTGTGAAATCATCTCACAGATTTACAGCTTTCCCCTCAAGAAGCCTTTCGCTAAGACAGTTTTTGTGGAATTTTCAAAGTGATATTTGGAAGCCCTTAGAGGGCTATGGTGAAAAAGGAAATATCCTCAGATGAAATCTGGAAACAATCTTTCTGAGAAACTGCTTAGTGTTCTGTGAATTCATCTCACAGAGTTACAGCTTTCCCCTCAAGAAGCGGCTCGCTAAGCCTCTTCTTGTGGCATTCGCAAAGTGATATTTGGAAGCCCATAGAGGGCTATGGGGAAAAAGGCAATATCCTCAGAAAAAAACCTGAAAGAAGCTTTCTGAGAAACTGCTTTGAGATGTGTGACTTCCGCTCACAGCGTTACATCTGTATTTCGTGGATCTGTTGGCTAGACTTATTTCTGTGGAATCTGAGAACAGATATTTCGAATCCCTTTGAAGACAATAGGGCCAAAGGAAATATCCTCCCATAACAAAGAGAAAGAAGCTTTCTGAGAATCTTCTTTGTGTTCTGTGAAATCATCTCACAGAGTTATAGCTTTCCCCTCAAGACGCCTTTCGCTAAGACAGTTTTTGTGGAATTGGCAAAGTGATATTTCGAAGCCCATAGAGGGCTATGGTGAAAAAGGAAATATCCTCCGATGAAATCTGGAAAGAAGCTTTGTGAGAGACTGATTAGTGTTCTGTGAATTCATCTCACAGAATTGCAGCTTTCCCCTCAGGAACCTGCTCGCTAAGTCTGTTCTTTTGGAATTCAGAAGGTGATATTTGGAAGCCCAATGAGGGCTACGGTGAAAAAAGCAATATCCTCAGAGAAAAACGGGAGAGAAGCTTTCTGAGAAGGTGCCTTGTGATGTGTGACTTCCACTCACTGAGATACATCTGTATTTCGTGGATCTCTTTGCTAGCCTTATTTCTGTGAAATCTGAGAACAGATATTTCGGATAACGTTGAAGACTATAAGGCCAAAGGAATTATCCTCTGATAACGAAGAGAAAGAAGCTTTCTGAGAAACTTCTTTGTGTTTTGTGAAATCATCTCACAGAGGTACAGCTTTCCCCTCAAGAAGCCGCTCGCTAAGCCTGTTCTTGTGGAATTCGAAAAGTGATATTTGGAAGCCCATGGAGGGCTATGGTGAAAAAGGAAATATCGTCAGAGAAAAACTGGAAGGAAGCTTTCTGAGAAGCTGTTTTGTCATGTGTGACTTCCACTCACAAGAGTTACATCTGTATTTCGTGGATCTCTTTGCCAGCCTTATTTCTGTGGAATCTGTGAAGAGACATTTCGGATCCCTTTGAAGACTATAGGGCCAAGGGAAATATCCTCCGATAACAAAGAGCAAGAAGATTTCTGAGAAACTTCTTTGTGTTCTGTGAAATCATCTCACAGAGTATACAACTTTCCCCTCAACAAGCCTTTCGCTAAGACAGTTCTTGTGGAATTTGCAAAGCGATATTTGGAAGCCCATAGAGGGCAATGGTGATAAAGGAAATATCCTCTGATGAAATCTGGAAAGAAGCTTTCTGAGAAATTGCTTGGTGTTCTCTGAATTTATCTCACAGAGTTACAGCTTTCCCCTCAAGGAGCCGCTCGCTAAGCCTTTTCTTGTGGAATTCGAAAAGTGATATTTGGAAGCCCATAGAGGGCTATGATGAAAAAGGAAATATCCTCAGAGAAAAAATTGAAAGAAGCTTTCGGAGAAACTGCTTTGTGATATGTGACTTCCACTCACAGAGTTACATCTGTATTTCGTGGATCTCTTTGCTAGCCTTATTTCTGTGGAATCTGAGAACAGATATTTCGGATCCCTTTGAAGACTATACGGACAAACGAAATATCCTCCGATAACAAAGTGAAAGAAGCTTTCTGAGAAACTTCTTTGTGTTCTGTGAAATAATCTCACAGAGTTACAGATTTCCCCTCAAGAAGCCTTTCGCTAAGACAGTGTTTGTGTAATTTGCAAAGTGATATTTGGAAGCCCATAGAGGGCTATAGTTAAAAAGGAAGTATCCTCAGAAGAAACCTGGAAAGATGCTTTCAGAGAAACTGCTTAGTGTTCTGTGAATTCATCTCACCGAGTTACAGTTTTCCTCTCAAGAAGCCGCTCGCTAAGCCTGTTCTTGTGGAATTCGAAAAGTGATATTTGGAAGCCCATAGAGGGCGATGGTGAAAAAGAAAATATCCTCAGAGAAAAACAGGAAAGAAGCTTTTGGAGAAACTGCTTTGTGATGTGTGACTTCCACTCACAGAGTTACATTTGTATTTCGTGCATCTCTTTGCTAGTCTTATTTCTGTGGAATCTAAGAACAGATATTTCGGATCCCTTTGAAGACTATAGGGCCAAAGGAAATATCCTCCGATAACAAAGGCAAAGAAGCATTCTGAGAAACTTCTTTTTGTTCTGTGAAATCTTCTCACAGAGCTACAGCTTTCTCCTCAAGAAGCCGATCGCTAAGCCTGTTCTTGTGGAATTCGCAAAGTGATATTTGGAAGGCCATAGAGGGCTATGGTGAAAAAGGCAACATCCTCAGAGAAAAACTGGAAAGAAGCTTTCTGAGAAACTGCTTTGTGATGTGTGACTTCCACTCACAGAGTTACATCTGTATTTCTTGGATCTCTTTGCTAGCCTTATTTCTGTGGAATCTGAGAACAGATATTTCGGAACCCTTTCAGGAGTATAGGGCGAAAGGTAATATCCTCCGTTAACAAAGAGAAAGACGCTTTCTGGGCAACTTCTTTGTGTTCTGTGAAATCAACTCACAGAGTTACAGCATTCTGCTCAAGAAGCCTGTGGCTACGACAGTTCTAGTGGAATTTGCAAAGTGATATTTCGAAGCCATGGAGGGCTGTGGTGAAAAAGGAAATATCCTCCGATGAAATGTGGAAAGAAGCTTTCTGAGAAATTGCTTAGTGTTCTGTGACTTCATCTTACAGACTTACAGCTTTCCCCTCAAGAAGCCGCTCGCTAAAACAGTTTTTGTGGAATTTGCAAGGTTATATTTGGAAGCCCATAGAGGGCTATGGTGAAAATGGAACTATCCTCAGATGCAATCTTGAAAGAAGCTTTCTGAGAAGCTGCTTAGTGTTCTGTGAATTCATCTCACAGAGTTACAGCATTCCCATCAAGACGCCACTCAGTAATCCTGTTCTTGTGGAATTCGCAAAGTGATATTTGGAAGCCCATAGAGGGCTAGGGTGAAAAAGGCAATATCCTGAGAGAAAAACCTCGAAAGAAGCTTTCTGAGAAACTGCTTTGTGATGTGTGACTTCCACTCACAGAGGTACATCTGTGTTTCGTGCATCTCTTTGCTAGCCTTATTTCTGTGGAATCTGAGAACAGATATTTCGGTTCCCTTTGAGGACTATAAAGCCAAAGGAGATATCCTCCGATAACAAAGACAAACAATCTTTTTGATAATCTTCTTTGTGTTCTATGAAATCATCACAAAGAGTTACAGCTTTTCCCTCAAGAAGCCTTTCGCTAAGACAGTTCTTGTGGTATATCCGAAGTGATATTTGGAGACCCATAGATGGCTATGGTGT
This sequence comes from Theropithecus gelada, assembly GCF_003255815.1. Lineage (NCBI taxonomy): Eukaryota > Metazoa > Chordata > Mammalia > Primates > Cercopithecidae > Theropithecus > Theropithecus gelada. Next base: position 46,911,041 of record NC_037676.1, on the reverse strand, counting down.
AAAAGGAAATATCCTCCGATGAAATCTGGAAAGAAACCTTCTGAGAAACTGCTTAGTGTTCTGTGAACTCATCTCACAGAGTTACAGCTTTCCCCTCAAGAAGCCGCTCGCTAAGCCTGTTCTTGTAGAATTCGCAAAGTGATATTTGGAAGCCCATACAGGGATATGGTGAAAAGGAAATATCCTCAGAGAAAAACAGGAAGGAGGCTTTCTGAGAAACGGCTTTGTGATGTGTGACTTCCACTCACAGAGTTACATCTGTATTTCGTGGATCTCTTTGCTAGCCTTATTTCTGTGGAATCAGAGAACAGATATTTCGGATCCCTTTGAAGTCTATAGTTCCAAAGGAAATCTCCTCCGATAACAAAGAGCAAGAAGCTTTCTGAGAAACTCCTTTCTGTTCTGTTAATTCATCTCACAGAGTTACAGCTTTCCCCACAAGAAGCCGCTCGCTAAGCCTGTTCTTGTGGAATTCGAAAAGCTATATTTGGAAGCCCTTAGAGGGCTATGGTGAAAAAGGAAATATCCTCCGACGAAGTCTGGAAAGAGGCTTTCTGAGAAACTGCTTAGTGTTCTGTGAATTCATCTCACAGAGTTACAGCTTTCCCCACAAGAAGCCGCTCGCTAAGCCTGTTATTGTGGAATTCGAAAAGTGATATTTGGAAGCCCTTAGAGGGCTATGGTGAAAAGGAAATATCCTCAGAGAAAAGCTGGAAAGAAGATTTCTGAGAAACTGCTTTGGAATCTGTGACTTTCACTCAGAGAGCTACATCTGTATTTCGTGGATCTCTTTGCTAGCCTTATTTCTGTCTAATCTGAGAACAGATATTTCGGAGCCCTTTCAAGACTATAAGGCAAAAGGAAATATCCTCCGATAACAAAGAGCAAGAAGCTTTCTGAGAAACTCCTTTGTGTTCTGTGAAATCATCTCACAGAGTTACAGCTTTTCCCTCAAAAAGCCTTTCGCTAAGACAGTTCTTGTGGAATTTGCAAAGTGATATTTGGAGGCCCATAGCGGGCTATGGTGAAAAAGGAAATATCCTCCGATGAAATCTGGAAAGAAGCTTTCTGAGAAACTGCTTAGTGTTCTGTGAATTCATCTCACAGAGTTACAGCTTTCCCCTCAAGAAGCCGCTCGCTAAGCCTATTCTTGTGGAATTCGCAAAGTGATATTTGGAAGCCCATAGTGGGATATGGTGAAAAAGGAAATATCCTCAGAGAAAAACAGCAAAGAAGCTTTCTGAGAAACGGCTTTGTGATGTGTGACTTCCACTCACAGGGTTACATTTGTATTTCGTGGATCTCTTTGCTACCGTTATTTCTGTGGAATCTGAGAACAGATATTTCGGATCCCTTTGAAGAGTATAGGGCCAAAGGAAATATCCTCCGTTAACAAAGAGAAAGAATCTTTCTGAGCAACTTCATTGTGTTCTATGATATCATCTCACAGAGTTACAGCATTCCCCTGAAGGAGCCTTTCTCTAAGACAGTTCTTGTGAAATTTGCAAAGTGATATTTCGAAGCCCATTGAGGGCTTTGGTGAAAAAGGAAATATCCTTCGATGAAATGTGGAAAGAAGCTTTCTGAAAAATTGCTTAGTGTTCTGTGACTTCATCTCACGGACTTATAGCTTTCCCCTCAAGAAGCCGCTCGCTAAGACAGTTATTGTGGAATTGGCAAAGTGATATTTGGAAGCCCATACAGGGCTCTTGCGAAAAAGGAAATATCCTCCGATGAAATCTGGAAAGAAGCGCCCTGAGAAACTGCTTAGTGTTCTGCGAATTCATCTCTTAGAGTTACAGGATTCCCCTCAAGACGCCGCTCGGTAAGCCTGTTCTTGTGTAATTCGCAAAGTGTTATTTGGAAGCCCAGAGAGGGCTAAGGTGAAAAAGGCAATATCCTCAGGGAAAAACTGGAAAGAAGCTTTCTGAGAAACTGCTTTGTGATGTGTGACTTCCACTCACAGAGTTACATCTCTATTTCTTGGATCTCTTTGCTAGCCTTATTTCTGTGGAATCTCAGAAAAGATATTTCGGAACCCTTTGAAGACTATAGGGCCAAAGGAATTATCCTCCGATAACAAAGAGAAAGAAGCGTTCTGAAAAACTTCTTTGTGTTCTGCGAAATCATCTCACAGAGTTACAGCTTTCCCCTTAAGAAGCCTTTCGCTAAGACAGTTCTTGTGGAATTGGCAAAGTGATATTTGGAAGCCCGTATTGGGCTATGTTGAAAAAGGAAATATCCTCAGTTGAAATCTGGAAAGGAGCTTTCTGAGATACTGCTCTGTGACGTGTGACTTCCACTCACAGAGTTACATCTGTATTTCGTGGATCTCTTTGGTAGCCTTATTTCTGTGGAATCTCAGAACAAATATTTCGGATAACTTTGAAGACTATAGGGCAAAGGAAATATCCTCCGATAAAAAAGAGAAAGAAGCTTTCTGAGAACCTTCTTTGTGTTCTGTGAAATCATCGCACAGAGTTACAACTTCCCCGTCAAGAAGCCTTTCGCTAAGACAGTTCTTGTGGAATTTGCAAAGTGATATTTGGAAGCCCTTAGAGGGCTACTTTGGAAAAGGAAATATCCTCAGATGAAGTCTGGAAAGAAGCTTTCTGAGAAACTGCTTACTATTCTGCAAATTCATCTCACAGAGTTACATCTGTATATCGCGGATCTCCTTGCTAGCCTTATTTCTGTGGAATCTGAGAACAGATATTTCGGATCCCTTTGAAGACTATAAGGCCAAAGGAAATATCCTTCGATCACAATGAGAAAGAAGCTTTCTGAGAAACTTCTTTCTGTTCTGTAAAATCATCTCACAGAGTTACAGCTTTCCCTTCATGAAGCGTTTCGCTAAGACAGTTCTTGTGGAATTGGCAAAGTGATATTTGGAAGCCCATAGAGGGCTATGGTGAAAAACGAAATATCCTCAGATGAAATCTCGAAAGAATCTTCCGGAGAAACTTCTCTGTGATGTGTGACTTCCACTCACAATGTTACATCTGTATTTCGTGGATCTCTTTGCTAGCGTTATTTCTGTGGAATCTGAGAACAGATATTTCGGATCCCTTTGAAGACTATAGGGCCAAAGGAAATATCCTCCGATAACAAAGAGAAAGAAGCTTTCTGAGAAACATCTTAGTGTTCTATGAAAACGTCTCACAGAGTTACAGCTTTCCCCTCAAGAAGACTTTCTCTAAGACAGTTCTTGTGGTATAGGCAAAGTGATATTTGGAAGCCCTTAGA
>NC_037676.1:46876627-46907416 GCF_003255815.1 Theropithecus gelada | reverse complement strand
GCAAAGTGATATTTGGAAGCCCATAGAGGGCTATGCTGAAAAAGGAAATATCCTCAGATAAAATCTGGAAAGTAGCTTTCTGAGAAACCGCTTTGTGTTGTGTTAATTCATCTCACAGAGTTACAGCTTTCCCCTCAAGACGCCGCTCACTAAGCTTGTTCTTATGGAATTTGAAAAGTGATATTTGGAAGCCAATAGAGGGCTACGGTGAAAAGAAAATATCCTCAGAGAAAAACTGGAAAGAAGCTTTCTGAGAAACTGCTTTGTGGTGTGTGACATCCACTCACAGATTTCCATCTCTCTTTCGTGGATCTCTTTGCTAGCCTTATATGTGTGGAATCTGAGAACAGATATTTCGTATCCCTTTGAAGACTATAAGGCCAAAGGAAATATCCTCCGATAACAAAGAGAAAGAAACTTTCTGAGAAACTTCTTTGTGTTCTGTGAAATCATCTCACAGAGTTACAGCTTTCCCGTCAAGAAGCCTTTCGCTAAGACAGTTCTTGTGGAATTTGCAAAGTGATATTTGGAAGCCCCTAGATGGCTATGGTGAAAAAGAAAATACCCTCAGAGAAAAATTGGAAAGAAGCTTTCTGAGAAACTGCTTTGTGATGTGTGATTTCCACTCCTTGAGTTATAGCTGTATATCGTGTAGCTGTGTGCTAGCCTTCTTTCTGTGGAATCTGAGAACTGATGATTCGGATCCCTTGGAAGACTACAGGGCCAAAGGAAATATCCTCCGATAACAAAGAGAAAGAAGCTTTCTGAGAAACTGCTTTGTGATGTCTGATTTCCACTCCTTGAGTTATAGCTGTATTTCGTGTATCTCTTTGCTAGCCTTATTCCTGTGGAATATGAGAAGAGATATTTCGTATCCCTTTGAAGACTATGCAGCCAAGGAAATAACCTCCGATAACAAAGAGAAAGAAGCTTTCTAAGAGACTTCTTTGTATTCTCTGAAATCATCTCACAGGGTTACAGCTTTCCCGTCAAGAAGCCTTTCACTAAGACAGTTCTTGTGGAGTTTGAAAAGTGATATTTGGAAACCCATGGAGGGCTATGGTGAAAAAGGAAATATCCTGAGATGAAATCTGGAAAGAAGCTTTCTGAGAAACTGCTGAGCATTCTGTTAATTCAGCTCACAGATTTACAGCTTTCACCTTAAGAAGCCGCTCGCTAAGTGTGTTCTTGTGGAATTTGCAAAGTGATACTTGGAAACCCATGGAGGGCTATGGTGAAAAAGGAAATATCCTGAGATGAATTCTGGAAGGAAGCTTTCTGAGAAACTGCTTAGCATTCTGTTAATTCATCTCACAGATTTACAGCTTTCCCCTCAAGAAGAAATTCGCTAAGCCTGTTCTTGTGGAATTCGCAAAGGGATATTTGGAAGCCCATAGAGGGCTAAGGTGAAAAAGAAAATATCCTCCGAGAAAAAATGGAAAGAAGCTTTCTGAGAAACTGCTTTGTGACGTGTGACTTCCACTCACAGAGTTACATCTGTATTTCGTGGATCTCTTTGCTAGCCTTATTTCTGTGGAATCTGAGAACAGATACTTCGCATCCCTTTGAAGACTATAGGGCCAAAGGAAATATCCTCCGATAACAAAGAGAAAGAAGCTTTCTGAGAAACTTCTTCGTGTTCTGTGAAATCATCTCACAGAGTTACAGCTTTCCCCGTAAGAAGCCTTTCGCTAACTCAGTTCTTGTGGAATTTGCGAAGTGATATTTGGAAGCCCATAGAGGGCTACGGTGAAAAAGGAAATATCCTCAGATGAAATCTGGAAAGAAGCTTTCTGAGAAACTGCTTAGTGTTCTGTTAATTTATCTCACAGAGTTACAGCTTTCCGCTAAGGAATCCCCTCGCGAAGCCTGTTCTTGTGGAATTCGCAAAGTGACATTTGGCAGCCCATAGAGGGCTATGGTGAAAAAGAAAATGGCCTCAGAGAAAAACTGGAAAGAAGCTTTCTGAGAAACCGCTTTGTGATGTGTGACTTCCACTGACAGAGTTACATCTGTATTTCGTGGATATCTTTGCTAGCCTTATTTCTGTGGAATCTGAGAAAAGATATTTCGGATCCCTTTGAAGACTATAGGGCCAAAGGAAATATCCTCTGATAACAACGAGAAAGAAGCTTTCTGAGAAACGTCTTTGTGATCTGTGAAATCACCTCACAGAGTTACAGCTTTCCCCTCAAGAAGCCTTTCGCGAAGTCAGTTCTTGTGGAATTTGCAAAGTGATATTTGGAAGCCCATAGAGGGCTAAGGTGAAAAAGGAAGTATCCTGAGATGAAATCTGGAAAGAAGCTCTCTCAGAAACTGCTTAGTGTTCTGTGAATTCATCTCACAGAGTTACAGCTTTCCCCTCAAGAAGCCGCTCGCTAAGCCTGTTCTTGTGGAATTCGCAAAGTGATATTTGGAAGCTCATAGAGGGCTATGGTGAAAAAGAAAATATCCTCAGAGAAAAACTAGAAAGAATCTTTCTGAGCAACTGCTTTGTGATGTGTGACTTCCACTCACCGAGTTACATCTGTATGTCGTGAATCTCTTTGCTATCCTTATTTCTGTATATTCTGAGAAGAGGTATTTCGAATCCCTTTGAAGACTATAGGGCCAAAGGAAATATCTTCTGATAACAAAGAAAAGAAGCTTTCTGAGAAACTTCCTTGTGTTCTGTGAAATCATCTCACAGAGTTACCACTTTCCCCTCAAGAAGCCTTTCGCTAAGACTGTTCTTGTAGAATTTGCAAAGTGATATTTGGAAGCCCATAGAGGGCTATGGTGAAAAACGAAATATCCTCAGATGAAATATGGAAGGAAGCTTTCTGAGAAACTGCTTAGTGTTCTGTTAATTCATCTCACAGAGTTACAGCTTTCCCCTTAATAAGCCGCTCGCTAAGCCTGTTCTTGTGGAATTCGCAAAGTGATATTTGGAAGCTCCTATAGGGTTATGGTGAAAAAGAAAATATCCTCAGAGAAAAACTGGAAAGAAGCTTTCTGAAAAACTGCTTTGTGATGTGTAACTTCCACTCACAGAGTTACATCTGTTTTTCGTGGATCTCTTTGCTAGCCTAATTTCTGTGGAATCTGAGAACAGATATTTCTGATCCCTTTCAAGACTATGGGGCCAAAGGAAATATCCTCCGATAACAAAGAGAAAGAAGCTTTCTGAGAAACTTCCTTGTGTTCTGTGAAATCATCTCACAGAGTTAAATTTTTTCCCTCAAGAAGCCTTTTGCTAAGACAGTTCTTGTGGAATTTGCAAAGTGATATTTGGAAGCCCATAGAGGACTATGGTGAAAAAGGAAATATCCTCATATGAAATCGGGAAAGAAGCTTTCTGAGAAACTGCTTAGTGTTCTGTTCATTCATCTCACAGAGTTACAGCTTTCCCCTCAAGAAGAAGTTCGCTAAGCCTGTTTTTGTGGAATTCGCAAAGTGATATTTGGAAGCCCATAGAGGGCTATGTTGAAAAAGAAAATATCCTCAGAGAAAAACTGGAAAGAAACTTTCTGAGAAACTGCTTAGTGATGTGTGACTTCCACTCACAGAGTTATATCTGTATTTCTTGGATGTCTTTGCTAGCCTTATTTCTGTGGAATCTGAGAACAGATATTTCGGATCCCTTTGAAGACTATAGTGCCAAAGGAAATATCCTCCGATAACAAAGAGAAAGAATCTTTCTGAGAAACTTCTTTGTGTTCTGTGAAATCATCTCACAAAGGTACAGCTTTCCCCTCAAGAAGCCTTTCGCTAAGACAGTTCTTGTGAAATTTGCAAAGTGATATTTGGAAGCCCATACAGGGCTATGCTGAAAAAGGAAATATCCTCATATGAAATCTGGCAAGAAGATTTCTGAGAAACTAGTTAGGGTTCTGTTAATTCATCTCACAGAGTTACAGCTTTAACCTCAAGAAGCCGCTCGCTAAGCCTGTTCTTGTGGAATTCGCAAAGTGATATTTGGAGGCCCATAGAGGGTTACGGTGAAAAAGAAAATATCCTAAGAGAAAAACTGGAAAGAAGCTTTCTGAGAAACTTCTTTGTGTTCTGTGAAATCATCTCACAGAGTTACAGCTTTCCCCTCAAGAAGCCTTTCGCTAAGACAGTTCTTGTGGAATTTGCAAAGTGGTATTCGGAAGCCCATAGCGGGCTATGGTGAAAAAGGAAATACCCTCAGATTAAAGCTAGAAAGAAGCTTTGTGTGAAACTGCTTAGTGTTCTGATAATTCATCTCACAGAGTTACAGCTTTCCCTTCCAGAAGCCGCTCGCTAAGCCTCTTCTTGTGGAATTTGCAAAGTGATATTTGGAAGCCCATAAAGGGCTATGGTGAAAAAGAAAATATCCTCGGAGAAAAACTGTAAAGAGGCTTTCTGAGAAACTGCTTTGTGATGTGTGTATTCCACACACAGAGTTACATCTGTATGTCGTGGATCACTTTGCTAGCCTTATTTCTGTGGAATCTGAGAACAGATATTTCGGATCCCTTTGAAGACTCTAGGGCCAAAGGAAATATCCTCTGATAACAAAGAGAAAGAAGCTTTCTGAGAAACTTCTTTGTGTTCTGTGAAATCATCTCACAGAGTTACAGCTTTCCCCTCAAGAAGTCTTTCGCTAAGACAGTTCTTGTGGAATTGGCAAAGTGATATTTGGAAGACCATGGAGGGCTATGATAAAAAAGGAAATATCCTCAGATGAAATCTGGAAAGGAGCTTTCTGAGAAACTGCCTAGCGTTCTGTGAATTCATCTCACAGAGTTACAGCTTTCCCCTCAAGAAGCCGCTCGCTAAGCCTATTCTTGTGGAATACGCAAAGTGATATTTGGAATCCCATAGTGGGCTACAGTGAAAAAGAAAATATACTCAGAGAAAAACTGGAAAGAAGCTTTCTGAGAAACTGCTTTGTGATGTGTGACTTCCACTCACAGAGTTACATCTGTATTTCTTGCATCTCTTTGCTAGCCTTATTTTTGTGGAATCTGAGAACACATATTTCGGATCCCTTTGAAGACTATAGGGCCAAAGGAAATATCCTTAGATAACAAAGAGAAAGAAGCTTTCTGAGAAACTTCTTTGTGTTCTGTGAAATGATCTCACAGAGTTACAGCTTTCCCCTCAAGAAGCCTTTCGCTAAGACAGTTCTTGTGGAATTTGCAAAGTGGTATTCGGAAGCCCATTGCGGGCTATGGTGAAAAAGGAAATACCCTCAGATTAAAGCTAGAAAGAAGCCTTCTGAGAAACTGCTTAGTGTTCTGATAATTCATCTCACAGAGTTACAGCTTTCCCCTCAAGAACCTGCTCGCTAAGCCTGTTCTTGTGGAATTCGCAAAGAGATTTTTGGAAGCCCATAGAGGGCTATGGTGAAAAGTAAATATCCTCAGACGAAATCTGGAAAGAAGATTTCTGAGAAACTGCTTAGTGTTCTGTTATTTGACCTCACAGAGTTACAGCTTTCCCCTCAAGAAGCCGCTCGTAAAGCCTGTTCTTGGGGAATTCGCAAAGTGATATTTCGAAGCTCATAGAGGGCTATGGTGAAAAAGAAAATATCCTCAAAAAAAACCGGAAAGAAGCTTTCTGAGAAACTGCTTTGTGATGGGTGACTTCCACTCACAGAGTTACATCTGTATTTCGTGGATCTCTTTGCTAGCCTTATTTCTGTGGAATGTGAGAACGGATATTTCCAATCCCTTTGAAGGCCATAGGGCCAAAGGAAATATCCTCCGATAACAAAGAGAAAGAAGCTTTCTGAGAATCTTCTTTGCGTTCTGTGAAATCATCTCACAGAGTTACAGTTTTCCCCTCAAGAAGCCTTTCGCTAAGAGAGTTCTTGTGGAATTTGCAAAGTGATATTTGGAAGCCCATAAAGGGCTATGGTGAAAAAGGAAATATCCTCAGGTGAAAACTCGAAAGAAGTTTTCTGAGAAACTGCTTAGTGTTCTGTTAATTCATCTCACAGAGTTACAGCTTACCCCTCAAGAAGCCGCTCGGTAAGCCTGTTCTTGTGGAATTCACAAAGTGATATTTGGAAGATCATAGAGGGCTATGGTGAAAAAGAAAATATCCTTAGAGAAAAATTTGAAAGAAGCTTTCTGAGAAACTGCTTGGTGATATGTGACTTCCACACACAGAGTTACATCTGTATTTCGTGGATCGCTTTGCTACCCTTATTTTTGTGGAATCTGAGAATGGATATTTCGGATCCCTTTGAAGACTATAGGGCCAAGGGAAATATCCTCCGATAACAAAGAGAAAGAAGCTTTCTGAGAAACTGCTCAGTGTTCTGTTAATTCATCTCACAGAGTTACAGCTTCCCCTTTCAGAAGACGCTCGCTAAACCTGTTTTTGTGGAATTCGCAAAGAGATTTTTGGAAGCCTATAGAGGGCTATGGTGAAAAGTAAACATCCTCAGATGAAATCTGGAAAGAATCTTTCTGAGAAACTGCTTAGTGTTCTGTTCATTCATCTCACAGAGTTACAGCTTTCCCCTCAAGAAGCCGCTCGCTAAGCCTGTTCTTGTGGAATTTGCAAAGTGATATTTGGAGGCTCATAGAGGGCAATGGTGAAAAAGGAAATATCCTCAGAGAGAAACTGGAAAGCTTTCTGAGAAACTGCTTTGTGATGTGTGACTTCACTCACAGAGTTACATCTGTATTTCATGGATCTCTTTGCTAGCCTTATTTCTGTGGAATCTGAGAACAGATATTTCGGATAACTTTGAAGACTATAGGGCCAAAGGAATTATCCTCCGATAACAAAGAGAAAGAAGCTTTCTGAGAATCTTCTTTGCGTTCTGTGAAATCATCTCAAGTTACAGCTTTCCCCTCAAGAAGCCACTCGCTAAGCCTGTTCTTGTGGAATTCGCAAAGTGATATTTCGAAGACCATAGAGGCTATGGTGAAAAAGAAAATATCCTCAGAGAAAAACTGGAAAGAAGCTTTCTGAGAAACTGCTTTGTGTTGTGTGACTTCCACTCACAGTGTTACATCTGTATTTCGTGGATCTGTTTTCTATCCTTATTTCTGTGGAATCTGAGAACGGATATTTCGAATCCCTTTGAAGACTATAGGGCCAAAGGAAAAATCCTCTGATAAAAAAAGGAAAGAAGCTATCTAAGAAACTCCTTTGTGTTCTGTGAAATCATCTCACAGAGTTACTGTTTGCCCCTCAAGAAGCCTTTCGCTAAGAGTGTTCTTGGGGTATTGGCAAAGGGATATTTGGAAGCCCATAGAGGGTTATGGTGAAAAAGGAACTATCCTCAGAGAAAAACTGGAAAGAAACTTTCTGAGAACTGCTTTGTAAAGTGTGAGTTCTACTCATAGAATTACAGCTGTATTTCGTGAATCTCTTTCCTAGCCTTATTTCTGTGGAATCTGAGAACGGATATTTCCGATCCTTTTGAAGACTAAAGGGCCAAAGGAAATATCCTCTGATAACAAAGGGAAAGAAACTTTCTGAGGAACTCCTTTGTGTTCTGTGAAATCATCTCACGGAGTTACAGCTTTCCCCCTAAGAGCCTTTCACTCAGAGTGTTTTTGTGGAACTGGCAAAGTGATATTTCGAAGCACTTGGAGGGCTATGGTGAAAGAGGAAATATCCTCAGATGAAAACTGGAAAGAGGCTTTCTGAGAAACCGCTTAGTGTTCTGTGAATTCATCTCACAGAATTCCTGCTTTCCCCTCCTGAAGCCGTTCCCTATGCCTGTTCTTGTGGAATTTGCAAAGTGATATTTGGAAGCCCATAGGGGGCTGTGGTGAAAAAGAAAATATCCTCAGAGATAAACTGTAAAGAAGCTTTCAGAGAAACTGCTTTGTGATGTATGACTTCCACTCACAGTGTTATATCTGTATTTCGTGGATCGCTTTGCTAGCCTTATTGCTGTGGAATCTGAGAACAGATATTTCGGATCCCTTTGAAGACTATAGGGACAAAGGAAATATCCTCCGATAACAAAGAGGAAGAAACTTTCTGAGAAACTTCTTTGTGTTCTGTGAAATCATCTCACAGAGTTACAGCTTTCACCTAAAGAAGCCTTTCGCTAAGACTGTTGTTGTGGAATTGGCAAAGTGATATTTGGAAGCCCTTGGAGGGCTATGGTGAAAAAGGAAATATCCTCAGACGAAAAGTGGAAAGAAGCTTTCAGAGAAACTCCTTAGTGTTTTGTTAATTCATCTTACAGAGTTACAGCTTTCCCTCAAGTAGCCGTTTGCTAAGGGTGTTCATGTGGAATTTTCAAAGTGATATTTGAAAGCCCTTAGAGGTCTATGGTGAAAAAGAAAATATCCTCAGAGAAAAACTGGAAAACAGCTTTGTGAGAAGCTGCTTTGTGATGTGTGACTTCCACTCACAGTGTTACATCTGTATTTCGTGGATCTGTTTTCTATCCTTATTTCTGTGGAATCTGAGAACGGATATTTTGGATCCCTTTGAAGACTATAGGGCCAAAGTAAAAATCCTCTGATAAAAAAAGGAAAGAAGCTATCTAAGAAACTCCTTTGTGTTCTGTGAAATCATCTCACAGAGTTACTGCTTTCCCCTCAAGAAGCCTTACGCTAAGAGTGTTCTTGGGGAATTGGCAAAGTGATACTTGGAAGCCCATGGAGGGTTATGGTGAAAAAGGAAATATCCTCAGAGAAAAACTGGTAAGAAACTATCTGAGAACTGCTTTGTGATGTGTGAGTTCTACTCATAGAGTTACAGCTGTATTTCGTGAATCTGTTTCCTAGCCTTATTTCTGTGGAATCTGAGAACGGATATTTCCGATCCTTTTGAAGACTAAAGGGCCAAAGGAAATATCCTCCGATAACAAAGGGAAAGAAGCTTTCTGAGAAACTTCTTTGTGTTCTGTGAAATCATCTCACAGAGTTACAGCTTTCCCCTCAAGAAGTCTTTCGCTAAGACAGTTCTTGTTGAATTTGCAAAGTGATATTTGGAAGCCCATAAAGGGCTATGTTGAAAAAGGAAATATCCTCAGGTGAAAACTCGAAAGAAGCTTTCTGAGAAACTGCTTAGCGTTCTGTTAATTCATCTCACAGAGTTACAGCTTTCCCCTCAAGAAGCCGCTCGCTAAGCCTGTTCTTGTGGAATTCACAAAGTTATATTTCGAAGATCATAGAGGGCTATGGTGAAAAAGAAATTATCCTCAGAGAAAAAATGGAAACAAGCTTACTGCGAAACGGCTTGGTGATATGTGACTTCCACACACGGAGTTACATCTGTATTTCGTGGATCTCTTTGCTACCCTTATTTTTGTGGAATCTGAGAATGGATATTTCGGATCCCTTTGAAGACTATAGGGCCAAAGGAAATATCCTCCGATAACAAAGAGAAAGAAGCTTTTGGAGAAACTTCTTTCTGTTCTGTGAAATCATCTCACAGATTTACAGCTTTAGCCTCAAGAAGCTTTTCGCTAAGACATTTCTTGCGGAAGTTGCAAAGTGATATTTGGAAGCCCATAGAGGGCTATGGCGAAAAAGGAAATATCCTCCGATAACAAAGAGAAAGAAGCTTTCTCAGAAACTGCTCAGTGTTCTGTTAATTCATCTCGCAGAGTTACAGCTTCCCCTTTAAGAAGACGCTCGCTAAGCCTGTTTTTGTGGAATTCGCAAAGAGATTTTTGGAAGCCCATAGAGGGCTATAGTGAAAAGTAAATATCCTCAGATGAAATCTGGAAAGAAGCTTTCTGAGAAACTGCCTAGTGTTCTGTTAATTCAGCTCACAGAGTTACAGCTTTCCCTTCAAGAAGCCGCTCGTTAAGCCTGTTCTTGTGGAATTCGCAAAGTGATATTTGGAAGCCCTTAGAGGGCTACGGTGAAAAAGAAAATATCCTCAAAAAAAACTGGAAAGAAGCTTCCTGAGAAACTGCTTTGTAAAGTGTGACTTCCACTCACAGAGTTACATCTGTATTTTCTGGATCTCTTTGCTAGCCTTATTGCTGTGGAATCTGAGAACAGATATTTCGTATTCCTTTAAAGAATATAGGGGCAAAGGAAATATCCTCCCGAAACAAAGAAGAAGAAGTTTTCTGAGAATCTTCTTTGCGTTCTGTGAAATCATCTCACAGAGTTACAGCTTTCCCCTCAAGAAGCCTTTCGCTAAGACAGTTCTTGTGGAATTTGCAAAGTGATATTTGGAAACCCATAGAGGGCTATGGTGAAAAAGGAAATATCCTCAGATGAAATCTGGAAAGAAGCTTTCTGAGAAACTGCTTAGTGTTCTGTGAATTCATCTCACAGAGTTACAGCTTTCCCCTCAAGAAACCGCTCGCTAAGCCTGTTCTTGTGGAATTCACAAAGTGATATTTCGAAGACCATAGAGGGCTATGGTGAAAAAGAAAATATCCTCAGAGAAAAACTGGAAAGAAGACTTCTGAGAAACTGGTTTCTGATGTGTGACTTCCACTCACAGAGTTACATCTGTACTTCGTGGATCTCTTTGATAGCCTTATTTCTGGGGAATCTGAAAACAGATATTTCGGATCTCTTTGAAGACTATAGGTCCAAAGGAAATATCCTCCGATAAAAAAGAGAAAGAAGCTTTCTGAGAAACTTCTTTGTGTTCTGTGAAATCATCTCACAGAGTTACAGCTTTCCCCTCAAGAAGCGTTTTGCTAAGACAGTTCTTGTGGAATTTGCAACTTGATATTGGGAAGCCCATAGAGGGCTATGGTGAGAAAGGAAATATCCTCAGATGAAAACTCGAAAGAAGGTTTCTGAGTAACTGCTTAGTGTTCTGTTAATTCATCTCACAGAATTATAGCTTTCCCGTCAATAAGCCACTCTCTAAGCCTTTCCTTGTTGAATTCGCCAAGTGATATTTGGCAGCCCTTAGAGGGTTATGGTGAAAAAGAAAATATCCTCAAAAAAAAAAATGGAAAGAAGGTTTCTGAGGAACTGCTTTGTGATGTGTGACTTCCGCTCACAGAGTTACTTCTGTCTTTCGTGGATCTCTTTGCTAGCCTTATTTCTGTGGAATCTGAGAACAGATATTTCGGATCCCTTTGCAGACTATAGGGCCAAAGGAAATATGCTCCGATAACAAAGAGAAAAATCTTTCTGAGAAACTTCTTTGTGTTCTGTTAAATTATCTCACTGAATTACAGCGTTCTGCTCAAGAAACCTTTCGCTAACACAGTTCTTGTGGAATTTGCAAAGTGATATTTGGAAGCCCCTAGAGGGCTATGGTGAAAAAGGAAATATCCTCCGATGAAATCTGGAAAGAAGCTTTCTGAGGAACTGCTTTGTGATGTGTGACTTCCACTCACAGAGTTACATCTGTATTTCGTGGATCTCTTTGCTAGCCTTATTTCTGTGGATAGAGAAAAGATATTTCGGATCCCTTTGAAGACTATAAGGCCAAAGGAAATATCCTCCGATAACAAAGGGAAAGAAACTTTCTAAGAAACTCCTTTGTGTTCTGTTAAATCATCTCACGGAGTTACAGATTTCCCATCTAAGAGCCTTTCACTCAGCGTGTTTTTGTGGAACTGGCAAAGTCATATTTCGAAGCCCATGGAGGGCTATGGTGAAAGAGGAAATATCCTCAGATGAAAACTGGAAAGAAGCTTTCTGAGAAACTGCTTAGTGTTGTGTGAATTCATCTCACAGAGTTACTGCTTTCCCCTCACGAAGCCATTCGCTAAGCTTGTTCTTGTGGAATATGCAAAGTGATATTTGGAAGCCCAAAGAGGGCTATGGTGAAAAAGAAAATATCCTCAGAGAAAAACTGGAAAGAAGTTTTCTGAGAAACTGCTTTGCATTGTGTGATTTCCACTCACATAGTTACAGCAGTATTTCGTGAATCTGTTTGCAAGCCGTATTTCTGTGGAATCTGAGAACGGACATTTTGGATCCCTTTGAAGACTATAGGGCCAAAGGAAATATCCTCCGATAACAAAGAGAAAGAAGCTTTCTGAGAAACTCCTTTGTGATCTGTGAAATCATCTCACAGAGTTACAGCTTTCCCCTCAAGAAGCCTTTCGCTAAGACTGTTGTTGTGGAATTGGCAAAGTGATATTTGGAAGTCCATGGAGGGCCATGGTGAAAAAGGACATATCAGCAGAAGAAAACTGGAAAGAAGCTTTCTGAGAAACTGCTTAATGTTCTGTAAATTCATCTCACAGAGTTACAGCTTTCCCTGAAGTAGCCGTTCGCTAAGCCTGTTCTTGCGGAATTTGCAATGTGATATTTGGAAGCCCATAGAGGGCGATGGTGAAAAAGAAAATATCCTCAGAGAAAAACTGGAAAGAAGCTTTCTGAGAAACTGCTTAGTGTTCTGTGAAATCATCTTACAGAGTTACAGCTTTCCGCTCAAGAAGCCTTTCGCTACCATTCAGTAAGCCGGTTTTTGTGGAATTTACAAAGTGATATGTGGAAGCCCATAGAGGGCGATGTTGAAAAAGAAAATATCCGCAGAGAAAAACTGGAAAGAATCTTTCTGAGAAACTGCTTACTGATGTGAGACTTCCACTCACAGAGTTACAGCAGTATTTCGTGGATCTCTTTGCTAACATTATTTCTGTGGAATCTGAGAACAGATATTTCGGATCCCTTTGAAGACTACAGGGCCAAAGGAAATATCCTCCGATAACAAGAGAAAGAAGCTTTCTGAGAAACTGCTTTGTGTTCTGTGAAAGCATCTCACAGACTTACAGCTTTCTCCTCAAGAAGACTTTCTCTAAGACTGCTCTTGCGGAATTGGCAAAGTGATATTTGGAAGCCCTTAAAGGTCTATGGTGAAAAAGGAAATATCCTCCAATAAAATCTCGAAAGAAGCTTTCTGAGAAACTTCTTTCTGTCCTGTGAAATCATCTAACAGAGTTACAGCTTTCCCCTTAAGAAGCCGCTCGCTAAGCCTGTTCTTGTGGAATTCACAAAGTGATATTTGGAAGCGCATAGAGGACAATGGTGAAAAAGGAAATGTCCTCAGAGAAATACTGGAAAGAAGCTTTCTGAGAAACTGCTTTGTGATGTGTGACTTCCACTCACAGAGTTACATCTGTATTTCGTGGATCTCTTTGCAAGCCTTATTTCTGTGGAATCTGAGAACAGATATTTCGCATCCCTTTGAAGACTATAGGGCCAAAGAAAATAACCTCCGATAACGAAGAGGAAGAAGCTTTCTGAGAAACTTCTTTGTGTTCTGTGAAATCATCTCACAGAGTTACAATTTTCCCCTCAAGAAACCGCTCGCTAAGCCTGTTCTTGTGGAATTCGCAAAGTGATATTTCGAAGCCCATAGTGCGCTATGGTGAAAAAGGCAATATCCTCAGAAAAAAACTCGAAAGAAGTTTTCTGAGAAACTGCTTTGTGATGTGTGACTTCCACTCACAGAGTTACATCTGTATTTCGCGGATCTCTTTGCTAGCCTTATTTCTGTGGAAACTGACAACAGATATTTCGGGTCCCTGTGAAGACTCTAGGGCCAAAGAAAATATCCTCCGATAACAAAGAGAAAGAAGCTTTCTGAGAAACTTCTTAGTGATCTGTGAAATCATCTCACAGAGTCACAACTCTCCTTCAAGAAGCCTTTCGCTAAGACAGTTCTTGTGGAATTTGCAAAGTGATATTTGGAGCCCCTAGAGGGCTATGGTGAAAAAGGAAATATCCTCCGATTAAATCTGGAAAGAAGCTTTCTGAGAAACTGCTTAGTGTTCTGTGAATTCATCTCACAGATTTACAGCTTTCCCTTCAAGAAGCCACTCGCTAAGCCTGTTCTTGTGCAATTCGCAAAGTGATATTTGGAGGCCCATAGAGGGCTATGGTGAAAAAGAAAACATCCTCAGATGAAATCTGGAAAGAAGCTTTCTGAGAAACTGCTTAGTGTTCTCTGAATTCATCTCACAGAGTTAGAGCTTTCCCCTGAAGAAGCCGCTCGCTAAGCCTGTTCTTGTGGAATTAGCAAAGTGATATTTGGAAGCCCATAGAGGGCTATGGTGATAAAGGAAATATCCTCAGAGAAAAACTGGAAAGAAGTTTTGTGAGAAACTTCTTTGTGATGTGTGACTTCCACTCACAGAGTTACATCTGTCTTTCGTGGATCTCTTGCTAGCCTTATTTCTGTGGAATCTGAGAACAGGTATTTCGGATCCCTTTGAAGACTATACGGCCAAAGGGAATATCCTCCGATAACAAAGATAAAGAAGCTTTCTAAGAAACTTCTTTGTGTTCTGTGAAATCATCTCACAGAGTTACATCTTTCCCCTAAAGAAGCCGCTCGCTAAACCTGTTCTTGTGGACGTCGCAAAGTGATATTTGGAAGCCCATAGTGGGCTATGGAGAAAAAGGAAATATCCTCAGAGAAAAATTGGAGAGAATCTTTCTGAGAAATTGCTTTGTGATGTGTGACTTCCACTCACAGAGTTACATCTGTATTTCGTGGATCTCTTTGCTAACCTTGTTTCTGTGGAATCTGAGAACAGATATTTCGGATGCCTTTGAAGACTATAGGGCCAAAGGAAATATCCACGGATAACAAAGAGAAAGAAACTCTCTGAGAAACTTCTTTGTGTTCTGTGAAATCATCTCACAGAATTACAGCTTTCCCCTCAAGATGCCTTTCGCTAAGGCAGTTCTTATGGAATTTGCAAAGTGATATAAGGAAGCCCATACAGGGCTATGCTGAAAAAGGAAATATCCTCAGATGAAATCTGGAAGAAGCTTTCTGAGAAACTGCTTAGTGTTCTGTGAATTCATCTCACAGAGTTAGAGCTTTCCCCTCAAGAAGCTGCTCATTACGCCTGCTCTTGTGGAATTCGCAAAGTGATATTTGTAAGCCGCCACAGGGCTATGGTGAAAAAGGCAATATCCTGAGAGAAAAGCTGGAAAGAAGCTTTCTGAGAAACTGGTTGGTGATGTGTGACTTCCACTCACAGAGTTACATCTGTATTTCGTGGATCTCTTTGCTAGCCTAATTTCTGTGGAATCTGAGAACAGATATTTCGGATCCCTTTGAAGACCATAGGGCCAAAGAAAATATCCTCCGATAACAAAGAGAAAAAAGCTTTCTGAGAAACTTCTTTGTGTTCTGTGAAATCATCTCACAGAGTTACAGCTTTCCCCTCAAGAAGCCTTTCGCTAAGACAGTTCTTGTGGAATTTACCAAGTGATATTTGAAAGCCCATAGAGGGCTATGGTGAAAAGGAAATATCCTCTGAGAAAAACTGTAAAGAAGCTCTCTGAGAAACTGCTTTGTGATGTGTGACTTCTGCTCCAAGAGTTACATCTGTATTACGTGGATCTCTTTGCTAGCCTTATTTCTGTGGAATCTGAGAACAGATATTTCGGATCCCTTTGAAGACTCTAGGGCTAAAGGAAATATCTTCTGATAACAAAGACAAAGAAGCTTTCTGAGAAACTTCTTTGTGTTCTGTGAAATCATCTCACAGAGTTACAGCTTTCCCGTCAAGAAGCCTTTCGCTAAGACAGTTCTTGTGGAATTGGCAAAGTGATATTTGGAAGCCCATAGAGGGCTATGCTGAAAAAGGAAATATCCTCAGATAAAATCTGGAAAGTAGCTTTCTGAGAAACCGCTTTGTGTTGTGTTAATTCATCTCACAGAGTGACAGCTTTCCCCTCAAGACGCCGCTCACTAAGCTTGTTCTTATGGAATTTGAAAAGTGATATTTGGAAGCCAATAGAGGGCTACGGTGAAAAGAAAATATCCTCAGAGAAAAACTGGAAAGAAGCTTTCTGAGAAACTGCTTTGTGGTGTGTGACATCCACTCACAGATTTCCATCTCTCTTTCGTGGATCTCTTTGCTAGCCTTATATGTGTGGAATCTGAGAACAGATATTTCGTATCCCTTTGAAGACTATAAGGCCAAAGGAAATATCCTCCGATAACAAAGAGAAAGAAACTTTCTGAGAAACTTCTTTGTGTTCTGTGAAATCATCTCACAGAGTTACAGCTTTCCCGTCAAGAAGCCTTTCGCTAAGACAGTTCTTGTGGAATTTGCAAAGTGATATTTGGAAGCCCCTAGATGGCTATGGTGAAAAAGAAAATACCCTCAGAGAAAAATTGGAAAGAAGCTTTCTGAGAAACTGCTTTGTGATGTGTGATTTCCACTCCTTGAGTTATAGCTGTATATCGTGTAGCTGTGTGCTAGCCTTCTTTCTGTGGAATCTGAGAACTGATGATTCGGATCCCTTGGAAGACTACAGGGCCAAAGGAAATATCCTCCGATAACAAAGAGAAAGAAGCTTTCTGAGAAACTGCTTTGTGATGTCTGATTTCCACTCCTTGAGTTATAGCTGTATTTCGTGTATCTCTTTGCTAGCCTTATTCCTGTGGAATATGAGAAGAGATATTTCGTATCCCTTTGAAGACTATGCAGCCAAGGAAATAACCTCCGATAACAAAGAGAAAGAAGCTTTCTAAGAGACTTCTTTGTATTCTCTGAAATCATCTCACAGGGTTACAGCTTTCCCGTCAAGAAGCCTTTCACTAAGACAGTTCTTGTGGAGTTTGAAAAGTGATATTTGGAAACCCATGGAGGGCTATGGTGAAAAAGGAAATATCCTGAGATGAAATCTGGAAAGAAGCTTTCTGAGAAACTGCTGAGCATTCTGTTAATTCAGCTCACAGATTTACAGCTTTCACCTTAAGAAGCCGCTCGCTAAGTGTGTTCTTGTGGAATTTGCAAAGTGATACTTGGAAACCCATGGAGGGCTATGGTGAAAAAGGAAATATCCTGAGATGAATTCTGGAAGGAAGCTTTCTGAGAAACTGCTTAGCATTCTGTTAATTCATCTCACAGATTTACAGCTTTCCCCTCAAGAAGAAATTCGCTAAGCCTGTTCTTGTGGAATTCGCAAAGGGATATTTGGAAGCCCATAGAGGGCTAAGGTGAAAAAGAAAATATCCTCCGAGAAAAAATGGAAAGAAGCTTTCTGAGAAACTGCTTTGTGACGTGTGACTTCCACTCACAGAGTTACATCTGTATTTCGTGGATCTCTTTGCTAGCCTTATTTCTGTGGAATCTGAGAACAGATACTTCGCATCCCTTTGAAGACTATAGGGCCAAAGGAAATATCCTCCGATAACAAAGAGAAAGAAGCTTTCTGAGAAACTTCTTCGTGTTCTGTGAAATCATCTCACAGAGTTACAGCTTTCCCCGTAAGAAGCCTTTCGCTAACTCAGTTCTTGTGGAATTTGCGAAGTGATATTTGGAAGCCCATAGAGGGCTACGGTGAAAAAGGAAATATCCTCAGATGAAATCTGGAAAGAAGCTTTCTGAGAAACTGCTTAGTGTTCTGTTAATTTATCTCACAGAGTTACAGCTTTCCGCTAAGGAATCCCCTCGCGAAGCCTGTTCTTGTGGAATTCGCAAAGTGACATTTGGCAGCCCATAGAGGGCTATGGTGAAAAAGAAAATGGCCTCAGAGAAAAACTGGAAAGAAGCTTTCTGAGAAACCGCTTTGTGATGTGTGACTTCCACTGACAGAGTTACATCTGTATTTCGTGGATATCTTTGCTAGCCTTATTTCTGTGGAATCTGAGAAAAGATATTTCGGATCCCTTTGAAGACTATAGGGCCAAAGGAAATATCCTCTGATAACAACGAGAAAGAAGCTTTCTGAGAAACGTCTTTGTGATCTGTGAAATCACCTCACAGAGTTACAGCTTTCCCCTCAAGAAGCCTTTCGCGAAGTCAGTTCTTGTGGAATTTGCAAAGTGATATTTGGAAGCCCATAGAGGGCTAAGGTGAAAAAGGAAGTATCCTGAGATGAAATCTGGAAAGAAGCTCTCTCAGAAACTGCTTAGTGTTCTGTGAATTCATCTCACAGAGTTACAGCTTTCCCCTCAAGAAGCCGCTCGCTAAGCCTGTTCTTGTGGAATTCGCAAAGTGATATTTGGAAGCTCATAGAGGGCTATGGTGAAAAAGAAAATATCCTCAGAGAAAAACTAGAAAGAATCTTTCTGAGCAACTGCTTTGTGATGTGTGACTTCCACTCACCGAGTTACATCTGTATGTCGTGAATCTCTTTGCTATCCTTATTTCTGTATATTCTGAGAAGAGGTATTTCGAATCCCTTTGAAGACTATAGGGCCAAAGGAAATATCTTCTGATAACAAAGAAAAGAAGCTTTCTGAGAAACTTCCTTGTGTTCTGTGAAATCATCTCACAGAGTTACCACTTTCCCCTCAAGAAGCCTTTCGCTAAGACTGTTCTTGTAGAATTTGCAAAGTGATATTTGGAAGCCCATAGAGGGCTATGGTGAAAAACGAAATATCCTCAGATGAAATATGGAAGGAAGCTTTCTGAGAAACTGCTTAGTGTTCTGTTAATTCATCTCACAGAGTTACAGCTTTCCCCTTAATAAGCCGCTCGCTAAGCCTGTTCTTGTGGAATTCGCAAAGTGATATTTGGAAGCTCCTATAGGGTTATGGTGAAAAAGAAAATATCCTCAGAGAAAAACTGGAAAGAAGCTTTCTGAAAAACTGCTTTGTGATGTGTAACTTCCACTCACAGAGTTACATCTGTTTTTCGTGGATCTCTTTGCTAGCCTAATTTCTGTGGAATCTGAGAACAGATATTTCTGATCCCTTTCAAGACTATGGGGCCAAAGGAAATATCCTCCGATAACAAAGAGAAAGAAGCTTTCTGAGAAACTTCCTTGTGTTCTGTGAAATCATCTCACAGAGTTAAATTTTTTCCCTCAAGAAGCCTTTTGCTAAGACAGTTCTTGTGGAATTTGCAAAGTGATATTTGGAAGCCCATAGAGGACTATGGTGAAAAAGGAAATATCCTCATATGAAATCGGGAAAGAAGCTTTCTGAGAAACTGCTTAGTGTTCTGTTCATTCATCTCACAGAGTTACAGCTTTCCCCTCAAGAAGAAGTTCGCTAAGCCTGTTTTTGTGGAATTCGCAAAGTGATATTTGGAAGCCCATAGAGGGCTATGTTGAAAAAGAAAATATCCTCAGAGAAAAACTGGAAAGAAACTTTCTGAGAAACTGCTTAGTGATGTGTGACTTCCACTCACAGAGTTATATCTGTATTTCTTGGATGTCTTTGCTAGCCTTATTTCTGTGGAATCTGAGAACAGATATTTCGGATCCCTTTGAAGACTATAGTGCCAAAGGAAATATCCTCCGATAACAAAGAGAAAGAATCTTTCTGAGAAACTTCTTTGTGTTCTGTGAAATCATCTCACAAAGGTACAGCTTTCCCCTCAAGAAGCCTTTCGCTAAGACAGTTCTTGTGAAATTTGCAAAGTGATATTTGGAAGCCCATACAGGGCTATGCTGAAAAAGGAAATATCCTCATATGAAATCTGGCAAGAAGATTTCTGAGAAACTAGTTAGGGTTCTGTTAATTCATCTCACAGAGTTACAGCTTTAACCTCAAGAAGCCGCTCGCTAAGCCTGTTCTTGTGGAATTCGCAAAGTGATATTTGGAGGCCCATAGAGGGTTACGGTGAAAAAGAAAATATCCTAAGAGAAAAACTGGAAAGAAGCTTTCTGAGAAACTTCTTTGTGTTCTGTGAAATCATCTCACAGAGTTACAGCTTTCCCCTCAAGAAGCCTTTCGCTAAGACAGTTCTTGTGGAATTTGCAAAGTGGTATTCGGAAGCCCATAGCGGGCTATGGTGAAAAAGGAAATACCCTCAGATTAAAGCTAGAAAGAAGCTTTGTGTGAAACTGCTTAGTGTTCTGATAATTCATCTCACAGAGTTACAGCTTTCCCTTCCAGAAGCCGCTCGCTAAGCCTCTTCTTGTGGAATTTGCAAAGTGATATTTGGAAGCCCATAAAGGGCTATGGTGAAAAAGAAAATATCCTCGGAGAAAAACTGTAAAGAGGCTTTCTGAGAAACTGCTTTGTGATGTGTGTATTCCACACACAGAGTTACATCTGTATGTCGTGGATCACTTTGCTAGCCTTATTTCTGTGGAATCTGAGAACAGATATTTCGGATCCCTTTGAAGACTCTAGGGCCAAAGGAAATATCCTCTGATAACAAAGAGAAAGAAGCTTTCTGAGAAACTTCTTTGTGTTCTGTGAAATCATCTCACAGAGTTACAGCTTTCCCCTCAAGAAGTCTTTCGCTAAGACAGTTCTTGTGGAATTGGCAAAGTGATATTTGGAAGACCATGGAGGGCTATGATAAAAAAGGAAATATCCTCAGATGAAATCTGGAAAGGAGCTTTCTGAGAAACTGCCTAGCGTTCTGTGAATTCATCTCACAGAGTTACAGCTTTCCCCTCAAGAAGCCGCTCGCTAAGCCTATTCTTGTGGAATACGCAAAGTGATATTTGGAATCCCATAGTGGGCTACAGTGAAAAAGAAAATATACTCAGAGAAAAACTGGAAAGAAGCTTTCTGAGAAACTGCTTTGTGATGTGTGACTTCCACTCACAGAGTTACATCTGTATTTCTTGCATCTCTTTGCTAGCCTTATTTTTGTGGAATCTGAGAACACATATTTCGGATCCCTTTGAAGACTATAGGGCCAAAGGAAATATCCTTAGATAACAAAGAGAAAGAAGCTTTCTGAGAAACTTCTTTGTGTTCTGTGAAATGATCTCACAGAGTTACAGCTTTCCCCTCAAGAAGCCTTTCGCTAAGACAGTTCTTGTGGAATTTGCAAAGTGGTATTCGGAAGCCCATTGCGGGCTATGGTGAAAAAGGAAATACCCTCAGATTAAAGCTAGAAAGAAGCCTTCTGAGAAACTGCTTAGTGTTCTGATAATTCATCTCACAGAGTTACAGCTTTCCCCTCAAGAACCTGCTCGCTAAGCCTGTTCTTGTGGAATTCGCAAAGAGATTTTTGGAAGCCCATAGAGGGCTATGGTGAAAAGTAAATATCCTCAGACGAAATCTGGAAAGAAGATTTCTGAGAAACTGCTTAGTGTTCTGTTATTTGACCTCACAGAGTTACAGCTTTCCCCTCAAGAAGCCGCTCGTAAAGCCTGTTCTTGGGGAATTCGCAAAGTGATATTTCGAAGCTCATAGAGGGCTATGGTGAAAAAGAAAATATCCTCAAAAAAAACCGGAAAGAAGCTTTCTGAGAAACTGCTTTGTGATGGGTGACTTCCACTCACAGAGTTACATCTGTATTTCGTGGATCTCTTTGCTAGCCTTATTTCTGTGGAATGTGAGAACGGATATTTCCAATCCCTTTGAAGGCCATAGGGCCAAAGGAAATATCCTCCGATAACAAAGAGAAAGAAGCTTTCTGAGAATCTTCTTTGCGTTCTGTGAAATCATCTCACAGAGTTACAGTTTTCCCCTCAAGAAGCCTTTCGCTAAGAGAGTTCTTGTGGAATTTGCAAAGTGATATTTGGAAGCCCATAAAGGGCTATGGTGAAAAAGGAAATATCCTCAGGTGAAAACTCGAAAGAAGTTTTCTGAGAAACTGCTTAGTGTTCTGTTAATTCATCTCACAGAGTTACAGCTTACCCCTCAAGAAGCCGCTCGGTAAGCCTGTTCTTGTGGAATTCACAAAGTGATATTTGGAAGATCATAGAGGGCTATGGTGAAAAAGAAAATATCCTTAGAGAAAAATTTGAAAGAAGCTTTCTGAGAAACTGCTTGGTGATATGTGACTTCCACACACAGAGTTACATCTGTATTTCGTGGATCGCTTTGCTACCCTTATTTTTGTGGAATCTGAGAATGGATATTTCGGATCCCTTTGAAGACTATAGGGCCAAGGGAAATATCCTCCGATAACAAAGAGAAAGAAGCTTTCTGAGAAACTGCTCAGTGTTCTGTTAATTCATCTCACAGAGTTACAGCTTCCCCTTTCAGAAGACGCTCGCTAAACCTGTTTTTGTGGAATTCGCAAAGAGATTTTTGGAAGCCTATAGAGGGCTATGGTGAAAAGTAAACATCCTCAGATGAAATCTGGAAAGAATCTTTCTGAGAAACTGCTTAGTGTTCTGTTCATTCATCTCACAGAGTTACAGCTTTCCCCTCAAGAAGCCGCTCGCTAAGCCTGTTCTTGTGGAATTTGCAAAGTGATATTTGGAGGCTCATAGAGGGCAATGGTGAAAAAGGAAATATCCTCAGAGAGAAACTGGAAAGCTTTCTGAGAAACTGCTTTGTGATGTGTGACTTCACTCACAGAGTTACATCTGTATTTCATGGATCTCTTTGCTAGCCTTATTTCTGTGGAATCTGAGAACAGATATTTCGGATAACTTTGAAGACTATAGGGCCAAAGGAATTATCCTCCGATAACAAAGAGAAAGAAGCTTTCTGAGAATCTTCTTTGCGTTCTGTGAAATCATCTCAAGTTACAGCTTTCCCCTCAAGAAGCCACTCGCTAAGCCTGTTCTTGTGGAATTCGCAAAGTGATATTTCGAAGACCATAGAGGCTATGGTGAAAAAGAAAATATCCTCAGAGAAAAACTGGAAAGAAGCTTTCTGAGAAACTGCTTTGTGTTGTGTGACTTCCACTCACAGTGTTACATCTGTATTTCGTGGATCTGTTTTCTATCCTTATTTCTGTGGAATCTGAGAACGGATATTTCGAATCCCTTTGAAGACTATAGGGCCAAAGGAAAAATCCTCTGATAAAAAAAGGAAAGAAGCTATCTAAGAAACTCCTTTGTGTTCTGTGAAATCATCTCACAGAGTTACTGTTTGCCCCTCAAGAAGCCTTTCGCTAAGAGTGTTCTTGGGGTATTGGCAAAGGGATATTTGGAAGCCCATAGAGGGTTATGGTGAAAAAGGAACTATCCTCAGAGAAAAACTGGAAAGAAACTTTCTGAGAACTGCTTTGTAAAGTGTGAGTTCTACTCATAGAATTACAGCTGTATTTCGTGAATCTCTTTCCTAGCCTTATTTCTGTGGAATCTGAGAACGGATATTTCCGATCCTTTTGAAGACTAAAGGGCCAAAGGAAATATCCTCTGATAACAAAGGGAAAGAAACTTTCTGAGGAACTCCTTTGTGTTCTGTGAAATCATCTCACGGAGTTACAGCTTTCCCCCTAAGAGCCTTTCACTCAGAGTGTTTTTGTGGAACTGGCAAAGTGATATTTCGAAGCACTTGGAGGGCTATGGTGAAAGAGGAAATATCCTCAGATGAAAACTGGAAAGAGGCTTTCTGAGAAACCGCTTAGTGTTCTGTGAATTCATCTCACAGAATTCCTGCTTTCCCCTCCTGAAGCCGTTCCCTATGCCTGTTCTTGTGGAATTTGCAAAGTGATATTTGGAAGCCCATAGGGGGCTGTGGTGAAAAAGAAAATATCCTCAGAGATAAACTGTAAAGAAGCTTTCAGAGAAACTGCTTTGTGATGTATGACTTCCACTCACAGTGTTATATCTGTATTTCGTGGATCGCTTTGCTAGCCTTATTGCTGTGGAATCTGAGAACAGATATTTCGGATCCCTTTGAAGACTATAGGGACAAAGGAAATATCCTCCGATAACAAAGAGGAAGAAACTTTCTGAGAAACTTCTTTGTGTTCTGTGAAATCATCTCACAGAGTTACAGCTTTCACCTAAAGAAGCCTTTCGCTAAGACTGTTGTTGTGGAATTGGCAAAGTGATATTTGGAAGCCCTTGGAGGGCTATGGTGAAAAAGGAAATATCCTCAGACGAAAAGTGGAAAGAAGCTTTCAGAGAAACTCCTTAGTGTTTTGTTAATTCATCTTACAGAGTTACAGCTTTCCCTCAAGTAGCCGTTTGCTAAGGGTGTTCATGTGGAATTTTCAAAGTGATATTTGAAAGCCCTTAGAGGTCTATGGTGAAAAAGAAAATATCCTCAGAGAAAAACTGGAAAACAGCTTTGTGAGAAGCTGCTTTGTGATGTGTGACTTCCACTCACAGTGTTACATCTGTATTTCGTGGATCTGTTTTCTATCCTTATTTCTGTGGAATCTGAGAACGGATATTTTGGATCCCTTTGAAGACTATAGGGCCAAAGTAAAAATCCTCTGATAAAAAAAGGAAAGAAGCTATCTAAGAAACTCCTTTGTGTTCTGTGAAATCATCTCACAGAGTTACTGCTTTCCCCTCAAGAAGCCTTACGCTAAGAGTGTTCTTGGGGAATTGGCAAAGTGATACTTGGAAGCCCATGGAGGGTTATGGTGAAAAAGGAAATATCCTCAGAGAAAAACTGGTAAGAAACTATCTGAGAACTGCTTTGTGATGTGTGAGTTCTACTCATAGAGTTACAGCTGTATTTCGTGAATCTGTTTCCTAGCCTTATTTCTGTGGAATCTGAGAACGGATATTTCCGATCCTTTTGAAGACTAAAGGGCCAAAGGAAATATCCTCCGATAACAAAGGGAAAGAAGCTTTCTGAGAAACTTCTTTGTGTTCTGTGAAATCATCTCACAGAGTTACAGCTTTCCCCTCAAGAAGTCTTTCGCTAAGACAGTTCTTGTTGAATTTGCAAAGTGATATTTGGAAGCCCATAAAGGGCTATGTTGAAAAAGGAAATATCCTCAGGTGAAAACTCGAAAGAAGCTTTCTGAGAAACTGCTTAGCGTTCTGTTAATTCATCTCACAGAGTTACAGCTTTCCCCTCAAGAAGCCGCTCGCTAAGCCTGTTCTTGTGGAATTCACAAAGTTATATTTCGAAGATCATAGAGGGCTATGGTGAAAAAGAAATTATCCTCAGAGAAAAAATGGAAACAAGCTTACTGCGAAACGGCTTGGTGATATGTGACTTCCACACACGGAGTTACATCTGTATTTCGTGGATCTCTTTGCTACCCTTATTTTTGTGGAATCTGAGAATGGATATTTCGGATCCCTTTGAAGACTATAGGGCCAAAGGAAATATCCTCCGATAACAAAGAGAAAGAAGCTTTTGGAGAAACTTCTTTCTGTTCTGTGAAATCATCTCACAGATTTACAGCTTTAGCCTCAAGAAGCTTTTCGCTAAGACATTTCTTGCGGAAGTTGCAAAGTGATATTTGGAAGCCCATAGAGGGCTATGGCGAAAAAGGAAATATCCTCCGATAACAAAGAGAAAGAAGCTTTCTCAGAAACTGCTCAGTGTTCTGTTAATTCATCTCGCAGAGTTACAGCTTCCCCTTTAAGAAGACGCTCGCTAAGCCTGTTTTTGTGGAATTCGCAAAGAGATTTTTGGAAGCCCATAGAGGGCTATAGTGAAAAGTAAATATCCTCAGATGAAATCTGGAAAGAAGCTTTCTGAGAAACTGCCTAGTGTTCTGTTAATTCAGCTCACAGAGTTACAGCTTTCCCTTCAAGAAGCCGCTCGTTAAGCCTGTTCTTGTGGAATTCGCAAAGTGATATTTGGAAGCCCTTAGAGGGCTACGGTGAAAAAGAAAATATCCTCAAAAAAAACTGGAAAGAAGCTTCCTGAGAAACTGCTTTGTAAAGTGTGACTTCCACTCACAGAGTTACATCTGTATTTTCTGGATCTCTTTGCTAGCCTTATTGCTGTGGAATCTGAGAACAGATATTTCGTATTCCTTTAAAGAATATAGGGGCAAAGGAAATATCCTCCCGAAACAAAGAAGAAGAAGTTTTCTGAGAATCTTCTTTGCGTTCTGTGAAATCATCTCACAGAGTTACAGCTTTCCCCTCAAGAAGCCTTTCGCTAAGACAGTTCTTGTGGAATTTGCAAAGTGATATTTGGAAACCCATAGAGGGCTATGGTGAAAAAGGAAATATCCTCAGATGAAATCTGGAAAGAAGCTTTCTGAGAAACTGCTTAGTGTTCTGTGAATTCATCTCACAGAGTTACAGCTTTCCCCTCAAGAAACCGCTCGCTAAGCCTGTTCTTGTGGAATTCACAAAGTGATATTTCGAAGACCATAGAGGGCTATGGTGAAAAAGAAAATATCCTCAGAGAAAAACTGGAAAGAAGACTTCTGAGAAACTGGTTTCTGATGTGTGACTTCCACTCACAGAGTTACATCTGTACTTCGTGGATCTCTTTGATAGCCTTATTTCTGGGGAATCTGAAAACAGATATTTCGGATCTCTTTGAAGACTATAGGTCCAAAGGAAATATCCTCCGATAAAAAAGAGAAAGAAGCTTTCTGAGAAACTTCTTTGTGTTCTGTGAAATCATCTCACAGAGTTACAGCTTTCCCCTCAAGAAGCGTTTTGCTAAGACAGTTCTTGTGGAATTTGCAACTTGATATTGGGAAGCCCATAGAGGGCTATGGTGAGAAAGGAAATATCCTCAGATGAAAACTCGAAAGAAGGTTTCTGAGTAACTGCTTAGTGTTCTGTTAATTCATCTCACAGAATTATAGCTTTCCCGTCAATAAGCCACTCTCTAAGCCTTTCCTTGTTGAATTCGCCAAGTGATATTTGGCAGCCCTTAGAGGGTTATGGTGAAAAAGAAAATATCCTCAAAAAAAAAAATGGAAAGAAGGTTTCTGAGGAACTGCTTTGTGATGTGTGACTTCCGCTCACAGAGTTACTTCTGTCTTTCGTGGATCTCTTTGCTAGCCTTATTTCTGTGGAATCTGAGAACAGATATTTCGGATCCCTTTGCAGACTATAGGGCCAAAGGAAATATGCTCCGATAACAAAGAGAAAAATCTTTCTGAGAAACTTCTTTGTGTTCTGTTAAATTATCTCACTGAATTACAGCGTTCTGCTCAAGAAACCTTTCGCTAACACAGTTCTTGTGGAATTTGCAAAGTGATATTTGGAAGCCCCTAGAGGGCTATGGTGAAAAAGGAAATATCCTCCGATGAAATCTGGAAAGAAGCTTTCTGAGGAACTGCTTTGTGATGTGTGACTTCCACTCACAGAGTTACATCTGTATTTCGTGGATCTCTTTGCTAGCCTTATTTCTGTGGATAGAGAAAAGATATTTCGGATCCCTTTGAAGACTATAAGGCCAAAGGAAATATCCTCCGATAACAAAGGGAAAGAAACTTTCTAAGAAACTCCTTTGTGTTCTGTTAAATCATCTCACGGAGTTACAGATTTCCCATCTAAGAGCCTTTCACTCAGCGTGTTTTTGTGGAACTGGCAAAGTCATATTTCGAAGCCCATGGAGGGCTATGGTGAAAGAGGAAATATCCTCAGATGAAAACTGGAAAGAAGCTTTCTGAGAAACTGCTTAGTGTTGTGTGAATTCATCTCACAGAGTTACTGCTTTCCCCTCACGAAGCCATTCGCTAAGCTTGTTCTTGTGGAATATGCAAAGTGATATTTGGAAGCCCAAAGAGGGCTATGGTGAAAAAGAAAATATCCTCAGAGAAAAACTGGAAAGAAGTTTTCTGAGAAACTGCTTTGCATTGTGTGATTTCCACTCACATAGTTACAGCAGTATTTCGTGAATCTGTTTGCAAGCCGTATTTCTGTGGAATCTGAGAACGGACATTTTGGATCCCTTTGAAGACTATAGGGCCAAAGGAAATATCCTCCGATAACAAAGAGAAAGAAGCTTTCTGAGAAACTCCTTTGTGATCTGTGAAATCATCTCACAGAGTTACAGCTTTCCCCTCAAGAAGCCTTTCGCTAAGACTGTTGTTGTGGAATTGGCAAAGTGATATTTGGAAGTCCATGGAGGGCCATGGTGAAAAAGGACATATCAGCAGAAGAAAACTGGAAAGAAGCTTTCTGAGAAACTGCTTAATGTTCTGTAAATTCATCTCACAGAGTTACAGCTTTCCCTGAAGTAGCCGTTCGCTAAGCCTGTTCTTGCGGAATTTGCAATGTGATATTTGGAAGCCCATAGAGGGCGATGGTGAAAAAGAAAATATCCTCAGAGAAAAACTGGAAAGAAGCTTTCTGAGAAACTGCTTAGTGTTCTGTGAAATCATCTTACAGAGTTACAGCTTTCCGCTCAAGAAGCCTTTCGCTACCATTCAGTAAGCCGGTTTTTGTGGAATTTACAAAGTGATATGTGGAAGCCCATAGAGGGCGATGTTGAAAAAGAAAATATCCGCAGAGAAAAACTGGAAAGAATCTTTCTGAGAAACTGCTTACTGATGTGAGACTTCCACTCACAGAGTTACAGCAGTATTTCGTGGATCTCTTTGCTAACATTATTTCTGTGGAATCTGAGAACAGATATTTCGGATCCCTTTGAAGACTACAGGGCCAAAGGAAATATCCTCCGATAACAAGAGAAAGAAGCTTTCTGAGAAACTGCTTTGTGTTCTGTGAAAGCATCTCACAGACTTACAGCTTTCTCCTCAAGAAGACTTTCTCTAAGACTGCTCTTGCGGAATTGGCAAAGTGATATTTGGAAGCCCTTAAAGGTCTATGGTGAAAAAGGAAATATCCTCCAATAAAATCTCGAAAGAAGCTTTCTGAGAAACTTCTTTCTGTCCTGTGAAATCATCTAACAGAGTTACAGCTTTCCCCTTAAGAAGCCGCTCGCTAAGCCTGTTCTTGTGGAATTCACAAAGTGATATTTGGAAGCGCATAGAGGACAATGGTGAAAAAGGAAATGTCCTCAGAGAAATACTGGAAAGAAGCTTTCTGAGAAACTGCTTTGTGATGTGTGACTTCCACTCACAGAGTTACATCTGTATTTCGTGGATCTCTTTGCAAGCCTTATTTCTGTGGAATCTGAGAACAGATATTTCGCATCCCTTTGAAGACTATAGGGCCAAAGAAAATAACCTCCGATAACGAAGAGGAAGAAGCTTTCTGAGAAACTTCTTTGTGTTCTGTGAAATCATCTCACAGAGTTACAATTTTCCCCTCAAGAAACCGCTCGCTAAGCCTGTTCTTGTGGAATTCGCAAAGTGATATTTCGAAGCCCATAGTGCGCTATGGTGAAAAAGGCAATATCCTCAGAAAAAAACTCGAAAGAAGTTTTCTGAGAAACTGCTTTGTGATGTGTGACTTCCACTCACAGAGTTACATCTGTATTTCGCGGATCTCTTTGCTAGCCTTATTTCTGTGGAAACTGACAACAGATATTTCGGGTCCCTGTGAAGACTCTAGGGCCAAAGAAAATATCCTCCGATAACAAAGAGAAAGAAGCTTTCTGAGAAACTTCTTAGTGATCTGTGAAATCATCTCACAGAGTCACAACTCTCCTTCAAGAAGCCTTTCGCTAAGACAGTTCTTGTGGAATTTGCAAAGTGATATTTGGAGCCCCTAGAGGGCTATGGTGAAAAAGGAAATATCCTCCGATTAAATCTGGAAAGAAGCTTTCTGAGAAACTGCTTAGTGTTCTGTGAATTCATCTCACAGATTTACAGCTTTCCCTTCAAGAAGCCACTCGCTAAGCCTGTTCTTGTGCAATTCGCAAAGTGATATTTGGAGGCCCATAGAGGGCTATGGTGAAAAAGAAAACATCCTCAGATGAAATCTGGAAAGAAGCTTTCTGAGAAACTGCTTAGTGTTCTCTGAATTCATCTCACAGAGTTAGAGCTTTCCCCTGAAGAAGCCGCTCGCTAAGCCTGTTCTTGTGGAATTAGCAAAGTGATATTTGGAAGCCCATAGAGGGCTATGGTGATAAAGGAAATATCCTCAGAGAAAAACTGGAAAGAAGTTTTGTGAGAAACTTCTTTGTGATGTGTGACTTCCACTCACAGAGTTACATCTGTCTTTCGTGGATCTCTTGCTAGCCTTATTTCTGTGGAATCTGAGAACAGGTATTTCGGATCCCTTTGAAGACTATACGGCCAAAGGGAATATCCTCCGATAACAAAGATAAAGAAGCTTTCTAAGAAACTTCTTTGTGTTCTGTGAAATCATCTCACAGAGTTACATCTTTCCCCTAAAGAAGCCGCTCGCTAAACCTGTTCTTGTGGACGTCGCAAAGTGATATTTGGAAGCCCATAGTGGGCTATGGAGAAAAAGGAAATATCCTCAGAGAAAAATTGGAGAGAATCTTTCTGAGAAATTGCTTTGTGATGTGTGACTTCCACTCACAGAGTTACATCTGTATTTCGTGGATCTCTTTGCTAACCTTGTTTCTGTGGAATCTGAGAACAGATATTTCGGATGCCTTTGAAGACTATAGGGCCAAAGGAAATATCCACGGATAACAAAGAGAAAGAAACTCTCTGAGAAACTTCTTTGTGTTCTGTGAAATCATCTCACAGAATTACAGCTTTCCCCTCAAGATGCCTTTCGCTAAGGCAGTTCTTATGGAATTTGCAAAGTGATATAAGGAAGCCCATACAGGGCTATGCTGAAAAAGGAAATATCCTCAGATGAAATCTGGAAGAAGCTTTCTGAGAAACTGCTTAGTGTTCTGTGAATTCATCTCACAGAGTTAGAGCTTTCCCCTCAAGAAGCTGCTCATTACGCCTGCTCTTGTGGAATTCGCAAAGTGATATTTGTAAGCCGCCACAGGGCTATGGTGAAAAAGGCAATATCCTGAGAGAAAAGCTGGAAAGAAGCTTTCTGAGAACCTGGTTGGTGATGTGTGACTTCCACTCACAGAGTTACATCTGTATTTCGTGGATCTCTTTGCTAGCCTAATTTCTGTGGAATCTGAGAACAGATATTTCGGATCCCTTTGAAGACCATAGGGCCAAAGAAAATATCCTCCGATAACAAAGAGAAAAAAGCTTTCTGAGAAACTTCTTTGTGTTCTGTGAAATCATCTCACAGAGTTACAGCTTTCCCCTCAAGAAGCCTTTCGCTAAGACAGTTCTTGTGGAATTTACCAAGTGATATTTGAAAGCCCATAGAGGGCTATGGTGAAAAGGAAATATCCTCTGAGAAAAACTGTAAAGAAGCTCTCTGAGAAACTGCTTTGTGATGTGTGACTTCTGCTCCAAGAGTTACATCTGTATTACGTGGATCTCTTTGCTAGCCTTATTTCTGTGGAATCTGAGAACAGATATTTCGGATCCCTTTGAAGACTCTAGGGCTAAAGGAAATATCTTCTGATAACAAAGACAAAGAAGCTTTCTGAGAAACTTCTTTGTGTTCT
>NC_037676.1:46864881-46876208 GCF_003255815.1 Theropithecus gelada | reverse complement strand
GTGGGGTGTCAGACTGCCCCTAGTGGGGGATGTCTCCCAGTTAGGCTACTCAGGGGTCAGGGACCCACTTGAGCAGGCAGTCTGTCCCTTCTCAGATCTCAACCTCGGTGTTGGGAGATCCACTGCTCTCTTCAAAGCTGTCAGACAGAGTCGTTTGCGTCTGCAGAGGTTTCTGCTGCTTTTTTGTTGTTGTTGTTGTTGTTGTTGTTGTGTAGCTGTGCCCTGTCCCCAGAGGTGGAGTCTACAGAGACAGGCAGGTTTCCTTGAGCTGCTGTGAGCTCCACCCAGTTGGAGCTTCCCAGCAGCTTTGTTTACCTACTTAAGCCTCAGCAATGGCGGGCGCCCCTCCCCCAGCCTCGCTGCTGCCTTGCCGGTAGATCACAGACTGCTGTGCTAGCAATGAGGGAGGCTCCGTGGGCGTGGGACCCTCCCGGCCAGGTGTGGGATATGATCTCCTGGTGTGCCTGTTTGCTTAAAGCGCAATATTGGGGTGGGAGTTACCCGATTTTCCAGGTGTTGTGTGTCTCAGTTCCCCTGGCTAGGAAAAGGGATTCCCTTCCCCCTTGCGCTTCCCAGGTGAGGCATGCCTCGCCCTGCTTCAGCTCTCGCTGGTCGGGCTGCAGCAGCTGACCAGCACCGATAGTCCGGCACTCCCCAGTGAGATGAACCCAGTACCTCAGTTGAAAATGCAGAAATCACCGGTCTTCTGTGTCGCTCGCGCTGGGAGTTGGAGACTGGAGCTGTTCCTATTCGGCCATCTTGCTCCGCCCCCCCAAGATACATACTTTCTATCAAGTTATCTATCGTCCCACATGGCACAGGCTGAAGGCTGTACTCAAGATAAAACCTGTAGAAAATGAGAAATTCACCCTAAGCCTTTCCCCTCTTCCAAGAGTCAGCTCCCCTTCAGGTAGCTAACTGCATCTTCTCCCTTAGTAATCATGTAAGGAAAGTGTAGTTGCTCCATAGTTTTCTCTAGAACTATTTAATAGGGCCATAGCAAGCAGACAGAGTAGGGCCCATCAAACTCCTGCCCATCAGAATCAGAGACTATCCCTCCTCATCAGATATCCATGGATTCTTAAATCCCAGCCCCTCAGGACTAACTGAAAAGGACAAGTAGATCATCCTGTCCCATCTCCTATGGAGGAGAACAAGAATCCCCTCCACCCTGGCTGATATTCTGCTTAAATCTCCCTACTGACAAGAGTATACAACTTTAAGGAAATATAAAAAGAAAAGTAAATGGCCTGGACATATTACATATTTCATTTCTTTTCATCTACTCAATCATCCTTTAAGGAAAGTATTATCATCCCCATTTTACAGACGACGAAACTAGGCCTCAAAGAAAGATGTTAACTTGCCTGTGTTCTCTCTTCTAGAAAATGGTACAGCCAGGTTTTGAATTTTGGTCACTACAACTCTAAAAGCTCACACCCGTTCCACATTGTCTATCCCACTTTCAACGTCTTTAAATATTGGCAAGTTCTTTCTTACATTAAACTGAAGTCTGCCACCTTATAATTACCATCATTAGCTGTAATTAATAATTCTAGATTGGGAGCTCCTAAGAGTAGCGATAGGAACTCATTTGTCTTTGCATTCCTAGAACCTAGCACAGAGGAGGGGCTAAATAACTGATCGGTTAATTGATTAATGCCATTAGAAATGTCAGGTAAAAGTCTACACCTATCTTATCACATCAATCTCACAGCTATGTACAGTGGCTATCATACACACCTTGTTCCTCTCTCCAACATCGTTTCTCTTTTGCAGTGTAAATGTTCCTTGTTTGTTTCAATGCTTCCCATTTGGAAGGATTACTAGAATCCTCCTGATCACCCTGGACACACTGCAACTGAACAATGTCACTTAAAATGTCATCTAGGAATTCCATTACTTCTCAGGATGCAGAAAACTACAAATGAGCATCACTCCCACACTAAAAAGAGAAAGCCAGATAATCTACAAAATCATAACTTTTCTCCAACCCATCAGAGAGCTGAGGTTGCAAGGCAAATGGTGAAATTAATTTCAAAGTGTGACTAGTTCCTCCAAGAACAGACAGAACACACAAAGCATTTCTTCTTTAGCAGAGCACAGGTTGAAGAGGCAGGCAACAAAAAAGTAAATAAAAAGAAAACAGCTAAAATTTTAACAAATTTTTTAATGTTGGATATGGGCTAACAAGAAAGTTTAGAATTCCCAAGACCCCCAGACACAAGGAGAGTCTGCACTCACTCCTCATTTTTTTCCCATGGTGCTCACAAGAGAGATTAAGACCAAGCAAGAGATAAAAGAGAGCTCCCTACACTGTGCACAGGAAGCCACTTCCTCCTTAAAAGGTGCACTTTGACTAAAGGAGAGACAGAAGCAAAATATGTCTGCCTCTGGGTGAAGGGGTAGAAAACCTTTTCAGTTACAGAATCTTGCATAGACATAGAGGCCTTCTGCCCCTGGAGGAGGGAGAGGAAATGCTCTCCTACCTAAGAGTCCCAACTAATATGAGACAGGAAAAGTCGCATACCTGGGACCCAGATACATAGGGCCTACCTAAGACTGAGATCCTCTACCACACCACAAGCTTCACACTGAGTAATAAGCAACAGCAGTCTAACCCTCAAAGAGGGGCAACAGCATTGAGAGAGACCCATTCTCTAGGGTAAGCATATGGGACCAGCTGAAAGCTGAGGATGAAATGGAAACTTGAGGAAAACCCTCCATATCTCCAGGCTCACCACTAAGCAAAGGTAGCAGCACACCACCACTGGAAGAATTTGAAGCTATCATAGAACAAAACCCAGATCTAGCTCAATTACTGACTGCATTGACTCAACTACCCACACTAACATCCCAACAGAAGTGTCTCCATTTCCAAGTATAAATACTATTTACCTCAGTCTCTACTGTTCTTTTATATGCATTGTCTGGCATTGAATCAAAAGTTATCAGACAAAAAGCAAGAAAAAAAAAATGAAGACTCTTGGTCAAAAGATAAAGCAGTCAACATTACCAGAAACAGATGTGATGCAGATGTTAAAATTATCAGATAGGGACTTAAAATAATTATAATTAAGTTTTTAATCTAGAGAAAAAGGTAGACAACATGAATGAATAAATAATTTTAAAAGAGAAATGGAAACTTTTTCTTTAAAATGAGTCAAATGGAACGGCTAGAAATAAAAAGCATAACAAAAAGGAAGAATTTCTTCATAAGGTTTATCAACAAACTGAACACAGCAGAGAAAATGATTTACAAACTTGAAGATAGGTGAGTAGAAATGATCCAAAATAATAACAAGGGAAAAAAGTACGGGAAAAAAAGCATATAAAAGTTATAGGATAATAGCAAAGAGTATAACATATATTTGTAATCCCAAAAGTAGGAGAGAAAAGGAAGCAGAAAAAAACATGTCTGAAGAGATAATAGCTACAAATTTTCCAAAATTAATTAAAAATAGCAAACCACAGTTCAAAGAACTTCAGAAAACCCCAAGCAGAGGATGAGAGGTAGAAGTGGTTAGGCACTTGTATCTTTGGTTTTTAGTAGTTTTACTATGATGGGGTGGGTGGCACAACTACTAAAAACAGAAGACACAGTGAAATTTTTGAAAGCAGCCATGGGGGGGAAAAAATCATGCAGAACAAAGCTAAGAATGACAGTGCACTGCTCAACAGAAAGAATGCAATGCAGAAGAAAATGGAATATCATTAACGCACTGACAGAAAAAAAAACTGTCCACATGGAATTCTATACAAAGTGAAAGTATCTTCTAAAAATGAAGGTAAGATGAAGAATTTTTCAGACACACAGAAACTGAAAAAATTCATTGCCAACATACCATACTATGATGATGTTGAAGAAAGACCTCAGGCAGGAGTCTGGTAATAGAAGGAAATTCAGATCTACAGAAAGAAAGAGCTCTAGAAATGATCAAAATGTGGATAATAAAAGACAGACTGTTTTTCTTTATTTATTTATTTTTTTTAGAGACAGGGTCTAACTCTGTTGCCCAGGCTGGAGTACAATGGTGCAATCACAGCTCACTGAATCTTTGACCTTCTGGGCTCAGGCAATCCTCCTACCTCAGTCTCCCAAGAGGCTGGAACTACAGGTTTGAGCCACCACACCCAGCTATTTTTTTTAATGTTTTGTAGAGATAGGTCTATACAACCCAAGTAAATATATTTCCCCAGTAGAGACTGGGTCTCACTGTTGCGCAGGCTGGTCTCGAACTCCTGGCCTCAAGCGATCCTCTCACCTCAGCCTCCCAAAGTGCTGGGATTACAGGCATAAGCCACAGCACACAGCAAATTTTTTCTTAATTTTAGTCTCCCCAAAAAAACAGCTGACTCAATGTGGCACATATTCACCATGGAATACTATGCAGCCATAAAAATGGATGAGTTCATGTCCTTTGCAGGGACATGCATGACACTGGAAACCATCATTCTCAGCAAAGTAACACAAGAAGAGAAAATCAAACACCACATGTTCTCACTCATAAGTGGGAGCTGAACAATGAGAACACATGGACACAGGGAGGGGAACATCACACACCAGGGCGTGTTAGGGGATAGGGGCTAGGGGAGGGATAGCATTAAGAGAAATACCTAATGTAGATGATGGGTTGATGGGCGCAGCAAACCACCATGGCACGTGTATACCTATGTAACAAACCCACATATTCTGCACATGTACCCCAGAACTTAAAATATTATAAAAAATAAATAAATAAAAAATTAAGTAAGCCAGCCCCTCCATGGTCTTACTTTTTAGTGCTTCTATACCTACATATCCCCTGGTAAGGTTGAACCACTTTTTCTTTTGTTGCTCTACTGGTGTTCATACTGTTCTAGCTCTGTGGAACATCCTTCCTCAAATCCTAGGTTTAAAAACAAATAGCTGACTGTAAAGTATATTTAGTTTCGAATAGATTAAACTAGAAAAATTTTAAACAGAATATTTTAATTTTCCTATTAAAATAGTCAAGTAAAAAAATTTGCCCAGGTTAAAAAAAAGATAATTGCTGTCTAAAGAAAAGATAGTACCAATGATCAGTAGAGTTTATAACATATGTAAAAGTAAAATGTAAGACAATAGAACAAAGGATGGAAAGGAGAAAATGGAAGAGTACCATTGTAAGATTCTTAAACTATACATAAAGCGATGTATTATTTGAAGGTAAACTGTGTTAAATAAAATGTACACCGTAAAGCAATCACTAGAACATTTTTAAAAGGAGTAAACATATAAGCCAATGGTAGAGATGAAATGAAATCATAAATATATAGAAATAATTCAAAAGAAGGCAGGAAAAGAAGGAAACAGAGAACATATGAGACAAATAGAAAACAATGCGCAAAATGGTAGACTCAAAACCAACTATACCAATAGTTATATTAAGTATAAATGGCCTAAACATTCCAATTAAAAAGCAGATATCATCAGACTCATTACGAAAGCAAGACCTGACTATATGCTCTCTAAAAGAAATTCATTATAAATATAAATATAAACGCAGAGACATACATTAAGAGTGAAAAAATAGATACAACACAAACATTACATTAAAAAACTCCAATCTCTATAATAACATAATACAAAGTAGGTTTCAGAACAAGGAATATGTTTAGGAACAAAGAGTCAGTTCATCAAGAAGATATAACAAATGTATATGTATGCATCTAAAAACAGAGTTCCAAATACATAAAGAAAAATCTTTATGTATTTGTATGCATCTAACAGAGTTCTTTATGTTTATGTATGCATCTAACAACAGAGTTCCAAAATACATACAGAAAAATCTAATCAAACTGAAAGAAGAAGTAGACAAAAACCAGGAAGAACAGGAGACTTGAATACTCCTCTCTTAGTAATTTATATAAAAACTAGATCAAAAATAAGTAAGGATATAGAAGACCTGAACAACATTATCAACCAAATTGAATTAATTGACATCTATAGAAGATTCCAACCAACAATAGCAGAATCCACATTCTTTTGAAGGGCCCATGGAACATTCACTAAGACAGACTAGTTTCTGAGCAAATGTATATAGCTGCTTATTCAAAATAGCTAAAACTTTAAACAATCCAAACAGCCATCAAATGGTGAACATGTCAAGAATTGTGGTACATTCACACAATAGAATACTACTCAACAATAAAAAGAAACAAACAGTAATACATGCAACTACATGGATGAATCTCAAAAGCATTATGCTAAGTGAAAGAAATTAGGCACTCAAAACGGTGAATACCATATGATTCCATTTTTATGACACTCTGGGGATAGGCAAAGTCACTGAGACAAAAATTACCTCAGTGCATGCCATGGGCCAGGGAAGGAGAAAGGAGATTGAAAAGTGGGCACAAGGAAACTTTTTATGGTGATAAAAATGTTATGTCTTGATTATGATGATGGTGCTGGTTACATGACTGTATGCATTTGTCAAAAATCATCTGTGCACTTAGGGAATTAATTGTGCATAAATTATATCTCACTAAATCTGACTTCAAAAATAAAAAATAACCTAAAGCAGTAGCATGTGCCTGTAGTCTCAGCTACTCAGGAGGCTGACACAGGGGGATTGCTTGAGCCCAGGAGTCTGAGGTTGTAGTGTGCTATTATTGTGCCTGTGAAAAACCTAGACAATGTAGCGATACCTTGTCTCTAAAAAATATACAAATAAACAAAATTAAAAACAAATTTAAATACAGTGGTCTGTTGGTATGGGAGATTGGTTCCAGGACACCGCACAAATACCAAAATCTAAGCATGCTCAAGTCCTTTACAGGCAGCCCTTCATATGTGCAGGTTCTGCATTCCAGATCAAACATCCCAATATTCAACTGATTAAATATTCTGAGCAAATGTTTATAGCTGCTTATTCATAATAGCTAAAACTTTAAACAATCCAAACAGCCATCAAATGGTGAACGTGTCAAGAATTCTGATACATTCACACAATAGAATACTACTCAACAACAAAAAGAAACAAACTAGTGATACATGCAACTACATGGATGAATCTCAAAAGCATTATGCTAAGTGAAAGAAACTAGGCACACACATATACACCATGGAATACTATGCAGCCATAAAAAAGGATGAGTTTGTGTCCTTTGTAGGGACATGGATGCAGCTGGAAACCATCATTCTTAGCAAACTATCACAAGAACAGAAAACCAAACACCGCATGTTCTCACTCATAGGTGGGAACTGAACAATGAGATCACTTGGATTCGGGAAGGGGAACATCACACACCGGGGCCTATCATGGGGAGGGGGGAGGGGGGAGCGATTGCATTGGGAGTTATACCTGATGTAAATGACGAGTTGATGGGTGCAGCACACCAACATGGCACAAGTATACATATGTAACAAACCTGCACGTTATGCACATGTACCCTACAACTTAAAGTATAATAATAATAAATAAACTTAAAAAAAAAAATTGACATCCCAAAAAAAAAAAAAATCAACTCATGACTTAGAAACCGATGTTCCTGACATTGTGTAGAAGAACACTGTGAAACTCCCAGCCCTATTCTGTTTCACTCTGACCACTGGTGCATGCAGCCCCTGTCACATACCCTCTGCTTACTCAAGTCAATCACGACCCTTTCATGTGAAATCTTTAGTGTTGTGAGCCCTTAAAAGGGACAGAAATTGTGCACTTGGGGAGCCTGGATTTTAAGGCAGCAGCTTGCCGATGCTCCCAGCTGAATAAAGCCCTTCCTTGGACAACTTGGTGTCGGAGAGGTTTTGTCTGCGGCTCGTCCTGCTACAGTTTCATGCACAAAATTACTAAGAATACTATATAAAATTACCTTCAGGCTCTGTGTATAAGGTATATATAAAACATAAATGAATGTATTTAGACTTGGGTCCTATCCCCAAAATATCTCATTACTTATATGCAAATATTCCTAAATCTAATAAACATCTGAAATGTGGGACACTTGTGCTCCCGAGCGTTTTGTAAGGGACACTCAGCCTGTGTGTGTATGAACACTCATTAGATTGTACCTGGTGTTGTCATTTACCAGTTTCAGGGATATAGAAACTACCTCCCTTGATGTTCCTTTATGTTCTCCTGTTCATAATATACTTGCCTTAAATATTTCATTTGCTAACATTTATAACCACATATGACAATGTTGTAATTTTTGGTTGAGCTTTCAGACGTAGTTTAGCAAAGTCAGGGATGAGGAAAGAGTCTACTGTATTTATGCGTAGGTGTGCGTGTCATGCTCCCCCTTCCGCAAGTTCCAGGGTTTTCTTCTTTTGTGGGTGCCATTCTGCTTAGAGAACTTGCATTAGCCTTTCTTTTGGTGTGGGCCTTCTGGTGACAAATTCTGTTTTACTTCCTCTGAGAATGTTTTGCTTTCCTTTTCATTCCCGAAGGACATTTTTGCTGGATATAAGAATTCTGGGTTAATGGTTCTTTTCATCATTTGAAAAATATTTTATACTTTCAGCTGGCCTCCATGGTATCTGATGAGAAATTCGCTGTCATTTGACTTGTTCATCCACGATAGTTAAGGTACTGTTTCTGTTTAGTGGCTTTTGAAATGTTTTCTTTTCTTTTTGTTTTTTGGAGTTTGATTATGTATGATATGTCTTCGTTTGGATTTCTTTGGGTTCATCCTGTTTAGGGTTTGCTTACCTTAGATCTATAGATTCATGTCTCTTGCCAAATTGGGGAACTTTTAAGCCATCACTTCTTAGGGTACAGTTTCAACCCCACCTTCTTTCTCCTGTTCCTTCCTGAGTTCAGTGACCGGAGTTGTTATATAGTCCCATAGATGCCCGAGACTGTTTTGTTTTGTTTTTAAGATGGAGTCTCTCCCCATTGTCCAGGCTGGAGTGCAATGGCACGATCTCGGCTCACTGCAACCTCCACCTCCCAAGTTCAAACGATTCTCCTGTCTCAGCCTCTCGAGTAGCTGGGATTATAGGTGCCCGCCACCATGCCCAGCTAAGTTTTGTATTTTTAGTAGAAATGGGATTTCACCATGTTGGCCAGGCTTTTCTCAAACTCCTGACCTTGTGATCCGCCTGCCTCCGCCTCTCAAAGTGCTGGGATTACAGCTGTGAGCCGCCACGTCCCACCTTGGGTGCATGTGTTTCTTCTGTGTTATTCACATTGGGTAGCTTCTATCTTCTACCTCACTGATTCTTTGCCCTTTTCCATTCTGCTGCCGTGTCCATTCACTGAGCTTTTTATTTTGGTTATTGTATTTTGCAGTTCTAAACATTCTATTTGATGTTGTTGTTGTTGTTTTCTTGTCTTCCTTTTCTTCTCTTAGGCTGTTTTTTTATTTATTTCACATGTGTTTGTAATTGCTTGTTGAAGCCTCTTTATCAAGGCTGCTTTAAATTATTTGCCATATTATTCCCACATCTTTCGTTGTGGTATTTCTATAATTGTTTTTTAAAATTTGGTTTCAGATCTTCCTGGTTCTTGGTATCATGAGTGACTTTCTCAATAGAACATGTTGTTAGGCGACTCCAGGTCTTACTTAGGTGTGAGCGGTTAGATCTTTCTGTGACCTGCTCTGGCAGGGATAGTGCGTGCTTCACCTCATCACTGGCAGCTCGAGATGAAGTCCAGGCTTCCCAATTTGCCTAGAGGCCCCTGGTTACTGTGAGGCAGGGGTGGGAGTTCCGACTCCCCACTGGTGTCCATGGTTTGTGTATTTTCTCACCCACTGTTTCAGAGCATGCGTGACTGATGGACTGGACAGTCGGGATTGCGACGGAATAAGCAGGAGGGTGTTAGGGAGAAGGGCACGGGGGTGCTGAAGGGCGGAGCTGCAGTCTTGGAGCTTTGGGGTTGTTTCTGGGCTCCGCAGCCAAGCAGAAGGGAGATGTATTATTTAAAAGCGGAAAATGCAGGGAGTCTTCAGGAAGCGCTTAGCCCTTGAAGTGCTGGG
This sequence comes from Theropithecus gelada, assembly GCF_003255815.1. Classification (NCBI taxonomy): domain Eukaryota; kingdom Metazoa; phylum Chordata; class Mammalia; order Primates; family Cercopithecidae; genus Theropithecus; species Theropithecus gelada. The sequence goes on along the minus strand of NC_037676.1, from coordinate 46,866,260 downwards.
CCAGCCTCCTTGCCTGAAGGGCGGCTCGGTGGGGATGTCTGGAGAAGGGCAGGGGCACCGCTCTTTCGCTTCTCCGTCTTGAGCCCAGTGTGCAATTCACTGTTCTCCATGTAGTTTTCAATAACTATTAGCTCTTAGCTGCAAAGCTCCAGGTCTCACATCCTACTGCTGGTGCTGGGCACCGTGTGCGCCATCCTGTGCCTTTCCAGGGAGTGGTGAGATGTGTCCCTTTAATGCCTTCTAAGGCCCCTCCCATCCCATGGAGAGCATATCCAGGTAATGGGTTGCGGGATAGCTGATGTCTTCTACCCAAGGGGAGGCAGTCAGTAGGGGCGTTGCTATTACCTGTCAGGATCCAGGGCTGCGAGACTGGTGGCTGCTGGCCTCCAGGCTGGTAAGCAGCAGAGAGGCAAGCACAGAAGAGCCCAGCTCTCACCCCGCCACTGGGAGCTGCGCTGTTATAGGGGATTGGTGGGAGGTAACTTACAGTTCACCTGTAATGATCTGTACTCTGAGGTAGATGCATGCTTAATTGAAAGGCAAGAATCCTTTGAATTACTTTCACTCATGTGATTGCCTTCTAGCTACTTAAAAAAACACTTCTTAGTATGGAAATTTTCAAAGATACATAGAAGTAGAGAGAATAATATAATGAAATATTACTTACTAGTTAGAATGTGTATTCTAACTGGTTACTTTATCTTCCTGTAAAATATGTCCCTAAATGTGTTTCATGAGTCGTGCATGCTGGGTAATTTTATCAAGGTATCGTTTTTATTTTGAATTTGGTTTTGCAACATGAAAATGATGGCTAGTGTTTTTCTCTGTTTAGGAGATGTGCTGCTGATAAATAATTGACTGATACTGACTTCAAAATTCTGTGTTAGCAACTTTTTTTCCTTGGGAGACAGAGTCTCACTCTGTCATCCAGGCTGGAGTGCAACAAGACAATCTCGGCTCACTATAACCTGTGCCTCCTGGGTTCCAGCAATTCTCGTGCCTCAGCCTCCCGAGTACCTGGAATTACAGGCACACACCACCATACCTGACTAATTTTTCTGTTTTTTCAGTAGAGAAGGGGTTTCGCTATGTTGGCCAGGCTGGTCTCGAACTCCTGACCTGAAGTGATCCACTCGCCTTGGCCTCCCAAAGTGCTTCATTTACAGACATGAGCTACCGCGCCTGGCCAACAACTTTTATATGATGTCTCCAGAGAGGCAGTATGCCACGGTGGCTCAGAGTCTCTGTCGTGTGCCGTACTCCTCTGTGTGACCTCGGAGAAGTTACTTAACCACTTGGTGCCTCAGTTTCTTCATAAAATGGATGAACAGCACTGCTTGACCGTGCTGGGTGTGAGGGTTGCCTGAGCTCATACGTGT
>NC_037676.1:46853004-46864835 GCF_003255815.1 Theropithecus gelada | reverse complement strand
CGCCACCTCGCCCGGCTAGTTTTTTGTATTTTTTAGTAGAGACGGGGTTTCACCGTGTTCGCCAGGATGGTCTCGATCTCCTGACCTCGTGATCCACCCGTCTCGGCCTCCCAAAGTGCTGGGATTACAGGCTTGAGCCACCGCGCCCGGCCCATGGTGTGTTCTAAGGTGCAAAAGTTCTTATTTTTTATCAAATCCAACTTGTTTTTCTCTTACCCATCATGCTACTATAATTCTTTCCTGAGACAAAATCACGAAGATTTTCTCCCTTCATTTCAAAACTTTTTTTCTTTCTTTCTTTTTTACTTTGTCACCCAAGCTGGAGTGCAATGGTACAATCTCAGCTCACTGCAACCTCCACCTCCCAGGTTCAAGTGATTCTCCTGCCTCAGCCTCCGGAGTAGCTGGGATCACAGGCGCCTGCCACCACGCCCGGTTAATTTTTGTAATTTTAGCAGAGACGGGGTTCCACCATGTTGGCCAGGCTGGTCTCGAACTCCTGACCTCAGGTGATCTGCCTGCCTTGGCTTCCCAAAGTGCTGGAATTAAAGGCATGAGTCACCATGCCCAACCAAAACTTACTTTTTTTTTTTTGAGATGGAGTCTTGCTCTGTTGCCCACGCTAGAGTGCAGCAGCACGATCTCCACTCACTGCAACCTCTGTCTCCGGGGTTCAAGCGATTCTCCTGCCTCAGCCTCTCTAGTAGCTGGGATTACAGGTGTACACCACCACAGCCTGCCAAGTAGCTGGGATTACAGGCTCGTGCCACCACATACATCTGCATAATATTTTATATTTTTAGTAGAGACGGGGTTTCACCATGTTGGCCAGGATGGTCTCCATCTCCTGACCTTGTGATCCGCCCACCTCGGCCTCCCAAAGTGCTGGGATTACAGGTTTGAGCCACCGTGCCCAGTTTTTTGTTTTTTTGTTTTTTGAGATGGAGTTTCACTCTTGTTGCCCCAGGCTGGAGTGCAATGGCATGATCTTGGCTCACCACAACCTCCGCCTCCTGAGTTCAAGTGATTCTCTTGCCTCAGCCTCCAGAGTAGCTGGGATTACAGGCATGCACCACCACGCCCGGCTAATTTTGTATTTTTAGTAGAGACGGGATTTCTCCGTTAGTCGAGCTGGTCTTGAACTCCTGACCTCAGGTGATCCGCCAGCCTCGGCCTACATAATTTGTGTAGTTTTAGTAGAGACAGGGTTTCACCATGTTGGCCAGGCTGGTCTCTGTCTCCTGACCTTGTGATCCACCCACCTCAGTCCCCCAAAAGTGCTGGCGTTACAGGTGAGCCACCACACCCGGCCAAAACTGACTATTTTAATCATTAAGTGTACAAGTCCACGGCATTATCTATATTCAGAATGTTGGGCAGCTTTTACCACTATTTTCAGAACTTTTTTTTATCATCTCAGACAGAAATTCTGTAGTCATTAAACAAAAACTTTACGTCCCCTCTACCCTCAGGCTCCGATAACTTCTACCGTTTAAATTTTTCATTTATTGTTTTTTAGAGACAGCGTCTTGCTCTGTCATCCAGGTTGGAATGCAGTGACACTGTTCATGGCTTACTGCAGCCTTGACCCCCTGGGCTCAAGCAATCTTCCCACGTAAGCCCCTGGAGTAGGTAGGCCATTTATATACCTTCTTTGGAGAAGTATCTATTTAAGTCCTTTGTCCATTTTCAAATTGGGGTATCTGTTTTTGTTGCTGAGTTGCAGTACTTTATATATTCTGAGTATTAATCCCATATCAGATGACTTGCAGATATGTTCTCCCATCCTGCAGGCTGTCTTATCATATTTTAAAAAATTTATTTTGTAAATTATGTGCAAATATGCCATTTCCTCTTGATAGCGTCCTTTGATACACAAGTTTTTTTTATTTCTTTTCTTTCTTCTTCTTTTCTTTTTTTTTTTTTTTTGTTTTTCTCGTTTTTTTTGAGGCGGAGTCTCGCTCTGTCGCCCAGGCTGGAGTGCAGTGGCCAGATCTCAGCTCACTGCAAGCTCCGCCTCCTGGGTTTACGCCATTCTCCTGCCTCAGCCTCCCGAGTAGCTGGGACTACAAGCGCCCGCCACCTCGCCCGGCTAGTTTTTTGTATTTTTAGTAGAGACGGGGTTTCACCGTGTTAGCCAGGATGGTCTTGATCTCCTGACCTCGTGATCCGCCCGTCTCGGCCTCCCAAAGTGCTGGGATTACAGGCTTGAGCCACCGCGCCCGGCTTCTTTTTTTTTTTAAGATGGAGTCTCGCTCCAAGTCTGGCGCGATTTTGGCTCACTGCAGCCTCCACCTCCCGGGTTCCAGCGATTCTCGTGCCTCAGCCTCCTAGGTAGCTGGGATTACAGGTGCCTGCCACCAGGCCCAGCTAATTTTTGTATTTTTGGTAGAGATGGGGTTTGAACATGTTGGCCAGGCTGGTCTCAAACTCCTGACCTCAGGTGATCCGCCAGCCTCAACCTCCCAAAGTGCTAGGATTACAGGCGTGAGCCACTGCGCCTGGCAGTTCTTTTCATTTCATTGAAGCCTTTTGTTTCAATGAAGTTCAACTTATTTTTATGACTTTGTGCTTTGTGTGGTATTGCTATCTTAACAATAGCATCTTCTGGTCCATGAACATGAGATGCCTGTTTTAGGACTTCTTTTATTTCTTTCAGCAATATTTTCAGCATGCACATTTTGCACCTCCTTATTTATACATATTTGTTCTTTTTTGTTTTGTTTTGTTTCAGGTGGAGTTTTGCTCTGTCATCCAGGCAGGAGTGCAGTGGCATGATATCGGCTCACTGCAACCTCTGCCTCCAGAGTTCAAGCGATTCTCCTACCTCAGCATCCCCAGTAGCCAGGATTAGAGGAGAGCGCCACCATGCCCAGCTAATTTTTTTTCGTTTTTAGTAAAGACTGGGTTTCACCATGTTGGCCAGGCTGGTCTTGAACTCCTGACCTCCAATGATCCACCTGCCTTGGCCTCTCAAAGTGTTGGGATTACAGGCATGAGCCACATCACCTGGCCCGTAAGTATTTATTCTTTTTGATGCTACTGAAGATGGAATTGTTTTCTTATATCCCTCTTTGATTTACTTATTGACAGTATACAGAAATACAACAGATTCGTGTGTTTTATATCCTGCAACTTTGCTGAATTCATTTATAAACGAACACTGTGTATTCTTTAGGTTTTTCTTTTTTCTTCTTTTTTTTTTTGAGACGGAGTCTCACTCTGTCGCCCAGGCTGGAGTGCGGTGGCACCATCTCGGCTCACTGCAAGCTCCGCCTCCCAGGTTCACGCTATTCCCCTGCCTCAGCCTCCCGAGTAGCTGGGGATACAGGAGCCTGCCACCATGCCCGGCTAATTTTTTGTAGTTTTTAGTAGAGACGGGGTTTCACTGTATTAGCCAGGATGGTCTCGATCTCCTGACCTCATGATCCGCCCACCTCGGCCTCCCAGAGTGCTGGGATTACAGGCGTGAGCCACTGCGCCCGGCCTCTTTTTTCTTTTTGAGATGGAGTCTTGCTCTGTCACCAGGTTGGAGTGCAGTGGCGCAATCTTGGCTCACTGCAACCTCTGCCTCCCGGGTTCAAGTGATTCTTCTGCTTCAACCTCCCAAGTAGCTGGGACTACAGGCGTGAGCCACCACGCCCAGCTAATTTTTGTATTTTTAGTAGAGACGGGGTTTCACCATATTGGCCAAGCTTGTCTCAAACTCCTGACCTCGTGATTTGCCTGCTTCAGCCTCCCAAAGTGCTGGGATTACAGGCATGAGCCATAATTTTTCTGGCTGGCCTGGCCGTTTTTCTATATAGAATATATACTTTTATATATTCTATATAGAAGTGAACAGAGATGGTTCTACTTCTTCACCTCCAATTTGGATGGAAGTGAAGCAATTTAGCAATTTCTTGCTAAATTGCTCTGACTAGAACTTCCAGTATTTGGTTCAGTAGAAGCGGCAACAGCAAGCATTCTTGTCTTGTTTCTAGATCTTAGGTGACAAGCTTTCAGTCTTTCACCACTGAATATAATGTTAATGTGTGTTTTTTTTTTTTTTTTTTAGACAGAATCTCACTCTGTCGCCCAGGCTGGAGCGCAGTGGCATGATCTCACCTCACTGCAACCTCTGCCTCCTGAATTCAAGCGATTCGCCTACATCAGCCTCCCAAGTAACTGGGACTACATGCGTGCACCACCACGCCCGGCTAATTTTTGTAGTTTTAGAAATACAAAATGAGTATTTGTATACATGGTGAGACAGGGTTTCACCATCTTGGTCAGGCTGGTCTCGAACTCCTGACCTCAAGTGATCCACCCGCCTAGGCCTCCCAAAGGCTGAGGCTGGGATTACAGGCATTAGCCACCACGCCTGGTGAAATGTGGGCTTTTTAATATGGCCCTTATAATGTTGAGTTAGTTTTCTTCTGCGCTTGGGTTTTTCTCATGAAAAGGTGTTTTGTTTAGGATTTTTGCATCTATATTAATAAAATACATTGTTCTACAGTTTTGTTTTGTTTTTTTTGAGACTTGTTTCACTCTTGTTACCCAGGCTGGAGTGCAATGGTGTGATCTGGGCTCACTGCAACCTCTGCCTCCTGGGTTCAAGCAATTCTCCTGCCTCAGCCTCCCGAGTAGCTGGGATTATAGGTACCCACCACCACGCCCAGCTAAGTTTTATATTTTTAGTAGAGACAGGGTTTCACCACATTGGCCAGGCTGGTCTTGAACTCCTGACCTCAGGCGATCCATCCACCTCAGCCTCCCAAAGTGGTAGGATTACAGGCGTGAGCCACTGTGCCCGGCCAGTTCTGCATTGTTTATTTTTTTTTTTTTAGACGGAGTCTGCCTCTGTCCCCCAGACTGGAGTGCAGTGGCGCAATCTCGGCTCATTGCAAGCTCCGCCTCCCGGGTTCACACCATTCTCCTGCTGCAGCCTGCTGGACTACAGGCGCCCGCTACCACGCCCAGCTAAATTTTTGTATTTTTAGTAGAGACGGGCTTTCACTGTGTTAGCCAGGATGGTCTCGATCTCTCAGCCCGCCTCGGCCTCCCAAAGTGTTGGGATGACAGGCGTGAGCCACTGCGCCCAGCCAGCCCTTAGTCTTTAAATAGGGGACAAACCAGGGTACAGACACCCCAAACCCCTTGTGAACAAGGCTGAGCCGTGGAGAAAAAGGGCACCGGAAGAGCAGGGGTGTCGGGGAGAGAGGGGTGCAGACTGAGGAGCAGGGAGCACTTCCCGGAGAGGTATCCTTGAAGAATGGATAGGACGTAACCAGAAACAGAAATAAGGGGCCAGGCACAGTGACTCAGGCCTGGAATCCCAGCACTTTGGGAGGCCAAGAGCGGGAGGATCGCTCAAGCTCAAGAGTTTGAGATCAGCCTGGGCAACATAGCGAGACCCCCATCGCTACAAAAAATACAAAAATTAGCAGGGTTTGGTGGGGAGCACCTGTAATTCCAACTACTCGGGAGACCGAAGTGGGAGGATCACTTAAGCCTGGAAGGTCAAGGCTGCAGTGAGCTGTGATCGCACCACTGCACTCCAGCCTGGACTATAGAACGAGACTCTGTCTCTATTAAAAATAAGTAAATAAAATAAATAAATAAATAAATAGAGAGAAAGAAAGAGAGCAAGCAGGCTGGGCGTGGTGGCTCACGCCTGTAATCCCAGCACTTTGGGAGGCTGAGGCGGGCTATTTTTAGTAGAGACGGGGTTTCACCGGATTAGCCAGGATGGTCTCGATCTCCTGACCTCGTGATTCGCCCGTCTCGGCCTCCCAAAGTGCTGGGATTACAGGCTTGAGTCACCGTGCCCGGCCTCCTATTCATTTTAAAATGAAGTTTGAGAAAGATTAGTCTTTTTTTTTTTTTTTTTTTTTTAGACAGAGTTTTGCTCGTCACCCAGGCTGGAGTGCAATGGCACGATCTCGGCTCACCGCAACCTCCACCTCCCAGGTTCAAGTGATTCTCCGGTCTCAGCCTCCTGAGTAGCTGGGATTACAGGCGCCCACCACCATGCTTGGCTAATTTTTGTATTTTTAGTAGTGACAGGCTTTTACCACCTTGGCAAGGCTTGTCTCAAACTCCTGACCTCAGATGATCTGCCTGCCTTGGCCTCCTAAAGTGCTGGAATTACAGGAGTGAGCCACCATGCCTGGCCTGAGAAAGATTAGTCTTCATTTTCTTTTATGTTTGTTAGAATTCACCAGTGAAGGTCGGGTGCGGTGGCTCATGCCTGTATTCCCAGCAGTTTGGGAGGCTGAGACAGGTGGATCACGAGGTCAGGAGATCGGGACCAGCCTGACCAACATAATGAAATTTCGTACTAAAAATACAAAAAATGTCCGGGCGCGGTGTCTCAAGCCTGTAATCCCAGCACTTTGGGAGGCCGAGACGGGTGGATCACGAGGTCAGGAGATCGAGACCATCCTGGCTAACATGGTGAAACCCCGTCTCTACTAAAAAAATAACAAAAAACTAGCCGGGCAATGTGGCGGACGCCTGTAGTCCCAGCTACTCGGGAGGCTGAGGCAGGAGAATGGCGTGAACCCGGGAGGCGGAGCTTGCAGTGAGCTGAGAGATCCGGCCACTGCACTCCAGCCTGGGCGACAGAGCAAGACTCCGTCTCAAAAAAAAAAAAAAAAAAAAAAAAAAAAAAAAAAAAATACAAAAAATTAGCTGGGCATAGTGGTCAGCGCCTATAATCCCAGCTACTCGGGAGGCTGAGGCGGGAGAATTGCTTGAACCTGGGAGGCGGAGGTTACAGTGAGCTGAGATGGTGACACTGCACTCCAGTGCAGGTGACAAAGTGAGACTCCATCTCAAAAAAAAAATGGCTGGGGCGCAGAGGCTCACGCCTGTAATCCCAGCACTCTGGTAGGCCGAGGCAGGCGGATCACTATGTCAGGAGATAGAGACCATCTGGCTAACACAGTGAAACCCCGTCTCTACTAAAAATACAAAAAAATTGGCCGGGTGTGGTGGCGGGCACCTGTAGTTCCAGCTACTCAGGAGGCTGAGGCAGGAGAATGGTGTGAACCTGGGAGGCAGAGCTTGCAGTGAGCTGAGATCGCACCACTGCACTCCAGCCTGGGCAACAGAGCAAGACTGTCTCAAAAAAAAAAAAAAAAATTCACCAGTGAAGTTATTTGGTCTTGGACTTTTCTTTGTTGGGAACTTTTTGATTGTTTCAGTTTCACTTGTTGCAGGACTAATTAATTTTCTGTTTCTTTATGAATCAGTTTTGGTAGTGTGTTTCTAGGAATTCATCTATATTATCCAATTTTTTGGCAAACAGTTGCTCACAGTAGTGTGTGATAATTCTTCTGTAAAGTCGGTAGTCATGTCCTATCTTTTTTTTTTTTTAAGATGGAGCCTCGCTGCGTCACCCAGGCTGGAGTGCAGTGGCGTGGTCTCAGCTCACTGCAACCTCCGCCTCCCAAGTTCAAGTGATTCTCCTGCCTCAGCCTCCCAAGTAGCTGGGACTACGGGTGCCTGCCACCACGCCCAGCTAATTTTTTGTATTTTTAGTAGAGATGGTGATTCACTGTGTTAGCCAGGATGATCTCGGTCTCCCGATCTTGTGATCCATCTGTCTTGGCCTCTCAAAGTGCTGGGACTACAGGCGTGAGCTACGGTGCCCAGCCATCCTTAACTGTTTGTTTAACCGAGTTTTGCTCTAGTTACCCAGGCTGGAGTGCAGTGGCACTATCTCAGCTCACCGCAACCTCTGCCTCCTGGGTTCAAGTGATTCTCCCGCCTCAGCCTTCCTGAGTAGCAAATTCCTGATCTCAGATGATTTGCCTGCCTTGGCCTCCCAGAGTGCTGGGATTACAGGCATGAGCCACCACGACCGGTTTATTTTTTTGTTTTTTGAAATAAACAGAGTCTCACTCTGTCGCCAAGGCTGGAGTGCAGTGGTGCAATGTCGGCTCACTGCAACCTCCACCTCCCGTGTTCAAGCGATTCTTCTGCCTCAGTCTCCCAAGTAGCTGGGGTTATAGGCACCCGCCACTATGCCTAGCTAATTTTTGTATTTTTAGTAGAGACAGGGTTTCACCATGTCGGTCAGGCTGTTCTCAATATCCTGACCTCGGGTGATCTGCCCACCTCGGCCTCCCAAAGTGTTGGGATTACAGGCGTGAGCCACCACACCCAGCCAATTTATTTATCTATTTATTTAGAGATGGAGTCTCACTCTGTTGCCCAGGCTAGAGTGAACTGGCGTGATCTTGGTTCACTGCAACCTCCACCTCCCAGGTTCAAGCGATTCTCATGCTTCAGCCTCCCTAGTAGCTAGGATTACAGGTATGCACCACAACACCCAGCTAATTTTTGTAGTTTTAGTAGAGATGGGGTTTCACCATGTTGGCCACACTGGTCTTGAACTCCTGCTCTCAAGTGATCCACCTGCCTCCACCTCTCAAAATGCTGGGGTTACAGGCGTGAGTCACTGCGCCCGGCCTACCTTGACTCTAATCTGTATTATGGCCTTCCTTCTGCTAACTTTTTATTTAGTTTTTTTTGTGTGTTTCTTAAGGTATACAATTATGTATTGGTTTGAGATATTTTAATGTAGGTGTTTACAGCTACAAATATTCCCGAGCAGAGCTTCCGCTGCATAAATTTTGGTATGTTGTCTTTTTATTTTCACCCTTCTCAAGGTATTTTCTAATTTCTCTTGTAATTTCTTCTTTGACCCACTGGTTCAGTGTTCTATTCAAGTTCCATATATTTGTGAGCTTTGCAGTATGTTCGTACTGCAAGTCCAGTAATTTCACTTTTAAGTATATACCCATTAGATATGTGAGCAAAATTGCACCAAAAGAGACACACAGAATGTTCATTTTTTGGCTATTAATAGCCCCAAAACTTAAATGACCCGAATAGTGGATAAATTGAAGCATATCCATCTAATAAAATAACATACAGTGAGAAAAATGAACTACAAACATCAATGAATCTTACAATATAATACAGTAGTACACCCTTTTCTATGCTTTTGCTTTGAGAACACAGTTACCCACAGCACACACTACCATGAAATATTTTCAGACCATATTCAGGAGGATTGCTGGAGGCCAGGAGCTCAATACCAGCCTGGGCAACACAGTGAGACCCTGTCTCTACAAAACACAAATAAAAAAGTGGAAAAGAAAGTACTATGCTGGGCACAGTGACGCACACCTGTAATCCTAGCACTTGGGGAGGCTGAGGCAGGTGGATCACAAGGTCAGGGGTTCGAGACCAGCCTGACCAACATGGTGAAACCCTCTCTCTACTATGAATACAAAAATTAGCCGGGCACGGTGGTGCATGCCTGTAATCCCAGCTACTCAGGAGGCTGAGGCAGAATTGCTTGAACCTGGGAGGCCGAGTTTGCAGTGAGCAGAGATCGCGCCACTGCACTCCAGCCTGGGTCACTGAGAAAAACTCCGTCTAAAAAAAAAAAAAAAAAAAGAAAAAAAAAAGTACTGCATACACAGTATTTTATTAGTTGCTAACCTCTTACTGTGCCTAATTTGTAAATTAAAACTTTGTATGTATGTATATATAAATAAGAAAAAACCAATATATATACAATTTGGTACTCAGGTTTCAGGTATCCACTGGGGGTCTTGAAATGTACAGTAGTGACCGGGCATGGTGGCTCACGTCTGTAATCCCAGCACTTTAGGAGGCCAAGGACAGCAGATCACCTGAGGTCAGGAGTTCAAGAGCAGCCTGGCCAACATGGTGAAACCCTGTTTCTACTGAAAACACAAAAATTAGCCGGGCGTGGTGGTGGGTGCTTGTATCCCAGCTACTCGGGAGGCTGAGGCAGGAGAATTGTTTGAACCCAGGAGGCGGAGGTTGCAGTGAGCCGAGATCGTGCCATTGCACTCCTGCCTGGGCCACAAGAGTGAAACTCCATCTCAAAAAAGAAAAAAAACCAAAAAACAAAACAAAACAAAAACAAAACATATAGAAGGACAAAGTATCATAAATAGGGTGAAGTTATCAGAGAAATGCAAGTATAGTGTATGCTAGAAAATCAAATACAGTCATGTGCTGCTGTAGACCTTTCAGTCAGCAGACCACATACACAATGGTGGGTGGTCCCATTGAGTATAATGGAGCTGAAAAATGCCTATTGCCTAGTGACAGCTTAGCTGTCATGCTGTAGTACATTGTTACATGTGATGCTACCAGTTGTATAAAGGTGTAGCACATATAATTTATGTGCAGTACATAATAATAAATGACTATGTTACTGGCTTATTCATTATATTTTAAGATTGTAGTCCTTCTATTATTGTTATTTTTTGAGATAGAGTTTCGTTCTTGTCACCCAGGCTGGAGTGCAGCGGTACCATCTTGGCTCACTGCAACCCCCACCTCCTGGGTTCAAGCTATCCTCCTGCCTCAGCCTCCCAAGTAGCTGGGATTACAGGGGTGCACCACCACACCAGCTAGTTTTTGTATTTTCAGTAGAGATGGGGTTTCACCACGTTGGCCAGGCTGGTCTCAAACTCCTGACCTCAGGTGATCCACTCGCCTCAGCCTCCCAAAGTGCTGGGATGACAGGAGTGAGCCATGGCACCCTGCCTTTTCTGTATCTCTTCTATGTTTAGATACGCAAACACTTACCATCGTGTTACAACTGCCTTCAGTATTCAGTATAGTAACATGGGCAGACTTGTAGCCTGGAGCAATAGGCTGTATCACATGGCCTAGATGTGTAGCAGGCTCTGCCATCTAGGTTTATCTAATTACACATTACACTCTACAATGTTCATACAACAGCAAAATTGCCTAACAACACATTTCTCACAACATATTCCTGTAAGGTGGGGCGCAGTGGCTCACGCTTGTAATCCCAGCACTTTGGGAGGCTGAGGTGGATGGATCACTTGAGGTCAGGAGTTCGAGACCAGCATGGCCAACATGGTAAAACTCTGACTCTACTAAAAATAGAACAAATTAACAGGTGCACACCTGTAATCCCAGCTATACTCTGGAGGCTGAGGCAGGAGAATTGCTTGAACATGGGAGATGAAGTTTGCAGTGAGCTGAGATTGTGCCACTGCACTCCAGCCTGGGCAACGGAGTGAGACTCTGTCTCAGGGGGAGAAAAAAAAAAAAAAAAAAAAAAAAAGAACATATCCCTGCAGTTAAACTACATACACCTGTGTTACACAATACATTAACTATTAGAGAGGCTAATGAATCTTGTCTCAATAGAAGCAGAAAAAGGACTGATAAGATTGAACATTCACTTGTGACCAAAAACAGAAATAGAGAAACCCCATCTCTACGAAAAATACAAAAACTAGCCGGGTGTGTTGGCGGCTCCTGTAATCCCAGCTACTCAGGAGTCTGAGGCAGGAGAATTGCTTGAACCTGCCGAGATTGTGCCACTGCACTCCAGCCTTGGCAACAGAGCAAGACTCTGTCTCGTTAAAAAAAAAAAAAAAAAAAAAAACAAAAAACCCAAAAAACAAAAAACAGAAATCGAAGACAAATGCCGCTAGGTGCGGTGGCTCAAGTCTGTAACCGCAGCACTTTGAGGAGGCTGAGGCAGGCGGATCACCTGAGGTCAGGAGTTTGAGGGCAGCCTGGCCAAGATGGTAAAACCCCATCTCTACTAAAAGTACAAAAATTAGCCAGGCGTGGTGGTGGCATGCTTGTAATCCCAGCTACTAGAGAGGCTAAGGCTGGAGAATACCTTGAAACCAGGAAGTGGAGATTGCAGTGAGCAGAGATTGCACCACTGCACTCTAGCTGGGTGGTAAGAGTGAAACTCTGTCTTTTTTTTTTTTTGAGACGGAGTCTCGCTCTGTCGCCCAGGCTGG
>NC_037676.1:46841750-46852829 GCF_003255815.1 Theropithecus gelada | reverse complement strand
CGCCACCTCGCCCGGCTAGTTTTTTGTATTTTTTAGTAGAGACGGGGTTTCACCGTGTTCGCCAGGATGGTCTCGATCTCCTGACCTCGTGATCCACCCGTCTCGGCCTCCCAAAGTGCTGGGATTACAGGCTTGAGCCACCGCGCCCGGCCCATGGTGTGTTCTAAGGTGCAAAAGTTCTTATTTTTTATCAAATCCAACTTGTTTTTCTCTTACCCATCATGCTACTATAATTCTTTCCTGAGACAAAATCACGAAGATTTTCTCCCTTCATTTCAAAACTTTTTTTCTTTCTTTCTTTTTTACTTTGTCACCCAAGCTGGAGTGCAATGGTACAATCTCAGCTCACTGCAACCTCCACCTCCCATTTTTTTTTTTTAAGACAGACTTTCGGCCTGATAGTTATCTAACAAGAACCTACAGTAAACATCTGTCTTGATGAAACACTGAAACACAAAGGTGTCCACCCACACCATTTGTGTGTTAATAATAATGAACCGGGCTAGCCTTGGCGTCATGGCTCAAACCTTTAATTCCAGTGCCTTTCGGAGGCTGAGGTAGGAGGATCACCTGAGGCTAGGAGTTAAAGAGCAGGCTGGGCAACATGGTGAGACCTCCGTCTATACAAAAATAGAAAAAATAAAAAATAAAAAAAACAGAGTTGGGGCTGGGTGTGGTGGCTCATGCCTGTAATCCCAACACTTTGGGAGGCCGAGGCGGGCAGATCACTTGAGATCAGGAGTTCGAGACCAGCCTGGCCAACATGGTGAAACCCCGTAACTACTAAAACTACAAAAATTAGCTGGGCAAGGTGGCGTGTCCCTGTAATCCCAGCTACTTGGGAGGCTGAGGCAGGAGAATCACTTGAACCCGGGAGGCGGAGGCTGCAGTGAGCCGAGATCGAGTCACCGCACTCCAGCCTGGCGACAGAGCCAGACTCTGTCTTAGGGGGAAAAAAAAGGAGAAAAAAAAAAAAAAGAAACAGTTGGCAAGGATTCTGGATACACAATATACAAAACTCAATTGTTTCTATGCTGCCAAACAAAACAGAAGAAAAAACCCAGTTAATACAGACATTTTTTGAGTTTCCACAGCCAGCCTTGGGGGCTCCCTCCTTTCCAGGACCAGACCCACCCCAGCAGTACCAGTCTTAGGGATACACTGCTCCCTGCCTCCCCCGGGTAGCCACCAGAAGTGTCTGGTCCAGTGCCTTGAGGTATCAGGGGGGCCTGCAGACCCTACCGTATGCCAGCAAGCAGGTCTTTCTCCTAACTTTCACAGGCCTGGCCTGGAGTCTCTGGAATTCCTTCTTCTCCTTTTTCCCTAGAGAGCTTTCTGGACCTTGAAGATGGCAACTTAGCAGCCCTTACTCAGGGAGAGCTTTCTGGACAGGTTCAACTTCCTCCTGCTGAATCTCCTGGTTTCCTGTACCTCACCCTCGTCAGTTTCAATTTTCCGCTGGCCTGGGGGACTGTCTCCTCTGTAAACATGTTCCATGATGTCTGCCTCACTGCCCAGAGCCAAAAGTGCAGTGCCAGGAGCATGGTAAGAAACTGCACCGGATGGTAGGTCTTTGGGACCCAGGCAGCCAGCATGTTAGCCTTTCTAGTCCCTGCGGACAGCTGGATAGGTACAGAGGAGGGCAGAGGCAAAGGGAGAGCTTGGCCACACTGCCAAGCCCATTTCCTCCTTGTGGCTTTGCTGGCACTGCTCGCCTGCTCGGCACTGGCTGGCACATCCATGCACTCCCAGTGCTGACTCCCACTCAGAGGGCAAATTTTGTATCTAGGTGGCAAAGGGGGGCACTGCAATGCAAGGCATCCAGGGCAATCTCAGTCCATCGCACTCAGAGCAGCACCCCAACACCTCTGAGACTGGCTGAGCTGAGCAGACAGCTCCTCGGTCGACCCTGCCTCTCAGGGTAGACTCTGCTCTCTCAGGGACTCCAAGGGCTCGGGCTTCCGGCTCTGCTTCGAGAATAGCCTCCCACAAGCGTGCTGGATTTCGGACATGCGAACTTCCCGAACACACACCAACGCAAAATACACTCAACGTGAGGCAGACAAAGGGGGAAACCGATTCTAGTTCCAAAGAGCAAATGAGTGTGTGAAAGATACTTGGTTCAAATTAATGGTTTTATTTCCATCTTTAACACTAGCAGAGGAGTCCAAAGCAGACTGATATCCATGGATATAGTTTAAATGTAACAAAGAAAGAGTTGAACTATGTACATTGAAAAAAGGAAAGACATTTTTTTCATACCAACCTTTCCCTAGTTCGCAGTTTCTGAATAGTAGAAACAAAACACATTTTTAAATCTTTTTATCAATTTAATTTAGGACGAAGTAACACAACTTTTATAATTAACCACTGAAGTTGTCTTTAAGGATAAAACTTAAAGAAATTTTAAAATGGGTGGTACCATATTTTATTAGTGGACTGACTCCAAGGTTGCCTTGCTCCAAGTCTGGGCATCATGACACTCGCATGATGCCCAGAAGAAAGTTAATGGCAATGATGTTCAGTCAGAGGGCAGACACGCTACACATCACAATGGTGAGAGCTGAGAATTCTGCCCTCTTCAACTCCAAGTAGAAAATTATTATTTTCATTCAAACTAACAGTTAAAAAGTCAGAATGAAGAATAAAACAATTTTCTTTTCACATAGAGGAGGGACACTCCTTCAGCCCCGTCTAAAGTGAATTCTGTGCTGAGTCCCTGCTCCTTCAGAAGGGAAACTGAAGGTCAGTTATTGCTAACAAAGCCAGAAGTGGCCCCTTTCCCACTCTCAAGATGTTTCACACGAAAAGGCCGTTTGTTTGGCTTGAAGCCCTCTGAGGAAGGAGGACAGCGGAAGAGGAGGCAGCTGGCACTGTAAGGCCTCTCTTGTTAGCCACCCCCAGGCCCTGTGCTGTCAGAGGCAGCGTGGGCCACTTTGCTGCCCTTCAGAGAACCTGAGGCTCCCACATACCTGTGGAGTGAGGGAGAGGTTGTCATCTGGGCCCGTGTTTCACCCATCAAAACCTATGGAGCAGTCAAAGCCCAAAGGATCCAAGCCCAGCTGGCCAGAGGAGTAGCTTCTGAAACAAATGGCACTGGGTTGGGAAGGATGAGAAAGCCAAGTCAGGTGGGCCAGGTTCTCCGAAACATGGGGCAACAGTGACTTGGGCAAAAGCCTGGAACTGAGCGGCTGATAAGGCCACAATTACTGCCACCACCTCTCAGTATCTACGCGGGGGCAGACGTTAGGCAGTGGGAACCGAGGAACTGAGGACTGGAGGGCGTGTGGCAAATACAGGATGGATTTTATCAGAAAAGAGAGGACACCCAAACACGTGCCTGCCCTATTTATCTTGCATGTCCTGTGCCAGGTGAAGGACACTGGAGCATGGGTAAGGTTCCTGAGAACAACTGGCGGGCAGAAACGGGCTGGGATGGGCACTGCTCCCCAGGCAACATTAGGCCTCTGAGGGGGACGCTAATAGTGCTACATCTTGTGGGGTGCTGAAAAGTAGGTAACGAATGGCCTTTATTGCACTTTTTTGTTCTTAGGAAACAGGGGATTGCCCTGCAGTTTCTCCTGATTTGCAGAAATCACTGCAGATCAATGGTAAGGTGCAGGCAGAATCACGGGTGACCTCTGACTCTCAAGGGAAGAAGTCCAGTGATTGGTCTTTCCAGGGCCTCAAGGGGCCACTCTTGCACCTGGGATCTTCGAGCTGAGTGAACTGGGTCTGGCTTGGTCAATGTGTGGCAGGCAGATTGGTCGACCGGCAGACACTTGGAACAAAAGGTGGTGTGCCTGGGAAAGCTGGGGCAAACTTTCCAAACAAGGAAAATTTCTTGGCAAATGTGCAGGTTCTGCAACCAGACTAGAACCACGATTCCCAATGTGCCTGACTCCCTTTCTCCCACTCTAGAACTGGACCACCCCAGACGAACAGAGATGGCCTGGGAGGGCCCTGGGTCCAGCGCCATAGCATCAAACTGGAGATAACAAAAAGAAGGGGTTGGAAACAAAAGAGCAGTTTACATATCAGACGTTGGTTCTGAAACAGTCTTTTTGAGCTCAGGAAAATGGAGGCAGATACCACTGGAGAACCTGTCTGTCTGTCTGTCCATCCGTGTCTCCTGGGCGACTCTGAATACTTCATATATAAATGGGGTGGTACCGTTTGTGGTTGATCTTTTTCCTACAAGTTGGGCAAGTATTAGCATTCTTCAGGGAATCGCGGAGGCACTGGCTACAGAAGACATGGCCACACTCTGTGGAAACGATGAGACGTCCATTCTGCACGATCTAGAAGGGATTAAAAAGAAGAGCCTCTGAGTTTGTCCTTATCCCAGAGCAGCCATGGTCCCCAGAGAATCCCACCCATCTATGCCTAAGATGACCAACTGAAGGAAAACAAGAGCCAGGCTGCAACAGGGAGGGGTCTGGAGAGCTAACTGTGCCTGCTGCGATCACTCTAAGCTGGAGAGGAGGAGGCAGGGGCCATGGCATCTCAACAGTGTGACAGCCCAAGGTTATGAGGGACGCCAGTAAACACTAGCCGCTTCCAGAAGAGTCAGGATGGGGGACACAAAAGGAGGACGCATTTACACCCGGAAGCTCAAGGCATACAGGGGTACAGGCGCTGAAGGTGAAAGTTGTAGGGTCCAAGGAGAAACTGGCACATTCTCCACTCACAAGCAGATCTGCAGCAAGTGATGCCCAGGCACGACTGCGAGTAGGGCTGTCCAGCCCCACCAAGGGAGAAGATCCTGTCTCATCCAGTTCTTTCAATGAAGTTTAGAAACCAGAAGCAAGGAAGATACAGCTTGGTTTACTTACCTCAGAGTATCCATCCATGCAGATAGGACAACTGACAGTACCCGAGGGCCTAAGAGCACAGTGCTTCACATTAGTTTTTCAGTCAATGCAAACATTTTATTATACCCCATAAGTGGCCTTCATGTAAGTGGCCTGCATCCTCTACAAGAGAACCTCCCCGGCCTCCTCTGACTCTGCCTTAGCACAGGTATCCAAGAGACTTTCAGAAAAGCCAACTGCCCCAAGGGCATGTGGCAGGGCGAACATCAGAAGGTGCAGACAACCTGAGTCACCCTGCCCTCCCCCAGGTCCCTACTGGCCCCAGGATCCCTGTCTGGAGCCACCAGGACTGCCTGCGCCCACTCTGTCAGCGCTCAGCATACTCTGGTTACAGTGGAAACAGCTGGGCTCAGTTCTGGGCCAGGTTCCAACTGTATCCAGATGCTGGGGAGAGGCTTGGTCAAGCCCTGCCAGGGCCAAGCGCTCACAGATTTGCTGAAAGGCATTCCTATGCCCTGGCCCCACCCCCTAGCATGGCAGCAGCAGAGCTGGGGGCATGTTGGTACCTGAGGCCTGTAGCGCCCTCATCCCTGGTGTTTCTGGGAGTGTGGGTAGTCACATACACGTCTCTGTCCCTGGACAACTCCTCATCGTCACTGCTCACCACGCAGCTGTCAGCATGGTCCTGGGGCAGCCTCCTAGCATTCCTCCTTGGTCTTCTTCTTTCTAAGGTAAGAGGTCACATTTTCAGGTTGGAGGCTCCCTACTCTTACCATCCTCACCACCCCCATCCTGATGCCTCTTAAGACCCTCTTCCTTCCCTGCCTGGGACCCCCAGAAAGAAACTGCTGCCATGCTCAGCTATAACCCAGAAGGTTCTGCCCAGCTCTGGAGGCCACTATCTTATCTTCTCAGGAGAAATGCCCCAACCCCTGCTGTGAGCTACCAGCCTTCCCCAAAATCTGGTAGGCCACAAGAAAGGACGACAGCTCAGTGTCAGTGATAGGGGTGAAGTTTCTTCAGCAGGCACAAGCGGACTGCCTGTGCGGGTCTGACCACAGTATGTGTGAAGGGATCTTCCTGCTTGGAGAGCTCCAAGCCCTTGGGGAAGGTCTGCCATGGCCTGTCGCACTGCAGCTCTCACCTAAGGCAGTTTTTGCTCCAAACCCAGTGAAAAAGGAAATGAAACCACTTACCATCAACAATCTTGTAAAAAGAAGGAGAAAAACAAAAGAGAAACAAGCAATCAGTTTGATATAAGTGATAAATGAAGGCATTTCTTTTTTCTGACCTGTGACACCCTCTGTGGAACCCTCCGGTGAGCAGCAGGGGCCCCACCCTCCTCCCACCCGCAGAGTATCTGTGCACCTCCCCCAGTCAATCAAGCCCATTTCCCAGGTCACTCCACCTCCCAGCTGATGGGCTGTGTCTCTCCCTGTTGGGTGTTTAGTGGAGTCTCTGGGAGCGTGAACACAGCCACAGCCACAGCCATAGCCACACCATGTGCTGGCTGCAAGACCTGGGGACCTTACTTACTATCTGGGGGCTGCAGCTTCCTCTTCTGAAAAACAGAGTCACCAGAGCCCACCTCTGACTGTGGTGTTGTGAGGATTACATGAGGCAGTGAACATTCAGACAGCACTAGGGGCACCATGCTTTCGCAAGCTGACATGGCCAATGTAGGCCCCTGCCAAGGTGGAGCCTTCATGTGGAGGAGGATTTGCATTGCTCAGTAGGTTGTTACAAATAACTAACAAAGCAAAGCAGGCTATGCATGACCAATGCGTGTGACACACACCAAGGACACAGCTCAATCCAATTCTGTGTCCTGGGGGTCTAAGAACCTGACAAGCCCCTCACCTGCCAGCTCAGAACTTACAGCTAGACGATTTCTGCTCCAACAGTTTCAAATTCGGTTCCTCCCGCCTTCTGGCCAAGTGCTCTTACCCATCTAGGGAGGTCAGTGGAACGCCCTTTCCCTCTTGCTCAGCATGCAGGAGGGACTGCTTCAGGAAAAGTTCTCACCGCCAAAGCCCTACTGCTCACCTCACCCTGCCTGTTCCCTGGGCAGGATATCTGCCCCACAGTGACAAGAAGCTCTAATCCTCTACTCTGACTCCCGCACAGCTAGGATCCTGGACGTGAACCATGTTCCCTCAAACAGACACACTCATGCTACTGGCAGGGCAGGGGGTGGAGGCCGACTTGAGCTGCTGTGGGTGTTGGCACTGGCAGGCACAGCTGCATCATGAAGAAACAGTTCTGGCAGAGGCTGCTATGTCTTGAGTCCAGGCCTCTCCTCCCTAGAAAGGGTCTGCAGTACTGTCTACTCGAACCCAAAGATATGAGGGCAGGGGGTGGATCCCACCTCCAGACTTTCTTCGTGGAGCAGACATAGCAGCTCCCTAGGTGGGTCAATACTTCGAGGTCAAGAGTTATTCCTTGCGACGCAGCCCGGACACTGCTGATTTAGGCTTCTCCTTCCATGTTAAAATCCACTAAGCTTAAGAATAATTAGAGTGGATTTTGTTTCCCAAATGGCATCCTGACATACACAAATGGCCATGCAGGAAGAATGTAGGCCTGAGCATAAAGGTCTTCAATTTGCGGATGAGAATATAATCCACACATGTGGAGGCGCTGAAAAGTGCTCCCCTTTCCTCTTAGAGGAGACTGCAGAAGGTGAAAAGGGAAATCCGGGGACAATCAGTCAACCTCATCAACAGGACCAAACTTACCAGGGCCAGCACAATGTACTGTCCCTTGTGGAAACCCCTGGGTTTAGCTGGGAGCAGAAGCAAATTCTTCTGTGGCTCGAAATGACCCCAGCTTTCTACAGCTCCAGCATGCCCCCACCCTCTGCCAAGATGACCCACTAGTTAGGTGTGGACACCTGGAAGGGCTATGACACTCCCAGTTCCCCAGCCATGAGAGTGTGGGTACTGAGTCTTTATGGTCTCCTATGAGTCATACCCAGTTTGCCACTGGATAGTGCCAAACTGAGGCCTGTCCTGAGCCCTGAGCCCGGGGGCTGCTGGCAAGCAGCAGGTGATATACACACAACTACTGGGTGCGTAAGAACAGGGGGGCCAGAGTGTTTCCTCACTGGTAACAATTCTGACGGTCCCCACTTTCAATGAGAGAAAAACAGCTTACAGATGAGTCTTCAGCATAAGAATGACACCACAGGCCAGGCGCAGTGGCTCACAACTGGAATTCTAGCACTTTGGGAGGCGGAGGTGGGTGAATCACTCACGGTCAGGAGTTGGAGACCAGCCTGGCCAACAAGGTGAAACCCCGCCTCTACTAAAACTACAAAAATTAGCTGGGTGCTGGGCGCAGTGGCTCAAGCCTGTAATCCCAGCACTTTGGGAGGCCAAGACGGGCGGATCACGAGGTCAGGAGATCGAGACTATCCTGGCTAACACGGTGAAACCCCGTCTCTACTTAAAAAATACAAAAAAAAAAAAAAAAAAAAATTAACTGGGTGTGGTGGTGGGCACCTGTAATCCCAGCTACTTCGGAGGCAAAAGCAGGAGAATCACTTGAACCCGGGAGGTAGAGGCTGCAGTGGGCCAAAATCGCACCATTGCACTCCAACCTAGGCAACAATAGTGAAACTATCTCAAAAAAAAAAAAAAAAAAAAAAAAAAGCCCGGGCACGGTGGCTCACGCCTGTAATCCCAGCACTTTGGGAGGCCGAGGCGGGCAGATCACCTGAGGTCAGGAGTTTGAGACCAGCCTTGCCAACAAGGTGAAACCCCGCCTCTGCTAAAACTACAAAAATTAGCTGGGCATAGTGGTGGGCACCTGTAATCCCAGCTACTTGGGAGGCTGAGGCAGGAGAATCAATTGAACCCAGGAAGTGGAGGCTGCAGTGAGCCAAGATCACGCCATTGCACTCCAGCCTAGGCAACAATAGTGAAACTGTCTCAAAAAGAAAAAAAAAAAAAAAAAAGCCTGGGCGTGGTGGCTCACGCCTGTAATCCCAGCACTTTGGGAGGCCGAGGTGAGCAGATCACCTGAGGTCAGGAGTTTGAGACCAGCCTGGCCAACATGCAGAAACCCCGCCTCTACTAAAACACAAAATTAGCTGGGCGTGTGGTGGCTCATGTCTGTAATCCCAGCTACTTGGGAGGCTGAGGCAGGAGACTCACTTGAACCTGGGAGGCGGAGGTTGTGGTGAGCCGAGATCGCACCATTGCCTTCCAGCTTGGGCAACAAGAGCGAAACTCCGTCTCAAACAAACACACACACACCACAGCCTGGCCTCTCAGCTGGTGGACAATACAGTATTGATCACTGGTGTTCCCTCCACACGGTGGCCGAGTCACATCAAATTCCAGAATCCCTGCAGACATCCCAAGAACTCTGTAATGTACTTAACTCACAGCTGTGGCCCCGCGGGTGACACAGTGCTTGCCTAGCACAGAAGATGGGTGCAAGGGGAAGAGTACCAGCGCTTCATAAACGCCTACTGGATGAGTTGAGAGATGGATAGAGGTGCAACACAAGCTCTGCGGCCTCTAATCCATTTGAGAGGCCTTTAAGATAAGTGAAAAACCGAAACTGAAATAAGAACAATGAACTAATCCCCTGGACTGAATAGTTTAATTAGTACTGTGGTAAGCTAGCCCAAGATCAGAAATTCACACTTCCTGGGCTGGGCATGGTGTCCCACACCTGCAACCCCAGCACCATGGGATGCCAAGGTGGGCTGAATCGCTTGAGCTCAGGAGGTCGAGACCATCCTGGGAGGGCAACATGGCGAGACCCCGTCACTACAAAAAATACAAACAATTAGCTGGGCATGGCAGTGAGTGCCTGTAGTCCCAGTACTCCTGAGGCTGAGGCAGGAGGATCTCTTGAACTTGGGAGGTTGAGGCAACAGTGAGCTGAGATTGGGCCCCTGCCCTCCAGCCTGGGCAACGGAGGAAGACCCTGTCTCAAAAAGAGAAAAGAAAAAAGAAAAAAAGAAGATTCACTCTCTCATATATTCTACTTTACTCTAACTTCTTAACTATGGAGAAGAGTCCACAGGTCAGAGCATTTAGAGACAAGTGGGCCTGCAGCAGGCACATCTGATTGGTCACTCAAAGCCCCTTTGTGCTTCTAAAAGCACAAGTGAGCCTCAGAACACCTCTGCATGAAAGAAACAAGTATAGGAATCACTGGGGTCCCGTGCACTCAGGCTGGCCCCTAGCATTTCTAGGAATGTTCACCCAGCCAAGAGCACCGAGACACACTTGCTTTAGACAACTTCACAGCTCACAGCACTGCACATTGCTCCACTGGAGAAACAGCCATCTCCAAGCACTGTGCACACAAAAGGCTACTCGATGTCCAACAGCTACACACATCATGCAGTTACTGATGCCTGTTACGTGGAGCACTGGCAGGAGTGTTGGGAAGACTGGTGCTGACAATTACGTTCTAGCTGAGCAGCCAACCCATCTTGGCTCATTCCTGGATATGATATTTGGGCTTTTCTGAGCTCTTCTTTCTTCCTATAGAATTGGGCTGGCTCACTTATTCCAAGAGTGTGCCTCCTGTGTCCTTTATACCCAGAGATCTACAGGGTTCTGTCTCGTCCTTCCTTCCAGAAATATGAAGCATCCTTTCTACAGAGTCTCATAAACGGAAAACCAGGCAGGATACAGAATAAAAAGCAAATAGTGTGACTTATTAATACACTGTAGAAACAGACCAAAAAAAGATTCCAGAAAAATCAACCTTACTAAGAGACAATATTTGGAAATTTAAGAAAAACAGCCTAAGTAACATTTTCAATAATCTCCCCCTAAAAAATCTCGATTCCTTGAAGAGAGGTGCCAGTCTCTTTTCTACCACTGCATTGCTTCCAGCCAGAGCAGAGATGGGCATACTGAAAATGCTCATGAAGTGATCCAAGGCCAGCCTCAGTGGTTCACAACTATAATCCCAGCACTTTGGGAAACCAAGGTGGGAGGATTGCTTGAGCCTAGGAGTTTGAGACCACCCTGGGCAACATAGTAAGACCTTGTCTCTACAAAAAAAATATAAAAAATCACTATAGTGGCACACCCCTATAGTCCCAGCTACTTAGGAGTCTGAGGCAGGAAGCTCAACCGAGCCGAAGAGGTACAGACTGCAGTGAGCTGTGATGGCACGACTGCACTCCAGCCTGGGTAACAAAGTGAGACCCTGTTTCAAGGGGGGAAAAAAAAAAGAAAAAAAATCAACAAATTTGGAAAAGGCACACAAAACAGAAAAAAAAAAAAAAAAA
>NC_037676.1:46829141-46841261 GCF_003255815.1 Theropithecus gelada | reverse complement strand
TGTTTATTGCAGCACTATTCACAATAGCAAAGACTTGGAATCAACCCTAATGTCCATCAGTGACAGATTGGATTAAGAAAATGTGGCACATATACACCATGGAATACTATGCAGCCATAAAAAAGGATGAGTTTGCGTCCTTTGTAGGGACATGGATGCAGCTGGAAACCATCATTCTTAGCAAACTATCACAAGAACAGAAAACCAAACACCGCATGTTCTCACTCATAGGTGGGAACTGAACAATGAGATCACTTGGTCTCAGGAAGGGGAACATCACACACCGGGGCCTATCATGGGGAGGGGGGAGGGGGGAGGGATTGCATTGGGAGTTATACCTGATGTAAATGACGAGTTGATGGGTGCAGCAGACCAACATGGCACAAGTATACATATGTAACAAACCTGCACGTTATGCACATGTACTCTACAACTTAAAGTATAATAATAATAAATAAATTAAAAAAAAAAAAAGAAATATACAGGTGTTTCAGCCTTTGTATACCCAGCTCACCACCACTAACTGAATTTTGAACAATCCACTTCCCTCTACCTGCAGAGGCACAGCCACAAATAAACATAGAACACAAATAAGCTATAAATAAATAAATATCTCAATTATAGTCTGTGCTTATGATTATGTGTGGAAAGAGCTGACTACAAGACTTGGGTAACAGGATTGCAAAGAGCTTGTTCATTTTGCATTGAGCCTTCAATGGAGTGTAACAGTAAATTTTTTGTGTAAAGAAGAAAAGGAAAATGGATGCTCAATAATATTTTGCCCAGCACATACAAATTTTTTATCTAGTGAAATTTACAGACTTAGAGACTTGACCATTTAGTCACGAATAGTTAGAAATATCTTTCTTTTCTAAAGCAATGTTTCTTTCCTGAAGTGATAGGTACTACACCATAAATTGAATGCTCCTACATGAAACCAGTAAGAAATGTCTCTTATATTTCTTTAATGGTTTGTAGCTCAATTTTTGTTCATCTGAAAGATGCAGCTGGGACAGTAGTTTATCAATATGAGTAACATGACTGGCTTGAGTATTTTACAGTCATGCAGAACTTTACCCCTTTCCTTCCTGAGCTAGTCCTCCATGATATAATATTATACCAAACTTCATTTTTTATATTCTTAACACTGTTACTCTCTTCTTGTGTTGTTTTATAAAATTCTGTGAGGATAGCATTTTAAGGACAGTTATTTTGAGACATATATATATGTATATGCATGTGTGTGTGTGTATATATATATTGTGTGTGTGTGTATATAGCATTCTTTCCATCACCAGTAGCAATTCCATAGTACTAGAAACACCTCACAATGCAGAGAATGAAATGGTTATAGTCAAGTGACAGCCACCAAATTTTATTCTCCATATAGAATTATTTTAAAAGGAAAAAATATTTCCTTTTAGTTTAATTAAACCAGAGCTTAATTACAAGCTGAAAGCAAGCTCTATGGCCAATTTCCCTTGGACTCTACGTTAAGTTATTTGAACTCTCATCCTTCTCTCCACGTGTAAGGCAAAAAAAAAAAAAAAATAGTTATCTGGCACAACTATGTTTGACAGCCTAAGTGCTAAACTCTATGCAACTTTATGGGGATCCATGGATAAACAAATCATAGCTCTTCCCATTGAGGAATTCAGTTTGATAGGGATCTCTATACACGAGATTACTAGTTAACAAAGACTTGCACACTAAAGCAATACTGAGCTAGCACTTCTATACTTCATATTAACAGAGACGTATTATTCACTTGTTCATTCCACAGGTATTTATTGGGCATGTACTATGTGCCAAGCACCATTCTAGGTACTGGATACAAAACAAAGAATGAAAGAGAAAAAAATTGTTGCCCTAGCAGAGCTTAAGTTCTACTAAAAATGATAATGTTCCAGTCTAGTCAACCCTAAGTGAGGCAAGCACTTTCATATGTAAATGGTGTTATTCTTCATAATATTAGTAATAATATCTGAGAAGAAAGTTTGAAATAGGTATAAGATTAAACTTCTTTCTTAAGAATCAGACAAACAAATAAAATACCTTCCTTCTTCCATCTCCCCCTTGAGTTTGTATTTTATTTTTCTTCCATTACAAACTTCTTGAATAAATCATCTACACTTTCTGTTCTTTATCTTCATCTCCCACTTAACCTGACTGTCTCCAAATTATTTCTACTTCATAACATCTACTGAACTGACTTCCTACATATCAACAAAAACCATTCATTCATTTCAATTAAACCAATAAACATGTGTCCAAGATTTTGTATACCTGACTTTCCAGCAGCATTTGCTACAGTTGACCACTGCTCCCTTTTACAGTTCTCATTCCTTTCATTTGTGATACTGTTCTTATCTGCTGCCCCTCCTCCATCTCTGCTGTCAGTCTTTATCAGTCTACCTTTTCCAGCTCTACCTTCTTCATTTGACAAATAAATAAATAAATGGTGGTATTCCTTGGGCCTTTACCTTAGACCATCATGTCACCTAACTCCATACTCTCTGCTCTGGTAACTCCCATAACCTCTATAATCATCTGTGGGCAAAAGGTATCTGAATATGTATATCCAATTGTATTCTTCCCTGAGTTATATGCCCTCAGGCTTGAGCTGATCTAGCTCACCCCTTATTTGACATTTCCATTTATACATCTTTCAGCCATCTCAAACTCAACATCATTATCCCCATCCCACTCTAAACAAACTGCTCTTCTTCCAGTGCTCCCTCACTCAGTGAATGACACTAACCCAGTTTCGTAAGCCTGGGGTCATCCTTGCTTCCTCCCCATTTTCAACTCCTACCACTAGTATCACAAAATCTCACCAGCTCAACCTCCAAAATACTGGTCAAATATGTCCTCTTCTCTCTTCTCCACCATCAACACCTTAAGCTCCATCTTCTCTGGCCTAAACTCCTAACTGAAATCTCTGCAGCAACTTTTGTCCTAAAAAACAATTCTCTATTTTCTAGCCAAAGTAGTGATAAAATTTGCTTCAATAGTTTCTTATATCCTTAGAATTCAAAATATTTACCATATTTTAAAATCTTTAAAGCCTGGTCCCCTTCAGCCTCTCTAGCTCTTTTCCTCACTCATGAAACTTCAGCCAGAATTGTACAATTTCAAGGTCCTTGTGTTTCTAGGAATCTCTTTCTGTTTGGATCTTCAAACACTCTGATCCTTCTCCATGAGACTCCATGCCCCTGTTGCCACTGCCTCTCTTCAACCTGATGGCTGAGTTTCATTCTTCAGGCATCACCACTTTTTTCAAGAGGTCTGACTTGATCTCCTTTTTTTGAGTCAGGATTTTCTGTTGTGTGATAATCTCACTAGATAAACTCTGTACAAAATGTTCATCAAATGCTCAACACATCTAAATATATTTGTTTTCCCTGCCAAACTGTAAACTCCCTAAAAGTGAGAATTCTGTGTATCTTATTTACACAGAGTACTAGTTATGAGATAGGTATTCAGTACATTTTTGTTGAATAAAAGAAGGAATAAATAAATGAATGACTTTATTAAAGGTATTCAAAATTGTGGCCTAAGAAAACTCAAAATAAGTAACAAATATAACTGATAAAATTTCATCAGCATGTTATATATTAAAACAAAAAAACTAAACTACCCAGAGCACAAAACTCAAAAGAATAGTTAAGTACAGTGAGCAGGGGTTGGCAACCTTTTTCTGTAAAGAAATGGATAGTAAATATTTTGGGCTTTTGGGGCCACAGTGTCTCTCTTTCATAACTTCTCAACCAGTTATTTTATCCCAAAACAAACTATGCACAATATGTTAACAAACGATTGTGGCTGTGTTCCAGTAAACTTTATTCACAAAAAACAATGGTAGGCTGGATATGACCCAAGGGTCATAGTTCTCTCATCTCTTCATTAAATGTCCATATGATAATACATTTGGTTAAAAAAAAAAAAAGATATTCACAAAGTATGTTCTCTAATATGCTTAGATTATAATGTCAAGAAAAGAAATCTGGGGTTCTCCAAATTTTACACAGAGTTAAATTAATATGGTTAAAATATTTGCATGGAAAAAGCTTAAAAACTTAAAAAAAATGTTAAAAGCAATTACCAGTGGGTCATGAATGTATGGAGAATTGATTTCTTTTTGAGCTTTTCTGAATTTTCTTAGACATTAACCATTTGTTTTGTATTTAGAAATAAATAATTCATCATTTTAATAATTGGGGAAAATAAGCATTAAAAGTATTAAGTGTAAAGAAAATTTACCCATAAATAACTAGAAGAAAATATGTGGGAAACATTTATTTGACTTACTGATAAACTTCTATTGTTAAAATTTATGAAATAAATTTCAAAGAAAAAAACTAAAATACATAATAATATCACAATCAAACATTTTATGAAAATAAATATTTAAAGTACCCAAAACAGCCTGGGAGGTTTTGTGCAGAAAGTCTTATAGATAAACATTAATATATTATCTATATTAAGAATCTATTGGTAATAAGAAAGATTCTAGTGTTTTCAGCAGCTAAAGAATAAAATAATGTCAAACAGGCAGTTCATGAAACAACAGACATCTCACAAACGTATGAAAACAATCCACATCCAAACTCAAAAGACGGCAACCAAGTTAAACACCCTGGCAAATGGCCTCCAACTGTAAAAATCATTGTAAAAACAATTTTACTTTATATCCTCAGTAAAATAAAGAAAGTTATTAAATTGATAAAATAAGAACAGGTTGCCAGGCATGGTGGCTCACGCCTATAATTCCAGCACTTTGGGAGGACGAGGAAGATGGATTGCCTGAGCTCAGGAGCTTGAGACCAGCCTGGGAAACACGGTAAAACCTCGTCTCTACTAAAAATACAAAACATTAGCCAGGCATGCTGGCACACACCTGTGGTCCCCACTACTTGGGAGGGTGAGGTGGGAGGATCGCTTGACCCTGGGAGGTGGAGGTTGCAGTGAGTCAAGATTTCACCACTGCACTCCAACCTGGGTGACAGAGTAAGACCTCATCTTAAAAACAAAAACAAAAACAAAAACAAAACAGAAGAACGCAACAAAAACAGACTACTTTAAAAGGTTATAACTTGAAACTAAGAAAGATTTTGTGGCCTGGGGCCATGGCCCACGCCTGTAATCCCGGCACTTCTGGAGGCCGAGGTGGGTGGATCACATGAGGTCAGGAGTTCGAGACCAGCCTGTCCAACGTAGCCAAACCCCATCTCTACTAAAAATACAAAAATTAGCCAGGTGTGTTGGCATGTGCCTGTAATCCCAGTTACTGGGGAGGCTGAGGCAGAAGAATCGCTTGTACCCAAGAGACAGAGGTTACAGTGAGCTGAGGTCGTGCCACTGTACTCCAGCCTGGGTGACACAGTGAAACTCAGTCTCAAAAAAAAAAAGAAAAGAAAGATTTTGCAAAGAAAACTACCATATAAGTAGGTGTGCTGAAATTTAAAACACATGCACATAACAGAGGCAGTGTTATGGGTTTAACTGTGTTCCTAAAAAGTATACATTGAAATCCTAGCCCCTACAGAATGTGACCTTATTTGGAAATAGGGTCATTTTAGATTTGATTAGTTAAGATGTCATACTGGAATAGGTGAGCCCTTAATCCAGTATGACTGGTGTCCTAATAGGAAGAGGAGAGCGATTCAGAAAGAAAAACTGCCATGTAAAGACACAGAGACATACAGCGAGAAGACAGTCATGTGAATCAAAATGGAGGCAGAGGAGTGAATTACGATACCACAAGCCAAAGGATGTCTCAAGTCACCAGAAGCTAAAGAGGAAAGAAAGGATCCTCCCCTGGTGGCTTAGAGGAAGCATGGCCCTGCCAACACCTTGGTTTCAGACTGCTAGCCTCAGAACTGGGAGAGAATACATTTTGGGTGTTTTAAGCCTCTTATTTAATGGTACTTGGTTATGGCAGCCATAGGAATCTAATACAGACAGTAAATAACAGAATATACAATCCTAAAGGAACCTGTGAAAAATGTTCTCCAGTGGCTTTCCACTCTCCCCAGCATAAAATCCATTCATCTTAACAAAGCCTTCAAGACTTTTACCTGATGTGGCCACTGCTTACAACCAAACTTCATCTCCCAAGCACTGCTGCCTCACCCACTATGTTTTATTCTGGTCATCTTTGAGTTCCTCAAGGATGTTAGTTCCCTTGAGCTAAGGCCTTGGCTGTCTTGGGGCCTTGCACATGCTGTTCCCCATGCCTGGAACACTCTTCCCTCCACTTTCTCTCTGCTTGGCTCCTTCTTATACTTCTCTCCTCCTCAGCAAAAATGTTACTTTCCCAAGAGGCATTCCTTAATCATCTCTAAAGTTACCATCCCCTCTCCCAATCTTGGTATTTCTTATCATGGCAATCAGTTTCTGCAATAGAAAATAGTATAGTTAAGAGGAGTCTAACTTAGATGGGATAATTAGGGACAGCCTCTTGACATGTCGGACCACTGAATGGGTAAAACCATTTTACTATGATACTAAATAGTATTGCTGAGAATCATAACTTGGGAGAAATCTTTCAGGAATACATTTGGCTCAATGTATTCAGAGGCTTCAAAAATATGTTGTAAGAAAAAAACGGGGAAAGAGACAGTTTTTCCTTTCAAAAGAATTCCAGTCAATCAATGTCAAAGGAAAGAGGGAAATACAGTATCACCATTAGGCAAACACCACAGTAATAATTATTGCTGATAAGATCCACTAATGGATTTTAAGATTAATGGGCAAAAGTTGAGGAGAAATAGGATATTTGTATAAGTCTCAAAGTTAACTCCCTCAAGATATTCATTAATAAAAATAGAAAATACAGAATACTGGATCAGATCTCAGAACAGAAAAATATGTTGTTGGGAAAACTGGCAAAATTTGAATAAGATCTGTAGTTTCGTCTTTGCACAAATGTCAATTTCCTGATTGTATAATTGAATTGTGATTATGTAAAGCATTAACATTAAGAGAAACTTGTTGAAGGATACAAGGAACTCTCTATATCATTTTTGCAACTGTTTTGTCAGACTAAAATTATTACAAAATAAAAAGTTAAAAACTTTAAAATTAATTTTAAAAAGTCATAGGGAAAAGAGAACATTGATCCATCAAGATGTAAAATTCACTGGTTCTGCCTCCAGGAGGTAGAAAGAAACTTGCTTGGTTCTTTAGATCTTCCTTGGCCTACATTGAATGCATGTATGTCTGTATTGAAAATGCAGGCTTTAAAACATTTCATCCAGAAAAGAAAAATAAAGGTGGAGGTCTCACATTTCCTAATTTCAAAACTTACTACAAAGAAGGGAAAAGCTTCATGACACTGGAATTCGCAATGATTTCTTGATATACTAAGAAAAGCACATGCAATAAAACAAAAAATAAATTGAATTTCAAAGTTAGAAACTTTTGTGTATCGGGGGGGGGGGCGGAGCAAGATGGCCGAATAGGAACAGCTCCAGTCTCCAACTCCCAGCGCGAGCGACACAGAAGACTGGTGATTTCTGCATTTTCAACTGAGGTACTGGGTTCATCTCACTAGGGAGTGCCGGACAATCGGTGCTGGTCAGCTGCTGCAGCCCGACCAGCGAGAGCTGAAGCAGGGCGAGACATCGCCTCACCTGGGAAGCGCAAGAGGAAAGGGAATCCCTTTTCCTAGCCAGGGGAACAGAGACACACAACACCTGGAAAATCGAGTAACTCCCACCCCAATACTACGCTTTAAACAAACAGGCACACCAGGAGATTATATCCCACACCTGGCCGGGAGGGTACCACGCCCACGGAGCCTCCCTCATTGCTAGCACAGCAGTCTGTGATCTAACCGCAAGGCAGCAGCTAGGCTGGGGGAGGGGCGCCCACCATTTCTGAGGCTTAAGTAGGTAAACAAAGCCGCTGGGAAGCTCGAACTGGGTGGAGCTCACAGCAGCTCAAGGAAACCTGCCTGTCTCTGTAGACTCCACCTCTGGGGACAGGGCACAGTAAACAACCACAATAGCAGCAGAAACCTCTGCAGACGCAAACGACTCTGACAGCTTTGAAGAGAGCAGTGGATCTCCCAACACGGAGGTTGAGATCTGAGAAGGGACAGACTGCCTGCTCAAGTGGGTCCCTGACCCCTGAGTAGCCTAACTGGGAGACATCCCCCACTAGGGGCAGTCTGACACCTCACACCTCACAGGGTGGAGTACACCTCTGAGAGGAAGCCTCCAAAGCAAGAATCAGACAGGGACACTCGCTGTTCAGTAATATTCTATCTTCTGCAGCCTCTGCTGCTGACACCCAGGCAAACAGGGTCTGGAGTGGACCTCAAGCAATCTCCAACAGACCTACAGCTGAGGGTCCTGACTGTTAGAAGGAAAACTATCAAGCAGGAGGGACACCTACACCAAAACCTCATCAGTACGTCACCATCATCATCAAAGACCAGAGGCAGATAAAACCACAAAGATGGGGAAAAACCAGGGCAGAAAAGCTGGAAATTCAAAAGATAAGAGCGCATCTCCCCCAGCAAAGGAGCGCAGCTCATCGCCAGCAACGGATCAAAGCTTCACAAAGAATGACTTTGACGAGATGAGAGAAGAAGGCTTCAGT
The DNA here is from genome assembly GCF_003255815.1 of Theropithecus gelada. Taxonomy (NCBI): domain Eukaryota; kingdom Metazoa; phylum Chordata; class Mammalia; order Primates; family Cercopithecidae; genus Theropithecus; species Theropithecus gelada. The sequence goes on along the minus strand of NC_037676.1, from coordinate 46,832,651 downwards.
CCATCAAACTTCTCAGAGCTAAAGGAGGAATTACATACCCAGCGCAAAGAAACTAAAAATCTTGAAAAATAAGTGGAAGAATTGATGGCTAGAGTAACTAATGCAGAGAAGGTCATAAACGAAATGAAAGAGATGAAAACCATGACACGAGAAATACGTGACAAATGCACAAGCTTCAGTAACCGACTCGATCAACTGGAAGAAAGAGTATCAGCGATTGAGGATCAAATGAATGAAATGAAGCAAGAAGAGAAACCAAAAGAAAAAAGAAGAAAAAGAAATGAACAAAGCCTGCAAGGAGTATGGGATTATGTAAAAAGACCAAATCTACGTCTGATTGGGGTGCCTGAAGGAGAGGGGGAAAATGGAACCAAGTTGGAAAACACTCTTCAGGATATCATCCAGGAGAACTTCCCCAACCTAGTAGGGCAGGCCAACATTCAAATCCAGGAAATACAGAGAACGCCACAAAGATACTCCTCGAGAAGAGCAACTCCAAGACACATAATTGCCAGATTCACCAAAGTTGAAATGAAGGAAAAAATCTTAAGGGCAGCCAGAGAGAAAGGTCGGGTTACCCACAAAGGGAAGCCCATCAGACTCACAGCAGATCTCTCGGCAGAAACTCTACAAGCCAGAAGAGAGTCGGGGCCAATATTCAACATTCTTAAAGAAAAGAATTTTAAACCCAGAATTTCATATCCAGCCAAACTAAGTTTCATAAGTGAAGGAGAAATAAAATCCTTTACAGATAAGCAAATGCTTAGAGATTTTGTCACCACTAGGCCTGCCTTACAAGAGACCCTGAAGGAAGCACTCAACATGGAAAGGAACAACCGGTACCAGCCATTGCAAAAACATGCCAAAATGTAAAGACCATCGAGGCTAGGAAGAAACTGCATCAACTAACGAGCAAAATAACCAGTTAATATCATAATGGCAGGATCAAGTTCACACATAACAATCTTAACCTTAAATGTAAATGGACTAAATGCTCCAATGAAAAGACACAGACTGGCAAACTGGATAAAGAGTCAAGACCCATCAGTCTGCTGTATTCAGGAGACCCATCTCACACGCAGAGACATACATAGGCTCAAAATAAAGGGATGGAGGAAGATTTACCAAGCAAATGGAGAACAAAAAAAAGCAGGGGTTGCAATCCTAGTCTCTGGTAAAACAGACTTTAAACCATCAAAGATCAAAAGAGACAAAGAAGGCCATTACATAATGGTAAAGGGATCAATTCAACAGGAAGAGCTAACTATCCTAAATATATATGCACCCAATACAGGAGCACCCAGATTCATAAAGCAAGTCCTTAGAGACTTACAAAGAGACTTAGACTCCCATACAATAATAATGCGAGACTTCAACACTCCACTGTCAACATTAGACAGATCAACGAGACAGAAAGTTAACAAGGATATCCAGGAATTGAACTCATCTCTGCAGCAAGCAGACCTAATAGACATCTATAGAACTCTCCACCCCAAATCAACAGAATATACATTCTTCTCAGCACCACATCACACTTATTCCAAAATTGACCACATAATTGGAAGTAAAGCACTCCTCAGCAAATGTACAAGAATAGAAATTATAACAAACTGTCTCTCAGACCATAGTGCAATCAAACTAGAACTCAGGACTAAGAAACTCAATCAAAACCGCTCAACTACATGGAAACTGAACAACCTGCTCCTGAATGACTACTGGGTACATAACGAAATGAAGGCAGAAATAAAGATGTTCTTTGAAACCAATGAGAACAAAGATACAACATACCAGAATCTCTGGGACACATTTAAAGCAGTGTGGAGAGGGAAATTTATAGCACTAAATCCCAACAAGAGAAAGCTGGAAAGATCTAAAACTGACACTCTAATATCACAATTAAAAGAACTAGAGAAGCAAGAGCAAACACATTCAAAAGCTAGCAGAAGGCAAGAAATAACTAAGATCAGAGCAGAACTGAAGGACATAGACACAAAAAACCCTCCAAAAAATCAATGAATCCAGGAGATGGTTTCTTGAAAAGATCAACAAAATTGACAGACCGCTAGCAAGACTAATAAAGAAGAAAAGAGAGAAGAATCAAATAGACGCAATAAAAAATGATAAAGGGGATATCACCACCGACCCCACAGAAATACAAACTACCATCAGAGAATACTATAAACACCTCTACGCAAATAAACTAGAAAATCTAGAAGAAATGGATAATTTCCTGGACACTTACACTCTTCCAAGACTAAACCAGGAAGAAGTTGAATCCCTGAATACACCAAGAGTAGGCTCTGAAATTGAGGCAATAATTAATAGCCTACCAACAAAAAAAAGTCCAGGACCAGATGGATTCACAGCTGAATTCTACCAGAGGTACAAGGAGGAGTTGGTACCATTCCTTCTGAAACTATTCCGATCAATAGAAAAAGAGGGAATCCTCCCTAACTCATTTTATGAGGCCAACATCATCCTGATACCAAAGCCTAGCAGAGACACAACAAAAAAAGAGAATTTTAAACCAATATCCCTGATGAACATCGATGCAAAAATCCTCAATAAAATTCTGGCAAACCGGATTCAGCAGCACATCAAAAAGCTTATCCACCATGATCAAGTGGGCTTCATCCCTGGGATGCAAGGCTGGTTCAACATTCGCAAATCAATAAACATAATCCAGCATATAAACAGAACCAAAGACAAGAACCACATGATTATCTCAATAGATGCAGAAAAGGCTTTTAACAAAATTCAACAGCCCTTCATGCTAAAAACGCTCAATAAATTCGGTATTGATGGAACGTACCTCAAAATAATAAGAGCTATTTATGACAAACCCACAGCCAATATCATACTGAATGGGCAAAAACTGGAAAAATTCCCTTTGAAAACTGGCACAAGACACGGATGCCCTTTCTCACCACTCTTATTCAACACAGTGTTGGAAGTTCTGGCTAGGGCAATCAAGCAAGAGAAAGAAATCAAGGGTATTCAGTTAGGAAAAAAAGAAGTCAAATTGTCCCTGTTTGCAGATGACATGATTGTATATTTAGAAAACCCCATTGTCTCAGCCCAAAATCTCCTTAAGCTGATAAGCAACTTCAGCAAAGTCTCAGGATACAAAATTAATGTGCAAAAATCACAAGCATTCATATACACCAGTAACAGACAAACAGAGAGCCAAATCATGAATGAACTCCCATTCACAGTTGCTTCAAAGAGAATAAAATACCTAGGAATCCAACTTACAAGGGATGTAAAGGACCTCTTCAAGAAGAACTACAAACCACTGCTCAGTGAAATAAAAGAGGACACAAACAAATGGAAGAACATACCATGCTCATGGATGGGAAGAATCAATATCGTGAAAATGGCCATACTGCCCAAGGTAATTTATAGATTCAATGCCATCCCCATCAAGCTACCAATGACTTTCTTCACAGAATTGGAAAAAACTGCTTTAAAGTTCATATGGAACCAAAAAAGAGCCCGCATCTCCAAGAC
>NC_037676.1:46792716-46828646 GCF_003255815.1 Theropithecus gelada | reverse complement strand
CATCTTGAATTAATTTTCGTATAAGGAGTAAGGAAAGGATCCAGTTTCAGCTTTCTACTTATGGCTAGCCAATTTTCCCAGCACCATTTATTAAATAGGGAATCCTTTCCCCATTTCTTGTTTTTCTCAGGTTTGTCAAAGATCAGATGGCTGTAGATGTGTGGTATTATTTCTGAGGACTCTGTTCTGTTCCATTGGTCTATATCTCTGTTTTGGTACCAGTACCATGCTGTTTTGGTTACTGTAGCCTTGTAGTATAGTTTGAAGTCAGGTAGCGTGATGCCTCCAGCTTTGTTCTTTTGACTTAGGATTGTCTTGGAGATGCGGGCTCTTTTTTGGTTCCATATGAACTTTAAAGCAGTTGTTTCCAATTCTGTGAAGAAACTCATTGGTAGCTTGATGGGGATGGCATTGAATCTATAAATTACCTTGGGCAGTATGGCCATTTTCACGATATTGATTCTTCCTATCCATGAGCATGGTATGTTCTTCCATTTGTTTGTGTCCTCTTTTATTTCACTGAGCAGTGGTTTGTAGTTCTCCTTGAAGAGGTCCTTTACGGTTAGCTCAAGCGGTTACCTCCTCATGCCGGACTTTCTAACTGTAAAAGAAATGTTTTAACTATGTGAGATGAATAATTATATCTATCACAAAGTAGTTTCACAGAAATTTTCTTTCCAGTGTTTGTCTGAGGATATTTCCTTTTTCACCATAGTCGTCCCTATCCTCCCGCATGTCTCTTGGTAGCTTTTTCTCCAAAAGGGATTCCAGAATCCTCTATGAGAAGAAAGGTATAATTCTGTGAGTGGAATGCACACGTCACAAAGCAGCTCCTCAGAAAGCTTCTCTCCAGATTCTATCTGAAGATATTTCCTTTTTCACTGTAAGCCTCAAAGTGCTCCCGAATATCCCTTCACAGACTAAAGAAAAAAAGTGTTAGAATACTGCTCAATGACAAGAGAAGCTTTACTGTGTGAGCGGAATTCATGTGACACAGAGCACTTTCATAAAAAGCTTCCTTGTGGTTTTATCTGAGGTTATTTCTTTTTCAGGATATTCTAAAGAGCATTCCCAAATGTCCTTTCTCAGATTCCACAGAAACAGTGATTTCAAACTGCTCAATCCAAAGAGTGATTTAACTCTATGAGATGAATACAAATATCACAAAAGAGTTGCTCAGAAAACTTCTCTCCAATTTTCGATGGAAGACATTTCCTTGCTTGCCACAGGCCTCAGGTTGCCACTTAATATCCCTTCACAGAATCCTCAAAGACCGACTTCCAAACTGAGAAATGTAGAGTAAGCTTTAACTCTCTGAAATGAATGAACATGTCAGAGAGCAGTTTCTTGGAATGATTCTTTCTGTTTTTTATTGGACGATATTTCACTTTTTGCCATAGTATTTATCTGACCATATTTCCTTCTTCACCATAGGCCTGAATGTGATCCCGAATATCCCTTCACGGATCCATCCATGAGGGAGTTTCCAAGCTGCGTAACGTAAAGAAAGCTTTATCTATGTGAGGTGAACAAACATAGCAAAAAGCAGATTCACAGAAAGCTTCTTTCCAATTTTTATCTGAAGATCTTTCCTTTTTCACCATAGTCCTGAATGTGCTCCCGAATGTCCCTTCGTGGATCCGTCCATGACAGTTTCCAAGCTGAGTAATGTAAAGAAAGCTTTATCTATCTTAGATGATTTCACATATCACAGAGCAGTTTCATAGAAAGCTTCTTTCCTGTTTTTGTCTGAAGCTATTTCCATTTCCACTGTGGGTATCAACATTCTCCCGAATATCACTTGGTATCTTTTTCTCCAAAAGGGTCTCCCCAATGCTGTAGGAGAAGAGAGGTATAACCCTGTGAGTGAAATGCACACATCACAAAGCAGTTCCTCAGAATGCTTCTCTCCAGTTTCCGTCCGAACATATTTCCTTTTTCACCATAAGCCTCAAAGCGCTCAATCCAAAGATTGAGTTAACTCTATGAGATGAATACACACATCACAAAGCAGTTGTTCACAAAGTTTCTCTCCAGTTTTAATCGGAAGACGTTTCCTTCCTCACCACAAGCCTCCGGGCACCACTTATTATCCCTTCACAGATTACTCAAAGACAGAATTTCCAAACTGGGCAACATAGAGTAAGCTTTATCTCTGTGAAATGGATGCACAGATCAGAGAGCAGTTTCTTAGAACGCTTCTTTCTGGGTTTTATTTGAGAATATTTCACATTTTGCGATAGTCTCCCATGTGCTCCAAAATATCACATTTTCGGTTGTACAGGAACAGTGTTCAAACACTGTCTTATGAGAAAAGAGGTATAACTCCCTGAATGAAATGCACACATCACAAAGCAGATTCTCAGAAAGCTTCGCTCCAGTTTTTATCTGAAGATATTTCATTTTTCACCATTGGTCTGAATGTGCTCCTGAATGTCCCTTCATGAATCCGTCCATGACGGTGTTTCAAAACTCCGTAATAGAAAGAAAGTTTTATCTATGTGAGATGAATAAACATATCTGTCACAAAGCAGTTTCACAGAAAGCTTCTTTCCAGCTTTGGTCTGATGATATTTCCTTCTTCAGCAAAGCCGTCCATATATTCCCAAATGTCCCCTGGTACCTTTTTCTCCAAAAAGGATTCCCCAATCCTCTATGAGAATAAAAGTATAACTCTGTGAGTGGAATGTACACGTCACAAAACAGCTCCTCAGAAATCTTCTCTCCAGTTTCTATCTGAAGATATTTCCGTTTTCACTGTAAGCCTCAAAGCGCTCCCTACTATCCCTTAGCTGACTAATCTAAAACAGTGTTAGAATACTGCTCAATGAAAACAGAAGCTTAACTGTACGAATGGAATTCACATGACACAGAGCAGTTTCACAGAATGTTTCCTTCTGGTTTTTATTGGAGGGTATTTCTTTTTCAGCATATTCTTTAGAGTATTCCCAAATCTCCTTTCTCAGTTTCCACAAAAGAGTGATTTCGAACTGCTCAATCCCAAGAGTAATTTAACTCTATGAGATGAATACACACATCACAAAGCAGTTGCTCAGAAAGCTTCCCTCCAGTTTTCAACGGAAGAGATTTCCTTGCTCATCACAGTCCTCCGGGCGCCACTTAATATCCCTTCACAGATTCTTCAAAGACAGAGTTTCCAAGCTGGGCAATGTAGAGTAAGCTTAAACTCTGTGAAGTAAATTCACATATCAGAGAGCCGTTTCTTGCAAATCTTCCTCTGGGTTTTATTTGAGGATACTTCACTTTTCACCACAGTCTTCAAAGTGCTCCAAAATATCACTGTTTTGCTTTTACAAGAACAGGGTTCAAACACTGCCTTATGAGAAAAGAGGTATACCTCCCTGAGTGGAATGCAGACATCACAAAGCAGTTTCTCTGAAATCCTCTCTCCAGTTTTTATCTGATTTTATTTCCTTTTTCACCATACTCCTTAATGTGCTCCCAAATGTCCCTTCACGTGTCTCTAAATGACAGAGTTTCCAAGCTGCATAATGTAAAGAAAGCTTTATCTACATGAGATGAATGAACATAGCAAAAATCACATTCACAGAAAGCTTCTTTCCAGTTTTTATATGACGATATTTTCTTTTACACCATAGTCCTGAAGGTGCTCCCGAATATCCCTTCGCGGATTCGTCCATGACAGAGTTTCCAAGCTGTGTGATGTAGAGAAAGCTTTATCCATGTGAGATGGATACATGTATCACAGAACAGTTTTACAGAAAGCTTCTTTCCGTTTTTTTGTCTGATGCTATTTCCCTTTTCAACATAGGCGTCAACACGCTCCCAAATATCCCTTGGTACCTTTCTCTCCAAAAGGGTTTCCCTGAGGCTGTATGAGAAGGGAAGTATAACACTGTGAGTGGAATGCACACATCACAAAGCAGTTCCTTGGAAAGTTTCTCTCCAGTTTTCTCTGAACGTATTTCCTTTTTCACCATAAGCCTCAAAGCGCTCCAGAATACCCCTTCATATGCTATACATAAACAGTGTTAGAAAATTCCTAAATGAAAATAGAATCTTAACTGCATGAAAGGAATTCACACGACACTTGGCAGTTTCACAGAAAGCTTCCTTCTGCTTTTTATCTGAGGATATTTCTTTCTTCGTATAGTATAGAGCGTTCTCAAATGTCTTTCCTCAGATTCCACAGAAATAGTGGTTTCTAACTGCTCAATACAAAGAATGGTTTAACTCTCTGATATGAATACACACATCACAAACTGTTTCTCAGAAAGCTTCTCTCCAGTTTTCATTGGAAGACATATCCTTGCTCACCACAGGCCTCCGGGTGCCACTTAATATTCCTCAAAGACAGAGTTTCCAAACTGGGCAATGGAGAATAAGCTTTAAATCTTTTAAATGAATGCACATATCAGAGAGCAGTTTCTTGGAACGCTTCTTTCTGGGTTTTATTTGAGGATAGTTCACTTTTTGCCATAGTCCTCAAAGCATTCCCAAATATCACTTTTTCGTTTTTACAGGAATGGAGCTCAAACACTGCCTTATGAGAAAAGAAGTATAACTCCCTGAGTGGAATGCACACATCACAAGGCAGTTTCTCAGAAAGCTTCTCTCCAGGTTTTATGTGAAGATGTTTCCTTTTACACCATAGGCCTGAATGTGCTCCCAAATGTCCTTTCGTGGATCCATCCATGACGGAGTTTCAAAGCTGCGTAATAGAAGGAAATTTTTTTCTATGTGAAATGAATAAACATATATATCACAAAGTAGTTTCACAGAAAGCTTCTTTCCATTTTTTGTCTGAGAATATTTCCTTTCTCACCATAGCCATCCATATACCTCGAATGTCTCTTGGTAACTTTCTCTCGAAAAAGGATTCCCCAGTCCTCTAAGCGAAGAAAGGTATAACTCTGTGAGTGGAATGCACACGTCACAAAGCAGCTCTTTTGAAAACTTCTCTTCAGTTTCTATCTGAAGATATTTCGTTTATCACCATAAGCCTCAAAATGCTAACAAATATCTCTTCGCAGACTAAACAAAAACAGTGCTAGAATACTGCTCAATGAGAAGACAAGATGAATTGTGAGAGTGGAATTCACACGACACAGAGCAGTTTCACTGAAAGCTTCCTTCTGGTTTTTATCTAAGGGGATTTCTTTTTCAGCATATTCTAAAAATCATTCCCAAATGTCCTTTCTCAGATTCCACAGAAACAGTTATTTCAAACTGCTGAATCCAAGGAATGATTTAACTCTATGAGATGAATACACACATTAGCTGCATAATGTAAACAAAGCTTCATTTATGTGAGACGAATAAACATAGCAAAAAGCAGATTCACCGAAAACTTCTTTCCAGTTTTTATCTGAAGATATTTCCTTTTTCACCGTAGTCCTGAATGTGATCCCAAATGTCCCTTCATGGATCCTACCATGACATTTTCCAAGCTGTGTAATGTAAATAAAGCTTTATCTATGTGAGATGCATTCACATATCACAGAGCAGTTTTACAGAAAGCTTCTTTCCAGTTTTTGTCTGAGGCTATTTCCGTTTTTCCTTTGGCGTCAATATGCTAACAAATATAGCTTGATACGTTTTTCTGCAAAAGGGTTTCCCCATGTTGTGTGAGAAGAGAGGGATAACACTGTGAGTGGAATGCACCCACCACAAACAGTTCCTCGGAATGCTTCTCTCCAGTTTCTATCTGAACATATTTCCTTTTTCAATGTAAGCCTCAATGCGCTCCCGTATATCCCTTTGCATGCTAAACACAACGAGTGTTAGAAAACTGCTCAATGAAAAGAGAAGCTTAACTGAGCGAGAGAAATTCACATGACATATAGCAGTTTCACAGAAAGCTTCCTTCTGGTTTTTATATGAAGATATTTCTTTCTCTTATTCTAAAGAGCATCCCCAAATGTACTTCCTCAGATTTCACAGAAACAATGATTTCATACTGCTCAATCCAAACAATGATTTAACTCTATGAGATGAATACACACATCTCATAGATGAATACACAAAGCGGTTGCTCAGAAAGCTTCTCTCCAGTTTTCATCGGAGTACATGTAGTTGCTCACCAAGAGCCTCTGGGCCTCACTAAATATCCCTCAGCAGATTCCTCAAAGACAACGATTCCGAACTGGACAATGTAGAGTAAACTTTAACACTGTGAAATGAATGCACATATCAGAGAGCAGATTCCTGGAATGCTTCTTTCTGGGTTTTATCTGCGGATACTTCACTTTTCGCCAGTGTCTTCAATGTGCCAAGAAATGTCACATTTTCGGTATTACAGGAACAGTGTTCAAACACTGCCTTATGAGAAAAGAGGTATGACTCACTGAGTGGAATGCACACATCACAAAGTAGTTTCTCAGAGAGCTTCTCTCCGGTTTTTATCTGAAAATATTTCCTTTTTCACCACAGGCCTGAATGTGCTCCTGAACGTCCCTTTGCGGATCCATCCATGACAGAGTTTCCAACCTGAGTAATGTATAGAAAATTTTATCTATGTGAGATGAATACATATATCACAGAGCAGTTTCACAGAAAGCTTGTTTCCAGTTTTTGTCTGAGGCTATTTCCCTTTTCACCATAGGCGTCAATATGCTCCCGGATATCCCTTGGTACCTTTTTCTCCAAAAGCGTTTTCCTGAAGCTCTATGAGATGAGAGGTATAACACTGTGACTGGAATGCATACGTCACAAAGCAGTTCTTCGGAAAGCTTCTCTCCAATTTCTATCTGAATATAATTCCTTTTGCACCATAAGCAGCAAAGTGCTCCCGAATATCCCTTCACACGCTAAACATAAACAGAATTAACTGAGTGAGAAGCTTAAATGAGTGAGAGTAATTCACACGACACATAGCAGTTTCTCAGAAAGCTTTACTCCAGATATTATCTGAAGATATTTCCTTTTTCACCATATGCCTTAATTTGCTCCTGAATGTCTCTTCATGGAATCTTCCATGACGGAGTTTCCAAACTGTGTAATATAAGGAAGGTTTTATCTATGTGAGATGAATAAACATAGCAAAAAGCAGATTTACAGAAAGCTTCTTTCCAGTTTTTATCTGAAGATATTTCCTTTTTCACCGTAGTCCTGAATGTGCTTCCCAACATCCCTTTGCGGATCCATCCATGACAGAGATTCCAAGCTGCACAATGTAAAAAAAGCTTTATCTATATGAGATGAATACACATATCACAGAGCAGTTTCACTAAAAGCTTTTCTCCACTATTTGTCTGAGGCTATTTTCTTTTTCACCGTATGCATCAAGAAGCTCCCGAAGGTCCCTTGTTACCTTGTTCTCCAAAAGGATTTTCTCGATGCTCTATGAAAAGAGAAGTATAACACTGAGTGGAATGCACACGTCACAAAACAGTTCATCAGAAAGTTTCTATCTGAACATATTTCTTTTTCACCAAAAGCCTCAAAAAGCTCCTGAATATCCCTTCACATGCTAAATATAAACAGTGTTAGAAAACTGCTCAATGAAAAGAGAAGCTTAACAGAGTGAGAAGAATTCACACGACACATAGTAGTTTCACAGAAAGCTTCCTTCTGTTTTTTGTCTAAGGATATTTCTTTCTCCTTATTCTAAAGAGCGTTCCCAAATGTCCTTGCTCAGATTTAACAGAAACAGTTATTTCAAACTGCTCAATCCAAAGAATGGTTTAACTCTATAAGATGAACACACACATCACACAGCAGTTTCTCAGAAAGCTTCTCTCCAGTTTTTATCTGAAGATATTTCCTTTTTCAACATAGACCTGAATGTGCTCATGAATGTCTGTTCACGGATCCGTTCATGACGGAGTTTCAAAACTGCATAATACAGGGAATGTTTTATCTATGTGGGATGAATAAACATAGCAAAAATCAGATTCACAGAAAGCTTCTTTCTGGTTTTTTTCTGAAGATATTTGCTTTTTCACCATAGTCCTGAATGAGCTCCCGAACCACCCTTTGGGGATACGTCAATGACAGAGTTTCCAAGCTGCATCATGTGAAGAAAGTTTCATCTATGTGAGATGAATACACATATCACAGAACAGTTTCACTGAAAGAGTTTCCCCGATGCTGTATGAGAAGAGAGGTACAACCCTGTGAGTGAAATGCACACATCAAAACTGTTCCTCGGAAAGCTTCTCTCATTTCTATCTGAACATACTTCCGTTTTCACCGCATGCTTCAAAGTGCTCCTGAATATCCCTTCGCATGCTAAACATAAACAGTGTTAGAAAACTGTTCAGTGAAAAGAGAAGCTTAACTGCGCAAGAGAACTTCATAAGACAAATAGCAGTTTCACAGAAAGGTTCCTTCTTGTTTTTATATGAGGATATTTCTTTCTCCATATTCTATAGAGCATTTCAAAATGTCCTTCCTCAGATTCCACAGAAATAGTGATTTCAAATTGCTCAATCCAAAGAATGTTTTAACTCTATGAGATTAATACACACATCACAAAGTAGTTGCTGAGAAAGCTTCTGTCCAGTTTTCATTGGAAGAGATTTCTTTGCTCACCACAGTCCTCTGGGTGCCACTTAATACCCATTCACAGATTCCTCAAAGACAGAGTTTTCAAACTGGGCAATGTAGAGTAAGCCTTAACTCTCTGAAATGAAGTCACATATCAGAGAGCATTTTTTGGAATGCTTCTTTCTGAGTTTTATTTGAGGATATTTCAAGTTTCGCCATAGTCTTCAATGTGCTCAGAAATATAACTTTTTTGGTTATACAGGAATAGTGTTCAAACACTGCCTTATGAGAAAAGAGGTATAACTCCCTGAGTGGAATGCACACATCACAAAGCAGTTTCTCAGAAAACTTCTCTCCAGTTTTTATCTGAAGATATTTCCTTTTTCAACGTAGGCCTGAATGTTCTCCCAAATGTCCCTTCACGGATAAGTCCATGACAGAGTTTCCAAACTGCGTAATATAAAGAATGTTTTATCTATGTATGATGAATAAACATATCTATCACAAAGCAGTTTCACAGAAAGCTTCTTTCCAGTATTTGCCTGAGGATATATCCTTTTTCAAGAGAGCCATGCATATAGTCCTGAATGTCCCTTGGTAACTTTTTCTCCAAAAGGGATTTCTCAATCCTCTATGAGAAGTAAGGTATAACTCTGTGAGTGGAATGCACACGTCACAAAGCAGTTCCCTGGAAAACTTCTCTCCAGTTTCTATCTGAACAGATTTCCCTTTTCACCGTAAGCCTCAAAGCACTCCCGAATATGCCTTCACACGCTAAATATAAACAGTGTTAGAAAACTGCTCAATGAAAAGAAAAGCTTACCTGGGTGAGGGGAATTCACATGCCACATAGCAGTTTCACAGAAAGCTACCTTCTGGTTTTTATCTGAGGATAGTTCTTTCTCCATATTATAACAGCGTTCTAATGTCCTTAATCAGATTCCACAGAAGCAGTGATTTTAAACTGCTCCATCCAAAGAATGGTTTTACACTACGAGATGAATACACACATCAAAAAGCAGTTGCTCAGAAAGCTTCTCTGTAGTTCTCATGGGAAGACATTTCATTACTCACCCCAGGCTTCCGGGCACCACTAAATATCCCCTCACAGATTCGTGAAAGACAGAGTTTCCAAATTGGGCAATGTAGAGAAAACTTTAAGTCTGTGAAATGAATGCACATATCAGAGAGCAGATTCTTGGAACGCTTCTTTCTGGGTTTTATTTAAGGATATTTCACTTTCGCCAGAGTCTTCAAGGGGCTCCAATATCACATTGTCTGTTTTACAGGAACAGTGTTCAAACACTGCCTTAGGAGAAAAGAGGTGTAATTCCCATAGTTGAATGTACACATCACAATGCAGTTTCTCCAAAAGCTTCTCTCCAGTTTTTATCTGAAGATATTCCCTATTTCACAATAGGCCTGTATGTGCTCCCGAATGTCCCCTCATGAATCCATCCATAATGACGTTTCAAAACTGCATAATAGAAAGAAAGTTTTATCTAAGTGAGATGAATAAACATATCTATCACAAAGCAGTTTCACAGAACGCTTCTTTCCAGTTTTTGTCTGAGGATATTTCCTTTTTTGCCATAGCCGTCCATGTAGTCCTAAATGTCCCTTGGTAGCTTTTTCTGCAAAAGAGATTCCCCAATCCTCTATTAGAAGAAAGGTTTAATTCTGTGAGTTGAATGCCCACGTCACAAAACAGCTGCTCGGAAAGCTTCTCTCCAGGTTCTATCTGAAGATATTTCCGTTTTCACCATAAGCCTCAAAGTGCTCCCGAGTATCCCTAAGCTGACTAAACTAAAGTAGTGTTAGAATACTGCTCAATGAAAACTGTAGCTTAACTGTGCAAGTGGAATGCACATGACACAGCAGTTTCACAGAAAGCTTCCTTCTGGTTTTTATCGGAGGGTATTTCTTTTTCAAAATAATCATAAGAGCACTCCCAAGTGTCCTTTCTCAGGTTCCACAGAAAGAGTGATTTCAAACTGCTCTATCCAAAGAATGATTTAACACTATGAGATGAATACACACATCACAAAGCAGTTGCTCAGAAAGCCTCTCTCCAGTTTTCAATGGAAGACATTTCATTGCTCGTCAAAGGCCTCCAGTTGCCACTTAATATCCCTTCACAGAATCCTCAAAGACAGACTTTCCAAACTGAGGAATGTAGAGTATATTAACTCTCTGAAATGAATGCACACGTCAGAGTGCAATTTCTTGGAACACTTCTTTCGGGGTTTTATTTCAGGATATTTCACTTTTCACCATAGTCTTCCATGTACTCCAAAATACTACATTTTTCGTTTCACAGGAAAAATGTCCCAACACTGCCTTATGAGAAAAATGGTATAAATCCCTGAGTGGAATGCATACATCAAAAAGCAGTTACTCAGAAAGCTTCTATCCAGTTTTTATCTGAAGATACCTCATTTCTCACCGTAGGCCTGAATGTGCTCCCAATGTCCCTTCACGGATCTATCCATGATGGAGTTTCCAGACTGCAAAATATAAGGAAAGTTTTATATATGTGAGATGAATAAGCATATCTATCAAAAAGCAGTTTCACAAAAAGCTTCTTTCAGGTTTTGTCTGAGGATATTTTCTTTTTCACCGTAGCCATCCCTATACTCCAGAATGTCCCTTGGTAGCTTTTTCTCCAAAAGGGATTCCCCAATCCTCTATGAGAAGAAAGTTATAATTCAGTGAGTGCAATGCACACGTCACAAAGCAGCTCCTTGGAAATCTTCTCTTCAGTTTCTATCTGAAGATATTTCCTTTTTCACCATAAGCCTCAAAGCGCTCCCAAATATCCCTTCACAGACTAAAGAAAAAAAGTGTTAGAATACTGCTCAATGAAAAGAGAAGCTTGACTGTGTGGGCAGAATTCACGCAACACAGAACAGTTTCACAGAAAGCTTCCTTCTGGTTTCTATCTGAGGTTATTTCTTTTTCAGGATATTCTAAAGAGCGTTCTGAAATGTCCTTTCTCAGATTCCACAGAAACAGTGATTTCAAACTGGTCAATCCAAAGAATGATTTAACTCTATGAGATGAGAACACACATCACAAAAGAGTTGCTCAGAAAGCTTCTCTCCAATTTTCAATGGAAGACATTTCCTTGCTCGTCACAGGCCTCCGGTTGCCACTTAATGTCCATTCGCAGAATCCTCAAAGACAGACTTTCCAAACTGGGAAATGTAGAATAAGCTTTAACTTGTCAAATGAATGGACATGTCAGAGAGCAGTTTCTTTGAATGCTTCTTTCTGGGTTTTATTTCAGGATATTTCATTTTTTGTCATAGTCTTCCATGCGCTCTGAAATATTACTTTTTCAATTTTGCAGGAACAGTGTTCAAACACTGCCTTATGAGGAAAAAAGTATAACACCCTGAGTGGAATGCACACATTACAAAGCAGTTTCTCAGAAAGCTTCTCTCCAGTTTTTACCTGAAGTTATCTCCTTTTTCACCATAGGCCTGAATGTGCTCCCTAATGTCCCATCGCAGATCCGTCCATGATGGAGTTTCCAAACTGTTTAATATAAGAAAACTTTTATCTCTGTGAGATGAATAAATATGTCTATCACAAAGCAGTTTCACAGAAATCTTCTTTCCAGTTTTTATCTGTGGATATTTCCTATTTCACCACAGCTGTCCTTATACTCCCTAATGTCTCTTGTTAGCTTTTTCTACAAAAGGGATTCCCCAATCCTCTATGAGAAGAAAGGTATAATTCTGCGAGTGGAATGCACATGTCACAAAGCAGCTCCTTGGAAAGCTTCTCTCCTGTTTCTCTCTGAAGATATTTCCTTTTTCACTGGAAGCCCCAAAGTGCTCCCGAATATCCCTTCACAGAGTAAACAAAAACAGTGTTAGAATACTGCTCAATGAAAAGAGAAGCTTAACTGTGTGAGCAGAATTCACACGTTGCAGAGCAGTTTCTCAGAAAGTTTCCTTCTGGTTTCTATCTGAGATTATTTCTTTTTCAGGATACTCTAAAGAGCGTTCCCAAATGTCCTCTCTCAGATTCCACAGAAACTGTGATTTCAAACTGCTCAATCCAAAGAATGATTTAATTCTATGAGATGAATACAAACATCACAAAAAAGTTGCTCAGAAAACTTCTCTCCATTATTTGACGGAAGACAGTTCCTTGCCCGCCACAGGCCTCCGGTTGCCACTTAATATCCCTTCACAGAATTCTCAAAGACAGACTTTCCAAATGGGGAAATGTAGACTAACCTTTAACTCTGTGAAATGAATGGACATTTCAGAGAGCATTTTCTTAAAATGCTTCTTTCTGGGTTTCATTGGAAAACATTTCACTTTTCGCCATAGTCTTCAATGCATTCTGAAATATCCCTTTTTTGATTTTACAGGAAAAATGTTCAAACAGTACCTTATGAGAAGAAAGGTATTACTCCCTGAGTGGAATGCACACATGACCAAGCAGTTTCTCAGAAAGCTTATCTCCAGTTTTCATCTAATGATATTTCCCTTTTCATCATAGGCCTGAATGTATTCCCAAATATCCCTTCACGGATCCATCCATGACAGAGTTTCCAAGCTGCATAATGTAAAGAAATCTTTATCTATGTGACATGATTTAAACGTAGCAAAAAGCAGACTCACAGAATGCTTCTGTTCAGTTTTTATCTGAAGATACTACCATTTTTACCATAGTCCTGAATGTGCTCCCGAATGTCCATTCGCTGATCCAACCATGACAGAGTTTCCAAGCTGCGTAATAATAAGAAAGCTTTATCTATGTGAAACTAAAACACATAGCACAGAACAGTTTCACAGAAAGATTCTTTCCAGTTTCTGTCTGAGGCTATTTCCCTTTTCACCATAGGCGTCAATCTGCTCACAAATATCCCTTGGTACCTTTTTGTCCAAAAGTGTTTCCCCGATGCTGTATGAGAAAAGAGGTATAACACAGTGAGTGGAATGCACACGTCACAAAGCAGTTCTTCGAAAAGCTTCTCTCCAGTTTCTATCTGAACATATTTCCTTTTTCACTGTAATCCTCAAAGCGCTCCTGAATATCCCTTCACACACTAAACATAAACAGCATTTGAAAACTGCTCAACAAGGAGAAGCTTATCTGAGTGAGAGGAATTCAAACTACACATAGAAGTTTCATAGAAAACTTCCTTCTGGTTTTTATCTGAGGATATTTCTTTCTCCATATCCTGAGGAGCGTTCTCAAATGTCCTTCCTCAGATTCTACAGAAACAGTGATTTCAAACTGCTCAATCCAAAGAATGATTTACCTCTATGAGATGAATAGACACCTCATGAAACAGTTGCTCAGAAAGTTTCTCTGAAGTTTTCAATGGTAGACATTTCCTTGCTCCCAAGAGGCCTCCGGGTACCACTCAATATCCCTTCCCAGATTTTTCAAAGATAGAGTTTCCAAATTGGGCAATGTATAGTAAACTTAACTCGCTGAAATGAACTCACATATCAGAGACCAGTTTCTTTTAACAATTCTTTCTGGGTTTTATTTGAGGATATTTCACTTTTTGCCCTAGTCTTCAATGTGCTCTGAAATAACACATTTTTGTTTTTATAGGAACTGTGTTCAAACACTGCCTTATGAGAAAAGAGGTATAAGTCCCTGAGTGTAATGCACACATCACAAAGCACTTTCTCAGAAAGCTTCTCTCCGGTTTTTATCTCAAGATATTTCGATTTTCACTATAGTCCTGAATGTGCTCCCAAATGTCCCTTAGGGGATCCGTCCATGACAGAGTTTCAAAACTGTATTACATAAAGAAAGATTTATCTATGTGAGATGAATAAATATATCTATCACAAAGCAGTTTCACAGAAAGCTTCTTCCCAGTTTTTGTTTGAGCATAATTCCTTTTTCACCATAGCCATCTATATACTCTGCAATGTCCCTAGGAGGCTTTTTCCCCAGAAAGGAATCCCCAATCCTCTATGAGAAGAAAGGTATAACTCTGTGAGTGTAATGCACACGTCACAAAGCAACTCCTCAGAAATATTCTCTTCAGTTTCTATCTGAAGATATTTCCGTTTTCACCATGAACCTCCAAACGCTCTCGAATATCCCTTCACTGACTAAACAAAAACAATGGTACAATACTGCTCAATGAAAAGAGAAGCTTAACTGTGCAAGTGGAATTCGCATGATTCAGAACAGTTTCACAGAAAGCTTACTTCTGGTTTTTATCTGAGGGTATTTCTTTTTCAACATATTCTAAGGAGCGTTCCCAAATGTCCTTTCTCAGGTTCCACAGCAACAGTGATTTCAAGCTTCTCAATCCAAAGAATGTTTTAACTCTGTGAGATGAAAACACATATCACAGGCAGTTGCTCAGAAAGCTTCTCTACAGTTTTCAGTGGAAGAGATTTCCTTGCTCACCACAGGCCTGTGGGCGCAACTTAATATTCCCTCGCAGATTCCTCAATGACAGATTTTCCAAAGTGGGCAATGTAGATTAAGTTTTAACTCTGTGAAATGAATGCACATATCAGAGAGCAGTTTCTTGAAATGCTTCTTTTTGGATTTTATTTGACAATATTTCACTTTTCGCCATATTCTTCAATGGTCTCCGAAATATCACTTTTTCAGTTTCACAGGAACAGTGTTCAAGCCCTGCCTTAGGAGAAAAGTGGTATAACTCCCTGAGTGGAATGCACACATCACAAAGCAGTTTCTCAGAAAACTTCTCTCCAGTTTTATATGAAGATATTTCCTTTTCTCCCTAGACCTGAATGTGATCCTGAATATCCCTTCACAGATCCATCCCTGAGAGAATTTGACAGCTGCATAATGTAAAGAAAGCTTCATCTGTGTGAGATGAATACACATAGCAAACAGCAGATTCACAGAAAGCTGATATCCAGTTTTAATTTGAATATATTTCCTTTTTCACCATAGTACAGAATTTGCTCCCGAATGTCCATTTGTGTATCTGTCTGTGACAGAATTTTCAAACTGTGTAATGTAAAGAAAGCTTTATCTATGTGACATGAATACACATATCACAGAGCAGTTTCACAGAAATCTTCCTTCCAGTTTCTGTTTGAGGCTATTTCCCTTTTCACCATAGGGGTTAATGTGCCCCTGAATATCTCTTGGTACCTTTTTCTCCAAAAGGGTTTCCCTGATGCTGTATGAGAAGAGAGGTAGAACACTATGAGTGGAATGCCCACGTCACAAAGCAGTTCCTCGGAAAGCTTCTCTACAGTTTCTATCTGAACATGTTTCCTTTTTCACCGTAAGCCTCAAAGAACTCCTGAATATCCCTTCACACGCTAAACATAAACAGTGTTAGAAAATTGCTCAATGAAAAGAGAAGGTTACCTGAGCGAGAGGTATTCACATGACACATAGTAGTTTCACAGAAAGGTTCCTTCTTTCTTTTTATCTGAGGGTATTTCTTTCTCCATATTCCAAAGAGCATTCGCAAATGTCCTTCCTCAGATTCCACAGAAACAGTGATTTCAAACGGCTCAATCCAAGGTATGATTTAATTCTATGAGATGAATATGCACATCACAAAGCAGTTGCTGAGAATGATTCTTTCCATTTTTCAACGGAAGACGTTTTCTTGCTCACCACTGGCCTCTGGGTGCCACTTAATATCCCTTCGCAGTTTTCTTAAAGGCAGAATTTCCAAACTGGACAATGTAGAGAAAGCTTTACTTCTGTGAAATAATGCACATATCCAAGAACAGATTTTTGGAACGCTTCTTTCTGGGTTTTATTTGAGGATATACCACTTTTCACCATAGTCTTCAATGCACTCCGAAATATCACTTTTTTGTCGTACAAGAACAATGTTCAAACACTGCCTTATGAGAAAAGAGGTATAACTCCCCGAATGGAATGTACACATCACAAAGCTATTTCTCAGAAAGCTTCTCTCCAGTTTCTACCTGAACATATTTCCTTTTTCATGGTAAGCCTCAAAGCACTCCCGAATATCCCTTCGCACAGTAAACATAAACAGTGTTAGAAAACTACTCAATGAAAAGAGAAGTTTAACTGAGTGAGAGGAATTCACACGACACATAGCAGTTTCACAGAAAGCTTCCTTCTGGTTTTTCTCTGAAGATATTTCCCTTTTCACCATAGTCCTGAATGTGCTCCTGAATGCCCTTCGTGGATCCATCCATGACAGAGTTTCCAAGCTGCATAATGTAAAGAAAGTATTGTCTACGTGAAATGAATAACCATAGAAAAACACAGATTCACAGAAAGCTTCTTTCAGGTTTTTATCCACAGATAATTCCTTTTTCACCATAGACTTGAATGTGCTCCCGAATGTCCGTTCACGGATCCATCCATGACAGAGTTTCGAAGGTGCATAATGTAAAGAAAGCTTTATCTATGTGAGATGAATAAACATAGCAAAAGCAAATTCAGAGAAAGCTTCTTTCCAGTTTTTATCTGAAGATATTTCCTTCTTCACCATAGTCCTGAATGTGCTCCCGAATGTCCCTTCATGGATCCGACTATGACAGAGCTTCCAGGCTGTGCAGTGTAAAAAAAGCTTTATCTATGTGAGATGAATACACATATCACAGGGCAGTTTCATAGAAAGCTTCTTTCCAGTTTTTGTCTGAGGCTATTTCACTTTTCACCACAGGCATCAACATGATCCCGAATATCACTTGGTACCTTATTCTCCAAAAGGGTTTACCTGATGCTGTATGAGAAGAAAGATATAATTCTGTGAGTGGAATGCACACGTCACAAAGCAGCTCCTTGGAAAGCTTCTCTCCAATCTCTATCTGAAGATATTTCCATTTACACCGTAAGCCTCAAAGCGCTCCCAAATATACCTTTGCAAACTAAACATAAACAGTGTTCGAATACTGCTCAATGAAAAGAGAAGCTTAACTGTGTGAGCAGAATTCACGCAACACAGAGAAGTTTCACAGAATGCTCCGTTCTGGTTTCTACTGGAGGTTATTTCTTTTTCAGGATATTCTAAAGAGCGTTCCCAAATATCCTTTCTCAGACTCCAAAGAAAGAGTGATTTCAAACTGCTCAATCCAAAGAATGTTTTAACTCTATGAGATGAATACAAACATCACAAAAGAGTTGCTCAGAAAGCTTGTCTCCAATTTTCAATGGAAGACATTTCCCTGCTCACCACAGGCCTCCGGTTGCCACTTAATATCCTTTTGCAGAATTCTTAAAGACAGACATTCCAACCTGGTAAATGTAGAGTGTGCTTTAACTCTGTGAAATGAATGGACATGTCAGAGAGCAATTTCTTGGGATTCTTCTTTCCGGGTTTTATTGGACAACATTTCACTTTCTGACGTAGCCTTCAATGGGTTCCAAATATCACTTTTTTAGTTTTACACGTACAGTGTTCAAACAGTGCCTTATGATAAGAAAGGTATAACTCCCTGAGTGGAATTCACACATCACCAAGCAGTTTCTCAGAAAGCTTCTCTCCCTTTTTAATCTGATGATATTTCCTGTTTCACCATAGGCCCAAATGTGATCCTGAATATCCCTTTGCAGATCCATCCATTACAGACTTTTCAAGCCATGTAATGTAAAGAAAGCTTTATCTATGTGAGGTGAATAAACATAGCAAAAAGCAGATTCACAGAAAGCTTCTTCCAGTTTTTCCCTCAAGATATTTCCTTTTTCACCATAGTCCTTAATGTGCTCCTGAATGTCCATTTGTGAATCCGTGCATGACAGAGTTTCCAACTGCATAATGTAAACAAGGCTTTATCTATGTGAGGTGAATACACTTATCATACAGCAGTTTCATAGAAAGCTTCTTTCCAGTTTTTATCTGAGGCTATTTCCCGTTTCACCATAGGCATCAACATGCTCGCGAATATCACTTGGTACCTTTTTCTCCAAAAGGGTTTCCCCAATGCTGTATGAGAAGAGAGGTATAACACTGTGAGTGGAAAGCACACGTCAGAAAGCAGTTCCTCAGAAAGCTTCTCTCTAGTTTTTGTCTGAACATATTTCCTTTTTCACTGTAAGCCTCATAGCATTCCCAAATATCCCTTGACATACTAAACTTAAAAAGGGTTAGAAAACTGCTCAATGGAAAGAGAGGCTTAACTGAGTGAGAGGAATTAAGATGACACACAGCAGTTTTACAGAAAGATTCTTTCTGGGTTTTACCTCTGGATATTACTTTCTCCATATTCTAAGTAGCATTCTAAAATGTCCTACCTCAGATTCCAGAAAAACAGTGATTTCAAACTGCTAAATCCAAAGAATTGTTTAACTCTATGAGAGGCATACACACATCACACAGCAGTTGATCACAAAGCTTGTCTCCAGTTTTCATCGGAAGACGTTTCCTTGCTCATCACAAGTCTCTGGGCGCCACTTGATATCCATTCACAGATTCCTCAAGACAGAGTTTCCAAAATGGACAACGTAGAGTAAGCTTTAACTCTGTGAAATGAATGCACATATCGGAGAGCAGTTCCTTGGAACGCTTCTCTCTGTGTTTTATTTGAGGATATTTCACTTTTCGCCGTAGTCTTCAATGTGCTCCGAAATATCACTTTTTGGTTTTACAGGAACAGTGTTCAAACACTGCCTTATGAGAAAAGGTGTATAATGCCCTAAGTGGAATGCACACATCACCAAGTGGTGTCTCAGAAAGCTTCTCTCCAGTTTTTATCTGAAGATATTTCCTTTTTCACTATAGACCTGAATGTGCTACCGAATGTCCCTTCGTGAATCCGTCCATGACAGAGATTCCAAATTGCATAATAGAAAGAAAGTTGTATCTATGTGAGATGTATAAGCATATCTATCACAAAGATGTTTCACAGAAAGCTTCTTTTCAGTTTATGTTTGAGGATATTTCCTTTTTCAACATAGCCGTCCATATACTCCCGAATGTCCCCAGGTAGCTTTTTCTCCAAAAGGATTCCACAATCCTCTATGAGAAGAAAAGTATAACTCTGTGAGTGGAATACACACGTCACAAAGCAGCCTCTCGGAAATTTTCTCCTCAGTTTCTATCTGAAGATATTTCCGTTTTCACCATAAGCCTCAAAGCACACCCGAATATCCTCTAGCTGACTAAAATAAAACAGTGTTAGAATATTGCTCAATGAAAACAGAAGCTTAACTATGTGAGTTTAATTCACGAGACACCGAACAGTTACACAGAAAGCTTCCTTCTAGTTTTAATCGGAGGGTATTCCTTTTTCAGCATATTCTTAACAGCGTACCCAAATGTCCTTTCTCAGGTTCCACAGTAAGAGTGATTTCAGACTGCTCAGTCCAAAGAATGATTTAATTCTATGAGATGAAAACACACATCACGAAGTAGTTGCTCAGAAAGCTTATCTCCAGTTTTCAACTGAAAACCTTTCCTTGGTCGCCAGAGGCCTCCAGTCACTCTTTAATATCCCTTCGCAGAATCCTCAGAGACAGACTTTCCAAACTGGGAAATGTAGAGTAAGCTTTAACTCTGTGAAATTAATGTACATCTCACAGAGCAGTTTCTTGGAATGCTTCTTTCTGGGTTTAATTTGACGGCATTTCACTTTTCACTATAGCCTTCAATTTGCTCCGAATATCACTTTTTTAGTTGTACAACAACAGTGTTCAAACAGTCCCTTATGAGAAAAAAGTTATAACTCCCTGAGTGGAATGCACACATCATGAAGCAGTTTCTCAGAAAGCTTCTTGCCAGTTTTTATCTGACGATATTTCCTTTTTCACCATAGGCCCGAATGTGATCCCGAATATCCCTTCGTGGATCCATCCATGACGGAGTTACCAAGCTGCGTAATGTAAAGAAATCTTTTTCTATGTGAGATGAATAAACATAGCAAAAAACAGATTCACAGAAAGCTTCTTTCCAGTTACCAAGCTGCGTAATGTAAAGAAATCTTTTTCTATGTGAGATGAATAAACATAGCAAAAAACAGATTCACAGAAAGCTTCTTTCCAGCTTTTATCTGAAGATATTTCCTTTTTCACCATAGTCCTGTATGTGCTCCTGAATGTCTCTTCATGGATCCGTCCATGACAGAGTTTCCAAGCAGCGTAATGTAATGAAAGTTTTATCTATGTGAGATGAATACACATATCACAGAGCAGTTTCATAGAAAGCTTCCTTCCAGTTTCTGTCTTAGGCTATTTCCTTTTTCACCATAGCCATCCATATAGTCCTGAATGTCCCTTGGTAGCTTTTTCTCCAATAGGAATTTCCCAATCCTCTATGAGAAGAAAGCTATAATTCTGTGAGAGGAATGCACAAGTCACAAAACAGCTCCTCAGAAAGTTTCTCTCCAGTTTCTATCAGAAAATTTTCCTTTTTCACAGTAAGCCTCAAAGCGCTCCCGAATATCGCTTTGCAGACTAAACAAAAACGGTGGTAGAATACTGCTCAAGAAAAAGAGAAGCTTAACTGGGTGAGCAGAATTCATGCAACACAGAGTAGTTTCACAGAAAGCTACCTTCTGGTTTCTATTTGAGGTTATTTCTTTTTCAGGATATTCTAAAGAGCGTTCTCAAATGTCCTTTCTCAGATTCCACAGAAACAGTGATTTCAAACTGCTCAATCCAAGGAATGATTTAACTCTATGAGATGAACACAAACATCACAAAAGAGTTGCTCAGAAAGCTTCTCTGCAATTTTCAACCTAAAACATTTCCTTGCTTGCCACAGGCCTCCGGTTGCCACTTAATATCCCTTCACAGAATCCTCAAAGACAGACTTTCCAAACTGGAAAATGTAGAGAAAGCGTTAACTCTGTGAAATGAATGGCATGTCAGATAACAGTTTCTTGGAATGCTTCTTTCTGGGTTTTATTGGACGACATTTTGCTTTTCGCCATAGTCTTCAATGTGCTCCAAATATCCCTTTTGTAGTTTTACAGGAACTGTGTTCAAACAGTGCCTTATGAGAAAAAAGGTATAACTCCCTGAGTGGAATGCACACATCACCAAGCATTTCTCAGAAAGCTTCTCTGCAGTTTTTATCTGATGATATTTCCTTTTTCACCATAGGCCTGAATGTGATCACCAATATCCCTTCACGGATACATCCATGATGGAGTTTCCAAGCTTCGTAATGTACAGACAGCTTTATCTATGTGAGATGAATAAAGATAGCAAAAAGCAGATTCACAGAAAACTTCTTTCCAATTTTTATCTGAAGATATTTCCCTTTTCACCATAGTCCTGAATTTGCTCCTGAATGTCCCTTGTCAGATCCCTGCATGACGGAGATTACAAAATGCATAATGTAAAGAAAGTTTTATCTATGTGAGATGAATACACATATCACAGAGCAGTTTCACAGAAAGCTTCTTTCCAGTTTCTGTCTGAGGCTATTTCCCTTTTCACCATAAGCATTAATGTGCCCCCGAATAATACTTGGTACCTTTTTCTCCAAAAAGGTTTCCCTGATGCTGCATGAGAAGAGAGGTATAACACTGTGAGTGGAATGCCCACGTCACAAAGCAGTTCCTCGGAAAGCTTCTCTACATTTTCTATGTGAACATGTTTCCTTTTTCACTGTAAGCCTCAAAGAACTCCCGAATATCCCTTCCCATGCTAAACCTAAACAGTGTTAGAAAATTGTTCAATGAAAAGAGAAGCTTAACTGAGCGAGAGGTATTCACATGACACATAGTAGTTTCACAGATTGCTTCCTTCTTTTTTTTTAATCAGAGGGTAATTATTTCTCCATATTCTAATGAGTTTTCCCAAATGACCTTCCTCAAATTCCACAGAAACAGTGATTTCAAACAACTCAATCCAAAGTATGATTTAATTCTATGAGATGAATACACACATCACAAAGCAGTTGCTCAGAATGATTCTCTCCAGTTTTCAAAGGAAGACGTTTCCCTGCTCACCACAGCCCTCTGGGCGCCACTTAATATCCCTTTGCAGATTTCTGAGAGACAGAATTTCCAAAATGGGAAATGTAGAGTAAGCTTTACCGCTGTGAAATGAATGCACATATCCGAGAACAGTTTCTTGGAACGCTTCTTTCTGGGTTTCATTTGAGGATATATCACTTTTTGCCATAGTTTTCAATGCACTCTGAAATATCCCTTTTTCGTTTTACAGGAACAGTGTTCAAACACTGCCTTATGAGAAAAGAGGTATAACTCTTTGAGTGGAATGCGCACATCACAAAGCAGTTTCTCCGAAAGCTTCTCTCCAGTTTCTACCTGAACATATATCCTTTTTCATGGTAAGTCTCAAAGTGCTCCCGAATATCCCTTTGCACGCAAAACATAAACAGTGTTAGAAAACTGCTCCATGAAAAGAGAAGCTTAACTGAATGAGAGGAATTCACACGACACATGGCAGTTTCACAGAAAGCTTCTTTCCAGTTTTTATCCGAAGATCTTTCCTTTTTCACCATAGTCCTGAATGTGCTCCCGAATGTCCCTTTGTGGATCCATCCACGTCAGACTTTCCAATCTGCGTAATGTAAAGAATGCTTTATCTATGTGAGATGAATACACATAGCACAGAGCAGTTTCACAGAAAGCTTCTATCCAGTTTCTGTGTGAGGCTAGTTTCCTTTTCATCATAGGCATTAATATGCCCCCGAATATGTCTTGGTACCTTTTTCCTCAAAAGGGTTTCCCAGATGCAGTATGAGAAGAGAGGTATAACACTGTGAGTGGAATGCACACGTCACAAAGCATTTCCTCGGAAAGCTTCTCTCCAGTTTCTATCTGATCATATTTCCTTTTTCTCCATAAGCCTCAAAGCACTCCCGAATATTCCTTCACACGCTAAAAATAAACACTGTTAGAAAATTGCTCAAGGAAAATAGAAGTTTAACTGAGCAAGAAGAAGTCACACGACACATAGTAGTTTCACAGAAAGCTTCCTACTTTTGCTTATCTGATTATATTTCTTTCTCCATATTCTAAAGAGCGTTCTCAAATGTTCTTCCTCAGATTCCACAGAAATAGTGACATCAAACTGCTCAATTCAAAGTATGATTTAACTCTATGAGATGAATACACACATCACAAAGCAGTTGCTCAGAAAGCTTACCTCCAGTTTTCAACGGAAGTCATTTCCATGCTCACCAAATGCCTCCGGGGGCCACGTACTATCCCTTCGCAGATTTCTCAAAGATAGAGTTGCCAAACTGGGCAATGTAGAATAAGCTTTATCTCTGTGAAATGAATGCACATATCAGAGAGCAGTTTCTTGGAATGCTTCTTTCTGGGTTTTATTTGAGGATATTTCACTTTTTGCCATAGTCTTCAATGCGCTCCAAAATATCACTTTTTTGGTTTTACAGGAACAGTGTTCAAACACTGCCTTATGAGAAAAGAGGTATAACTCCCTGAGTGGAATGCACACATCACAAAGCAGTTTCTCAGAAAGCTTCTGTCCAGTTTTTACCTGAAGATATTTCCATGTACCCAGAGTCCTGAATGTGCTCCCGAGTGTCCCTTCAGGGATCCATCCATGACAGAGTTACCAAGCTGTGTAATGCAAAGAAAGCTTTATCTAGGTCAGATGAATAAACACAGCAAAAAGTAGATTCACAGAAAGCTTCTTTCCAGTTTTCATTTGAAAATATTTCCTTTTTCAACATAGTCCTGCATGTGCTCCCAAATGTCCCTTCGCGGATCCTTCCATGACAGAGTTTCCAAGCTTTGTACTGTAAAGGAAGCTTTATCGATGTGAGATGAATACATATAGAGCAGTTTCACAGAATGCTTCTTTCCTGTTTTTATCTGAGGCTATTTCCCTTTTCACAATAGGGATAAATATGCTCCCAGATACCCCTTGGTAAATTTTTCCCCAAATGGGTTTCCCTGATGCTGTATGAGAAGAGAGGTATAACACTGTTAGTGGAATGCACACGTCACAAAGTAGTTCCTCGGAAAGCTTCTTTCCGGTTTATATCTGAACATATTTAATTTTTCACCATAAGCCTCAAAGCGCTTCTGAAAATCGCTTGGCACGCTAAACATAAACAGTGTTAGAATACTGCTCAATGAAATTAGAAGCTTAACTGTGCGAGTAAAATTCACACAACACAGAGCAATTTCACAGAATGCTTCCTTCTGGTTTTTATCTGAGGGTATTTCATTTTCAGCATATTCTGAAGAGCATTTCCAAATGTCCTTTCTCAGGTTCCACAGAAAGAGTGATTTCAAACTGCTCAATCCAAAGAATGATTTAACTCTATGAGATGAAAACACACATCACAGGCAGTTTCTCAGAAGGCTTCTCTACAGTTTTCAATGGAAGAGATTTCCTTGTTCACCACAGGCCTCAGGGCACCACTTAATAACCCCTCGCAGATTTGTCAAAGACAGAGTTTCCAAACTGAGCAACGTAGAGTAAGATTTAACTCTGTATAATGAATGCATATATCAGAGAGAAGTTTCTTGGAACACTTCTTTCTGTATTTTATTTGAGGATATTTCAGTTTTCTCCATATTATTCAATGCACTCCAAAATATCACTTTTTTCGGTTTTACAGGAACAGTGTTCAAACACTGCCTTATGAGAAAGGAGGTATAACTCCCTAAGTGGAATGTACACATCACAAAGCAGTTCCTCAGAAAGCTTCTCTCCTTTTTTTATCTGAAGTTATTTCCTTTTTCTCCATAGTCCAGTATGTGATCCCAAATATCCCTTCGCGGATCCGTCCATGACGGAATTTGAAAGCTACATAATGTAAGGAAAGCTTTATCTGTGAGAAATGAATAAACATAGCAAAAATCAGACTCACAGAAAGCTTCTATCCAGTTTTTATCTGAATATATTTCCTTTTTCACCAGAGTCCTGAATGTGCTCCAGAATGTCCCTTCACGGATCTGTCCATGACAGTTTCCAAGCTGTGTAATATAAAGAAAACTTTATCTATGTGACATGAATGCACATATCACAGAGCAGTTTCACAGAAAGCTTCATTCCTGTTTCTGTCTGAGGCTATTTCCCTTTTCACCATAGGCATCAATATATCCCAGATACCCTTGGTAAATTTTTCCCCAAAGGGGTTTCCCTGATGCTGTATGAGAAGAGAGGTATAACACTGTGAGTGGAATGCACACGTCACAAAGCAGTTCCTGGGAAAGCTTCTCTCCATTTTCTATCTGAAGATATTTCCTTTTTCACCATAAGCCTCAAAGTGCTCCCGAAAATCCCTTTGCACGCTAAACATAAACAGTACTAGAAAACTGCTCAATGAAAAGCGAAGCCTAACTGAGTGAGAGGAATTCACATGACACATAGCAGTTTTACAGAAAGCTACCTTCTGGTTTTTATGTGAGGATATTTCTTTCTCCATATTGTAAAAAGCATTCCCAAATATCCCTCCTCAGATTCCACAGGAACAGTGATTTCAAACTGCTTAATCCAATGAATGATTTAACTCTATGTGATGAATACACACGTCACAAAGCAGTTCCTCAGAAAGCTTCTCTCCAGTTTTGAACGGAAGATGTTTCCTTGCTCACCACAGGCCTGTGGGCACCACTTAATATCCTTTGGCAGATTCCTCAAAGACAGAGTTTGCAAACTGGGCAATTTAGTGTCAGCTTTAACTCTGTGAAATGAATGCACATTGTCAGAGAGTAGTTTCGTGGAAGGCTTCTTTCTTGTTTTTTTTTTTTTTTTTTTTAAGGACATTTCACTTTTCTCCATAGTCCTCAATGCACTCCGAAATATCACTTTTTCAGTTTTACAGGAACAGTGTTCAAACACTACCTTATGAAAAAAAAGGTATAACTACCCAGTGGAATGCACACATCACAAAGCAGTTTCTCAGAAACTACTCTCCAGTTTTTATCAGAATATATTTCTTTTTTCACCATAGTCCTGAATGTGCTCCTGAATGTAACTTTGCGGATTCGTCCATGACGGTGTTTCCAAGCTACGTAATGTAAAGAAAACTTTATCTATGTGAGATGTGTGCACATAGAAAAGAGAAGATTCACAGAAAGCTTCTTTCCAGTTTTTATCTGAAGATATTACCTTTTTGACCACAGTCCTGAATGTGCTCCCGAATGTCCCTTCGTGGATCCATCCATGATGCAGTTTCCAAACTGCGTAATATAAAGAAAGTTTTATCTATGTGAGATGAATAAACATATCTATCCAAAAGCAGTTTCACAGAAAGTTTCTTTCCAATTTTTGTCTGAGGATATTTCCTTTTCACCATAGCCATCTATATACTCCTGAATATCCCTTGGTAGCTTTTTCTCCAAAAGGGATTCCCCAATCCTCTGAGGAGAAAGCTATAACTCTGTGAGCACATGTCACAAAGCAGCTTCTCGGAAAGCTTCTCTCCAGTTTTTATCTGAAGATATGTCCTTCTTCACCATAACCCTCAAAGTGCTACTGAATATCCCTTTGCAGACTAAACATAAACAGTGTTAGAATACTGCTCAATGAAAACAGAAGCTTAACTGTGCAAGTGGAATTCACGTGCCACAGAGCAGTTTCACAGAAGCTTCCTTCTCGTTTTTATTGGAGGGTGTTTCTTTTTCAGTATATTCTAAAGAGCGTTCCCAAATGTCCTTTCTCAGGTTCTACAGAAAGATTTATTTCAAACTGCTCAATCCAAAGAATGATTTAACTCTATGAGATGAATACACACATCACAAAGCAGTTGCTCAGAAAGCTTCTCTCCAATTTTCAATGGAAGACATTTCCTTGTTCGCCACAGGCCTCTGATTACCACTTAATATCCCTTCGCAGAATCCTCATAGAGAGACTTTCCAAACTGGAAAATGTAGAGTAAGCTTTAACTCTGTGAAATGAATGAACATGTCAGAGAGCAGTTTCTTGGAATGCTTCTTTCTGGGCTTTATTTGATGACATTTCACTTTTCGTCATAGTCTTCATGTGCTCCGAATATCACTTTTTTAGTTTTACAGGAACAGTGTTCAAACAGTGCCTTATGAGAGGAAAGTTATAACTCCCTGAGTGGAATGCACCCATCACCAGGCACTATCTCAGACTGTTTCTCTCCAGTTTTTATCTGACGATATTTCCTTTTTCACCATAGGCCCCAACATGATACCGAATATCCCTTCGTGGATCCATCCATGACGGAGTTTCCAAGCTGCACAATGTAAAGAAAGCCTTATCTATGTGAGATGAATAAACATAGCAAAAAGTAGATTCACAGAAAGCTTCTTTCAGTTTTTATATGAAGATATTTCTTTTATCACCATAATCCTGAAAGCGCTCCCAAATGTCCCTTCGTGGATCCGCACATGACAGTTTTCAAGCTGTGTATTGGAAAGAAGGTTTATCTATGTGAGAAGAATACACATATCACACAGTAGTTTCATAGAAAACTTCTTTCTAGTTTTTGTCTGAGGCTATTTCTCTTTTCACCATAGGCATCAACATACTCCCGAATATCACTTGGTACCTTTTTCTTCAAACGGGTTTCCCTGATGCTGTATGAGAAGAGAGCTATAATACTGTGATTGGAATGCACACGTCACAAAGCAGTTCCTCGGAAAGCTACTCTCCAGTTTCGGTGTGAACATATTACTGTTTTCACCATAAGCCTCAAAGCACTCCCGAGTATCCCGTAGCAGACTAAAGTAAAACACTGTTAGAATTCTTCTCAATGAAAGTGGAAACTTAACTGTGAGAGTGGAATTTACATAACACAGAGCAGTTTCACAGAAAGCTTCCTTCTGGTTTTTATTGGAGGGTATTTCTTTTTCTGCACATTCTTAAGAGTGTTCCCAAATGTCCTTTCTCAGGTTCCCCAGAAAGAGTGATTTCAAACAGCTCATTCCAAAGAATGATTTAACTCTATGAGATGAATACACACATCACAAAGCAGTTGCTCAGAAAGCTTCTTTCCAGGTTTCAATGGTAGACATTTCCTTGCTCACCACAGGTCTCCGGTTGCCACTTAATATCCATTCATAGAATCCCCAAACACAGACTTTCCAAACTGGGAAATGTAGAGTAAGCTTTAAGTCTCCGAAATGAATGTGTATGTCAGAGAGGAGTTTCTTGGAACGCTTCATTCTGGGTTTTACTTCAGGATATTTCACTTTTCGCCATAGTCTTCCATGTGCTCTGAAATATTACTTTTTCGGTTTTACAGGAACAGTTTTCAAACACTGCCTTATGAGAAAGAGGTATAACTCCCTGAGTGGAATGCACACATCACAAAGCTGTTTCTCAGAAAGCTTCTATCCAGTTTTTATCTGAAGATATCCCCTTTTTCACCGTAGGCCTGAATGTGCTCCAGAATGTCCCTTCATGGATTCGTCCATGATGGAATTTCCAAACTGTGTAACATAAGGGAAGTTTTACCTATG
This sequence comes from Theropithecus gelada, assembly GCF_003255815.1. Classification (NCBI taxonomy): domain Eukaryota; kingdom Metazoa; phylum Chordata; class Mammalia; order Primates; family Cercopithecidae; genus Theropithecus; species Theropithecus gelada. Next base: position 46,799,877 of record NC_037676.1, on the reverse strand, counting down.
TGAGATGAATAAATATATCTATCACAAAGCAGTTTCACAGAAATCACCTTTCCATTTTATGTCTGAGGATATTTTCTTTTTCATCATAGCCATCCATATAGTCCCAATTGTCCCCTGGTAGCTTGTTCTCCAAAAGGAATTCCCCAATGCTCTATGAGAAGAAAGATATAATTCTGTGAGTGGAATGCACATGCACAAAGCACCTCTTCGGGAAGCTCTCTCCTGTTTCTATCTGAAGATATTTCCCTTTTCACCTTAAGCCTCAAAACACTCCCGAATATTCCTTCACAGACTAATCAAAAACAGTGTTACAATACTGCTCAATGAAAAGAGAAGCTTATTTGTGTGAGTGGAATTCAAGCGACACAGAGCAGTTTCACAGAAAGCTTCCTTCTGGTTTCTATCTGAGGTTATTTCTTTTTCAGGATATTCTGAAGACCGTTCCCAAATGTCCTTTCTCAGATTCCACAGAAACAGTGATTTCAAACTACTCAATCCAAAGAATGATTTACCTCTATGATATGAATACAAACATCACAAAGAGTTGCTCAGAAAGCTTCTTTCCAATTTTCAATGGAAGACATTTCCTTACTTGTCACAGGCCTCCGGTTGCCATTTAATGTCCCTTCACAGAATCCTCAAAGACAGATTTTGCAAACTGGAAAATGTAGAGTAAGCTTTAACTCTGTGAAATGAATGGACATGTCAGAGAGCAGTTTCTTGGAATGCTTCTTTCTGGGTTTTATTTTATGACATTCCACTTTTTCCCATAGTCTTCAATGTGCTCCGAATATCACTATTTTAGTTTTACAGGAACAGTGTTCAAACAGTGTCTTGTGAGAAGAAAGGTAGAACTCCCTGAGTGGAATCCACACATCACTAAGCAATTTCTCAGAAAACTTCTCTCCAGTTTTTATCTGACGATATTTCCTTTTTCACCAGAGACCAGAATGTAATTCTGAATATCCTTTTGCAGATCCATCCATGACGGACTTTCCAAGCTGCATAATCGTTATCTATGTGAGATGATTAAACATAGCAAAAAGCAGATTCACAGAAAGCTTCCTTTCAGTATTTATCTGAAGATATTAACTTTTTCACCGTAGTCCTGAATGTGCTCCCAAATGTCCCTTCATGGATCTGTCCATTACAGAGTTCCCATGCTGCGTAATGTAAAGAAATCTTGACCTATGTGAGATAAATACACATATCACAGAGCAGTTTCATAGAAATCTTCTTTCCTGTTTTTGTCTGAGGCTATTTCCCTTTTCACCGTGGGCATCAACATGCTCCCGAATACCACTTGGCACTTTTTTCTCCAAAAGGGTTTCCCCAATCCTCTATGAAAAGAAAAGTATAACTCTGTGAGTGGAATGCACATGTCACAAAGTTGTTCCTCGGAAAGCTTCTCTCCAGTTTCCGTCTGAACATATTTCCTTTTTCACCGTAAGCCTCAAAGTGCTCCCAAATGTCCCTTCACATACTAAACATAAACAGTGTTAGAAAACTGCTCAATGAAAAGAGAGGCTTAACTTAGAGAGAGGAATTAAGACGACACAGAGCAGTTTCACGGAAAGCTTCCTTCTCGATTTTACCTGAGGATATTTCCTCCTCCATATTCTAAGGACCTTTCCCAAATGTCCATCCTCAGATTTCACAAAAAAAGTGATTTCATAGTGATAGGTCCAAAGAATGATTTAACTCTATCAGATGAATACACAATCACAAAGCAGTTGCTCAGAAACTTCTCTCCAGTTTTCATCAGAAGTCGTTTCCCTGTTCACCACAAGCCTCAGGGGGCCACTTAATATCCCTTCACAGATTCCTCAAAGACAGAGTTTCCAAACTGGGCAACGTAGAGTAAGCTTTAACTCTGTGAAGTCAATGCACATATCAGAGAACAGGTTCTTGGAAGGCTTCTTTCTGGGTTTTATTTGAGGATACTTCACTTTTCGCCATAGTGTTCAATGCACTCCCTAATATCACTTTTCGGTTTTTCTGGGTTTTACTTGAGGATATTTCACTTTTCACCATAGTGTTCAATGCGTTCTGTAATATCACTTTTTCGGTTTTACAAGAACAGTGTTCAAACACTGCCTTATGAGAAAAGAGGTATAACTCCCTGAGTGGAATGCACATATCACAAAGCAGTTTCTCAGAAAGCTTTTATCCAGTTTTTATCTGAAGACATTTTCTATTTCACCATAGGCCTTAATGTGCTCCTGAATGTCCCTTCACGAATCTGTCATTGACGCAATTTCAAAACAGCATAATAGAAAGAAAGTTTCATCTATGTGAGATGAATAAACATATCTATCACAAAGCAGTTTCACAGAAAGCTTCTTTCCAGTTTTTGTCTGAAGATATTTCATTTTTCACCATAGTCATCCCTATACTCCAGAATTTCCCTGTTAACTTTTTCTCCAAAAGGGATTCCAGAAATCTCTATGAGAAGAAAGGGATAATTCTGTGAGTGCAATGCACACGTCACAAAGCAGCTCCTCGGAAATCTTCTCTCCTGTTTCTATCTGAAGATATTTCCATTTTCACCATAAGCCTCAAAGCACTCCCTAGTATCCCTTAGCTGACTAAGCTAAAACAGTGGTAGAATACTGCTCAATGAAAACAGAAGTGTAACTTCGAGTGGAATTCACATGGCACAGAGCGGTTTCACAGAAAGCTCCCTTCTGTTTTTATCAGAGGGCATTTATTTTTCAGCACATTCTTAAGAGCATTCTCAAATGTCCTTTCTCAGGTTCCACAGAAAGAGTAATTTCAAACTGCTCAATCCCAGGAATGATTTAACTCTATGAGATGAATACACACATCACAAAGCAGTTGCTGAGAAAGTTTCTCTTCAGTTTTCAACGGAAGACATTTCCTTGCTCAACACAGTCCTCTGGTCACTACTTATTATCCCTTCACAGAATCCTCAAAGACAAGCTTTCCAAACTGGAAAATGAAAGCACATGTCAGAGACCAGTTTCTTGGATTGCTTCTTTCTGGTTTTTATTTGACAACATTTCACTTTTCGCCATAGTCTTCAATGTGTTCCGAATATCACTTTTTTTACTTTTACAGGAACAGTGTTCAAACAGTGCCTTATGAGAAGAAAGGTATAACTCCCTGAGTGGAATGCACACATCACCAAGCAGTTTCTCAGAAATCTTCTCTCCAGTTTTTATCTGACGATATTTCCTTTTTCACCATAGACCTGAATGTGATTCTGAATATCCCTTCGCGGATCCATCCATGATGGAGTTTCCAAGCTGTGTAACATAAGAAAGTGTTATCTATGTGAGATGATTAAGCATAGCAAAAAGCAGATTCACAGAGGGCTTCTTTTCAGTTTTTATCTGAAGAAATTGCCTTTTTCACCATAGTCCTGAATGTGCTCCCGAATGTCCCTTCGTGGATCCGTCCATGACAGAGTTTCCAAGCTGCGTTATGTAAAGAAATCTTGATCTATGTGAGATGAATACATATATCACAGAGCAGTTTCATAGAAAGCTTATTTCCAGTTTTTGTCTTAGGCTATTTCCCTTTTCACCATGGACATCAACATGCTCCCGAATATCACTTGGCTCCTTTTTCTATGAAAGAGTTTCCCCGATGTTGTATGAGAAGAGAGCTATAACACTGTGAGTGGAATGCACACGTCACAAAGCAGTTCCTCGTAATGCTTCTCTCCAGTTTCGGTCTGAGCATATTTCCTTTTTCACCATAAGACTTAAAGCGCTCCTGAATATCACTTCACACACTAAACATAAACAGGGTTAGAAAACTGCTCAAAGAAAAGAGAGACTTAACTGATTGAGAGGAATTAAGATGACACAGAGCAGTTTACCAGAAACCTTCCTTCTGGATTTTACTTGAGGATATTTCTTTCTCCATATTCTAAGGAGCGTTTCCAAATGTCCTTCCTCAGATTCCACAAAAACAGTGATTTCAGACTGTTCAATCCATAGAATAGTTTAACTCTATGAGACGAATGCACACATCACAAAGCAGTTGCTCAGAAACGTCTCTCCAGTTTTTATTGGAAGTCGTTTCCTTGTTCACCACAAGCTTCCAGGTGCCACTTAATATCCCTTCACAGATTCCCAAAGAGAGAGTTTCCAAACTGGGCAGCGTACAGTAAGCTTTAACTCTGTTACATGAATGCACATATCAGAGAGAAGTTTCTTGGAATGCTTCTTTTTTTTTTTTTTTTTTTTTTTTTTTAGAAATTTGTCATTTAATATACAACATATGTATGAAAAAGACGTTTCCATAAGACATCTGATTTGGAATAGCAGCGAGTTTTCAGAGTCATCATTAGATATAAAACATATATATACCACTACATTCTTAGGCTATGTAACTTAAAGAAATGAAACTCAACATTTTAATATAAATTTAAGTTCAATATTGGGAAAAATACATTAGAGTGCATTTAAAAAGTAAAAATGAAAATGAGACCAAACCGAATTAGCTTAGTCCTGAAGTTGATATTTTCACATTATTTTGTTGTTTGTCAGCATCAATAACTGTAAATTATCCAAAGATCCAAAGATATAAAAAGATCAAACACACACATTCCACACCATCTACAATGCCAACATAAGATCCCAAAGTACCATCTGAGCTCAGAATAAGAAAATTCACTTTGATATTTATTATATAATCTCTTTTTGATATACCTTGTAAAAGAAACAGTTTGTATATTAAATGATAAAGGTGACTTACTTTAATTAGGAGTATTATTTTAGGGTGTTTTGGCAAGCTTCCTGCTTTGTGTATGTGTGTGCATGCATGCTCAAGCGGATGAGATCAGCAAAAAAAGTAAAATTTTTTGATGATATGAATCCAGTGGTCCATATAAGGTCGTTTTTTAATGGGATCCAGGGTACATCCCAAACCAATGGTCAATTAGCACTAATATGGAAACTGGCTTCTATCATTGCTGCAACTCAGTACTTACAGTGTGCAATAACAACCTAGAACAGACTTGGTGATCAACACAAGGCCAAATGCCAAACCTGATTTATGATAGTTCTCCAAGCGAGCCATCTCATGTTACCACAAACCTTGTTACCACATACCTTTTATGGATGATTCCTGCAGTGTTTTTAATTATGACTAAGTAGAATCACATCATTTCTTATATGTGTATTATCTTCTCTGAACATCAATTTGATGTTCATATGGTATGGATATTTCTGATTGTTTGTAGCCATCCAGTTCTTTCTCAGTAGGATAATCCAGGTTTTGAGTTTTACTTATTGGTTTTTAGCATGCTTTGTGAATTATAAGCAATAGAGTAGACACAGCATTCTGGATTTTGGTTTCTCCTTAAAAGGTAAGTCTATTCTTTTGCAATGTGTTACATATGCATGCATTTGATACAGAAAATTCTCTGAGAGTCAGAATCTAATTTAGTATAAAAATGTATTTCAAGGATAGGTGTGGTTACATTTAAGTTAAACTTGATGCTTGAAAATATAATCTATATTTAGAAATATTTGGTCAATGACTTGCCCCATTGTAAAGTTGGTGCATGTATGTGTGTATATGTGCTTAGTAAATTACAAATGTATCTAGAATATGGAGCAATACTTATGACTCTAATTCTATTCCCAGAAGATATGTTTATATTCCCAATTAATTTTGAGGTTTTTAATTTAAATAGAAAATGATAATATTTTATTTTACATATATATAATACTTTCCTGCTAAGATAAGCAAAATTTCTAGTGACAATCAAATACATATACTTTGTAAATAGCAATATAATTATTGCTGCTTATTTTAAGGCTGAGTCTTGCATCTGTTTTTAAATAGTAGTTCTTGTTGTTATTAATAGCTAACATTTTATGTTATGAATTCAGACTGGGTTGTTTTTCCCCATCAGACTGCTTCGTCTTTTGCTCACATAATCTTCTTCTTTTTATTATTATTAGCATACTTTAAGTTCTAGGGTACATGTGCATAACGTGCAGGTTTGTTACATATGTATACTTGTGCCATGATGCTGTGCTGCACCCATCAAATCGTCAGCACCCATCAACTCGTCATTTACATCAGGTATAACTCCCAATGCAATCCCTCCCCCCTCCCCCTCCCCCCTGCCCATGATAGGCCCTGGTGTGTGATGTTCCCCTTCCCGAGTCCAAGTGATCTCATTGTTCAGTTCCCACCTATGACTGAGAACATGCGGTGTTTGGTTTTCTGTTCTTGTGATAGTTTGCTAAGAATGATGGTTTCCAGCTGTATCCATGTCCCTACAAAGGACACAAACTCATCCTTTTTTATGGCTGCATAGTATTCCATGGTGTGTACGTGCCACAATTTCTTAATCCAGTCTGTCACTGATGGACATTTGGGTTGATTCCAAGTCTTCGCTATTGTGAATAGTGCCGCAATAAACATAAGTGTGCATGTGTCTTTATAGCAGCATGATTTATAATCCTTTGGGTATATCCCCAGTAATGGGATGGCTGGGTCATATGGTACATCTAGTTCTAGATCCTTGAGGAATCGCCATACTGTTTTCCATAATGGTTGAACTAGTTGACAATCCCACCAACACTGTAAAAGTGTTCCTATTTCTCCACATCCTCTCCAGCACCTGTTGTTTCCTGACTTTTTAATGATTGCCATTCTAACTGGTGTGAGATGGTATCTCATTGTGGTTTTGATTTGCATTTCTCTGATGGCCAGTGATCATGAGCATTTTTTATGTGTCTGTTGGCTGTATGAATGTCTTCTTTTGAGAAATGTCTGTTCATATTCTTTGCCCACTTTTTGATGGGGTTGTTTGTTTTTTTCTTGTAAATTTGTTTGAGTTCTTTGTAGGTTCTGGATATTAGCCCTTTGTCAGACGAGTAGATTGCAAAAATTTTCTCCCATTCTGTAGGTTGCCTGTTCACTCTGATGGTAGTTTCTTTTGCTGTGAAGAAGCTCTTTAGTTTAATGAGATCCCATTTGTCAATTTTGGCTTTTGTTGCTGTTGCTTTTGGTGTTTTAGACATGAAGTCTTTGCCCATGCCTATGTCCTGAATGGTACTACCTAGGTTTTCCTCTAGGGTTTTTATGGTATTAGGTCTAACATTTAAGTCTCTAATCCATATTGAATTAATTTTCGTATAAGGAGTAAGGAAAGGATCCAGTTTCAGCTTT
>NC_037676.1:46792060-46792219 GCF_003255815.1 Theropithecus gelada | reverse complement strand
ATAATCCTTTGGGTATATCCCCAGTAATGGGATGGCTGGGTCATATGATACATCTAGTTCTAGATCCTTGAGGAATCGCCATACTGTTTTCCATAATGGTTGAACTAGTTTACAATCCCACCAACACTGTAAAAGTGTTCCTATTTCTCCACATCCTCT
>NC_037676.1:46778577-46791966 GCF_003255815.1 Theropithecus gelada | reverse complement strand
CCACCAACAGTGTAAAAGTGTTCCTATTTCTCCACATCCTCTCCAGCACCTGTTGTTTCCTGACTTTTTAATGATCGCCATTCTAACTGGTGTGAGATGGTATCTCATTGTGGTTTTGATTTGCATTTCTCTGATGGCCAGTGATGATGAGCATTTTTTCATGTGTCTGTTGGCTGTATGAATGTCTTCTTTTGAGAAATGTCTGTTCATATCCTTTGCCCACTTTTTGATGGGGTTGTTTGTTTTTTTTTCTTGTAAATTTGTTTGAGTTCTTTGTAGGTTCTGGATATTAGCCCTTTGTCAGATGAGTAGATTGCAAAAATTTTCTCCCATTCTGTAGGTTGCCTGTTCACTCTGATGGTAGGTTCTTTTGCAGTGCAGAAGCTCTTTAGTTTAATTAGATCCCATTTGTTAATTTTAGCTTTTGCTGCCGTTGCTTTTGGTGTTTTAGACATGAAGTCTTTGCCCATGCCTATGTCCTGAATGGTACTACCTAGGTTTTCCTCTAAGATTTTTATGGTATTAGGTCTAACATTTAAGTCTCAATCCATCTTGAATTAATTTTCGTATAAGGAGTAAGGAAAGGATCCAGTTTCAGCTTTCTACTTATGGCTAGCCAATTTTCCCAGCACCATTTATTAAATAGGGAATCCTTTCCCCATTTCTTGTTTCTCTCAGGTTTGTCAAAGATCAGATGGCTGTAGATGTGTGGTATTATTTCTGAGGACTCTGTTCTGTTCCATTGGTCTATATCTCTGTTTTGGTACCAGTACCATGCTGTTTTGGTTACTGTAGCCTTGTAGTATAGTTTGAAGTCAAGTAGCGTGATGCCTCCAGCTTTGTTCTTTTGACTTAGGATTGTCTTGGAGATGCCGGCTCTTTTTTGGTTCCATATGAACTTTAAAGCAGTTTTTTCCAATTCTGTGAAGAAACACATTGGTAGCTTGATGGGGATGGCACTGAATCTATAAATAACCTTGGGCAGTATGGCCATTTTCACGATATTAATTCTTCGTATCCATGAGCATGGTATGTTCTTCCATTTGTTTGTGTCCTCTTTTATTTCACTGAGCAGTGGTTTGTAGTTTTCCTTGAAGAGGTCCTTTACATCCCTTGTAAGTTGGATTCCTAGGTATTTTACTCTCTTTGAAGCAATTGTGAATGGAAGTTCATTCCTGATTTGGCTCTCTGTTTGTCTGTTACTGGTGTATAAGAATGCTTGTGATTTTTGCACATTAATTTTGTATCCTGAGACTTTGCTGAAGTTGCTTATCAGCTTAAGGAGATTTTGGGCTGAGACAATGAGGTTTTCTAAATATACAATCGTGTCATCTGCAAAGAGGGACAATTTGACTTCTTCTTTTCCTAACTGAATACCCTTGATTTCTTTCTGGGTTTTATTTGAGGATATTTCACTTTTCGACATAGTGTTCAATGTGCTCCGTAATATCACTTTTTCAGTTTTACAAGAACAGTGTTCAAACACTGCCTTATGAGAAAAGAGGTATAACTCCCTGAGTGGAAGGCACACCTCACAAAGAAGTTTCTCAGAAAGCTTCTCTCCAGCTTTTATGTGAAGATATTTCCATTTTCACCAGAGTCCTGAATGTGCTCTCGAATATCCCTTCAGGGATACGTCCATGACAGAGTTTCCAAGCTGCATAATGTAAAGAAAGCTTTATCTATGTGAGGTGAATAAACACAGAAAAAAGCAGAGTCACAGAAAGCTTCTTTCCAGTTTTCATCTGAAATTATTTTCTTTTTCACCATAGTCCTGAATGTGCTCCCAAATGTACCTTCGGGGAGCCTTCCATGGAAGAGTTTCCAAGCTGTGTACTGTAAAGGAAGCTTCATGTATGTGAAATGAATACATATATCACAGAGCTGTTTCACAGAATGCTTCTTTCCTGTTTTTATCGGAGGCTATTTCCCTTTTCACAATAGGGATAAATACGCTCCCAGATATCCCTTGGTAAATTTTTCCCCAAAGGGGTTTCCCTGATGCTGTATGAGAAGAGAGGTATGACACTGTAAGTGTAATGCACACGTCACAAAGCAGTTCCTCAGAAACACTCTCTCCAGTTTCTATCTGTACGTATTTCCTTTTTCACCATAAGCCTCAAAACACTCTGGAAAATCCCTTTGCATGCTAAACATACGCAGCATTAGAATATGTCGCAATGAAAATGGAAGCTTAACTGTGCGAGTGAAATTCACACAACACAGAGCAATTTCACAGAAACCTTCCTTCTGGTTTTTATCTGAAGATATTTCCCCTTTTACCATAGTGCTGAATGTGCTCCCAAATGCCCTTCGCGGATCTGTCCATGACAGAGTTTCCAAGCTGCTTAATGTAAAGAAAGATTTCTCTACGTGAGATGAATAAACATAGTCAAAAGCAGATTCACAGAAAGCTTCTTTGAGTTTTTATTTGAATATATTTCCTTTTTCACCATAGTCCTGATTAGCTCCCAAATGTCCCTTCACGGATTCGTCCATGACAGTTTCCAAGCTGCATAACGTAAAGAAAGCTTTAACTATGCGACATGAATATACATATCACCAAGCAGTTTCACAGAAAACTTCTTTCTAGTTTTTGTCTGAGGCTATTTCCCTTTTCACCCTAAGCATCAACATGCTCTAGAATATCACTTGACACCTTTTTCTCCCAAAGGATTTCCCCAATGCTGTATGAGAAGAGCGATATAACACTGTGAGTGGAATGCACACGTCACAAAGCAGCTACTCGGAAAGCATCTCTCCAGTTTTGTTCTGAACATATTTCCTTTTTCACTGTAAGCCTCAGGGTGCTCCCAAATATCCCTTCACACGTTAAACATAAACATGGTTAGAAAACTGCTCAATGAAAAGAGAGGCTTAACTGAGTGGAAGGAATTAAGATGACACAGAGCAGTTTCACAGAAACCTTCCTTCTGGATTTTACTTGAGGATACTTATTTCTCCATATTCTAAAGAGCATTCCCAAATGTCCTTCCTCAGATTCCACAAAAACAGTGATTTCAAACTGCTCAATCCAAAGAATAGTTTAACTCTATGAGACGAATACACACATCACAAAGCAGTTGCTCACAAACCTTCTCTCCAGTTTTCATCGGAAGACGTCTCCTTACTCATCAGAAGCCTCTGGACACCACTTAATATCCCTTCACAGATTCCTCAAAGACAGAATTTCCAAACTGGGCAACGTAGAGTAAGCTTTAATCCTGTGAAATGAATGCACATATCAGAGAGCAGTTTCTTGGAATGCTTCTCTCTGTGTTTTATTTGAGGATATTTCACTTTTTGCCATAATCTTCAAAGTGCTCCAAAATATCACATTTTCGGTTCTACAGGAACAGTTTTCAAACACTGCCTTATGAGAAAAGATGTATAACACCGTGAGTGGAATACACACATCACAAAGCAGTTTCTCAGAAAGCTTCTCTCCAGTTTTTAACTGAAGATATTTCCTTTTTCACCATAGGCCTGAATGAGCTCCCGAATGTCCCTTCACGAATCCATCCATGACGACGTTTCAAAACTGTAATAGAAAGAAAGATTTATCTATGTGAAATGAATAAACATATCTATCACAAAGCAGTTTCACAGAAAGCTTCTTTCCAGTTTTTGTCTGAGGATATTTCCTTTTTCACCATAGCCGTCCATATACTCCGGAATGTCACTTGGTAGCTTATTTTTCGAAAGGAATTCCCCAATGCTCTATGGAAGAAAGCTATAACTGTGACCGGAATGCACATGCCACAAAGCAGCTCCTCGGACAGCTTTTCTCCAGTTTCTATCTGAAGATATTTCCTCTTTCATTGTAAGCTTCCTTCTGGTTTCTATTTGAGGTTATTTTTATTTCAGGATATTCTAAAAAGCATTCCGAAATGTGGTTTCTCAGATTCCAAAGAAACCATGATTTCAAACTGCTCAATCAAAAGAATGATTTAACTTAGGAGATGAATACGAACATCACCAAAGAGTTGTTCAGAAACCTTCTCTGCAATTTTCAACCTAAGACATTTTGTTGCTCGCCACAAGCCTCAGGTTGCCACTTAATATCCCTTCACAGAATCCTCAAAGACAGACTTTCCAAACTGGGAAATGTAGATTAAGCTTTAATTCTGTGAAATGAACGGACATGTCAGAGAACAGCTTCTTGGAATGCTTCCTTCTGGGTTTTAATTGATGACATTTCACTTTTCATCATAGTCTTCAATATGTTCTGAATATCACTTCTTTAGTTTTACAGGAAGAGTGTTCAAACAGTGCCTTATAAGAAGAAAGGTCTAACTCCCTGAGTGGAATACACACATCACCAAGCAGTTTCTCAGAAAGCTTCTCTGCAGTTTTTATCTGAAGGTATCTCCTTTTTCACCATAAGCCTCAAAGTGCTCAAGAATATCCCTTCGCAGACTAAAGAAAAACAGTGTTAGAATACTGCTCAATGAAAAGAGAAACTTAACTGTGTGAGCGGAATTCACGTGACATAGAGCAGTTTCACAGAAAGCTTCCTTCTGGTTTCTATCTGAGGTTATTTCTTTTACAAGATATTCTAAAGAGCGTTCCCAAATGTCCTTTGTCAGATTCCACAGAAACAATGATTTCAAACTGGTCAATCCAAAGAATGATTTAACTCTATGAGATGAATACAAACATTCCAAAAGTGTTGCTCAGAGACCTATCCAATTTTCAAAGGAAGACATTTCATTGCTCACTGCAGGCCTCCAGTTGCCATTTAATATCCCTTCACAGAATCCTCAAAGACAGACTTTCCAACTTGGGAAATGTGGAGTACGCTTTAATTCTGAGCAATGAATGGATATGTCAGAGAGCAGTTTCTTGGAATGCTTCTTTCCGGGTTTTATTGGGTGACATTTCACTTTCTGCCATAGTCTTCAACGTGTTCTGAATATCACCTTTTTAGTTTTACAGGAACAGTGTTCAAACAGTGCCTTATGACAAGAAAGGTATAACCCCCTGAGTGAAATGCATACATCACCAAGCAGTTTCTCAGAAAGCTTCTCTCCAGTTTTTATCTGAAGATATTTCATTTTTCACCATAGGTCCGAATGTGATCCCGAATATCCCTTCGCAGATCCATCCATGACGGAGTTTCCAAACTGCATAATGTAAATAAAGCTTTATCTATGTGAGATGAATAAACATAGCAAAAAGCAGATTCACAGAAAGCTTCTTTCCAGTTTTTATCTGAAGATATTTCCTTTTTCACCATAGTCCTGAATATGCCTCTGAATACCCCTTCGTGAATCCGTCCATGACAGAGTTTCCAAGCTGCATAATGTAAAGAAAGTTTTATCTATGTGAGGTGAATACACATATCATAGAGCAGTTTCATAGAAAGCTTCTTTCCAGTTTTTGTCTGAGGCTATTTCCCATTTCACCATAGGCATCAACATGCTCCCGAATATCACTTGGTACCTTTTTCTCCAAAAGGGTTTCACCCATGCTGTATGAGAACAGAGGTATAACACTGTAAGTGGAATACTCACATCACAAAGCAGTACCTAGGAAAGCTTCTCACCAGTTTCGGTCTGAGAATATTTCCTTTTTCACCATAAATCTCAAAGTGCTCCCGAAAATCCCTTCAAATGCTAAACATAAACAGTGTTAGAACACTACTCAATGGAAAGAGAGGCTTAACTGAGTGAGAGGCTTAACTGAGTGAGAGGAAATTAGAAGACACAGAGCAGTTTCACAGTAAGATTTCATCTGAATTTTACCTGAGGGTATTTCTTTCTCCATATTCCAAGGAGCATTCCCAAATATTCTTCTTCAGATTTCATGGAAGCAGTGATTTCAAAGTGCTCAATGCAAAGACTGGTATAACTCTATGAGATGAATACACACATCACAATGCAGTTTCTGAGAAAGCTTCTCTCCAGTTTTCATCGGATGGCATTTCTTTGCTCACCCCAAGCCTCCGTATGCCACTAAATATCCCTTCACAGATTCCTCAAAGACAGAGTTTCCAAAATGGGCAACATAGAGTAAGCTTTAACTCTGTGAAATGAATGCACATATCAGAGAGCAGTTTTTGAAACTCTTCTTTCTGGGTTTTATTTTGGGATATTTCACTTTTCACCATAGTCTTCAATGCACTCCAAAATATCACTTTTTCGGTTTTACAGGAACAGTGTTCAAACAATGCCTTATGAGAAAAGACATATAACTCCCTGAGTGGAATGCACACATCACAAAGCAGTTTCTCAGAAAGCTTGTCTCTGGTTTATATCCGAAGATATTTCCTTTTTCACCATAGGCCTGAATTTGCTCCCAAATGTCAATTCACGGATCCTTCCATGATGGAGTTTCCAGACTGCGTAATATAAGGAAAGTTTTATCTATGTGAGATGAGTAAACATATCTATCACAAAGCATTTACAGAGAAAGCTTCTTTTCACTTTTTACCTGAGGATATTTCCTTTTTCACTGTAGCTGTCCCTATACTCCTGACTGTCCCCTGGTAGCTTTTTCTCCAAAAGGGATTCTCCAATCCTCTATGAGGAGAAAAGTATAACACTGTGAGTGGAATGCAGAGGTCACAAAGCAGCTCCTCGGAAATTTTCTCTCCAGTTTCTATCTGAAGATATTTCCTATTTCAACATAGGCCTGAATGTGCTCCGGAATGTCCCTTCGCAAATCTGTCCATGACGGCGTTTCAAAACAGGGTAAGAGAAAGAAAGTTTTATCTACGTGAGATGAATAAACATATCTATCACAAAGCAGTTTCATTGAAAGCTTCATTCCAGTTTTTGTGTGAGGATATTTCCTTTTTCACCATAGCCGTTCCTATACTCCCGAATGTCCCCTGGTAGCTTTTTCTCCAAAAGTGATTCCCCAATCCTCTATGAGGAGAAAAGTATAACTCTGTGATTGGAATGCACACGTCACAAAGCTGCTCCTCAGAAATCTTCTCTTCAGTTTTTATCTGAGATATTTCCATTTTCACCGTAATCCTCAAAGCACTCCCGAGTATCCCTTAGTTCACTAAACTAAAAAAGTGTTAGAATACTGCTCAGTGAAAACAGAAGCTTAACTATGTGAGTGGAATTCAAATGACACAGAGCAGTTTCACAGAAAGCTTCCTTCTGGTTTTTATCTAAGGGTATTTCTTTTTCAGCATATTCTAAAAACCTTTCCCAAATGTCCTTTCTCAGATTCCACAGACAGTGATTTCAAACTGCTGAATCCAAGGAATGATTTAACTCTATAGGATGAATACACACATTAGCTGTATAATGTAAATAAAGTTTTATTTATGTGACACGAATAAACACAGCAAAAAGCAGATTCACAGAAAATTACTTTCCAGTTTTTATCTGAAGATATTTCCTTTTTCACCATATTCCCGAATGTGCTCCCGAATGTCCCTTCTCGGAACCATCCATGATGTAGTTTCCAAGCTGCGTAATTAAAGAAAGCTTTATCTATGTGAGATGAATACACATATCCCAGAGCAGTTTCACAGAAAGCTTCTTTCCAGTTTTTGTCTGAGGCTTTTTTTTTCACCATTGGCATCAATATGCAAACAAATATAGCTTGATACCTTTTTCTCCGAAAGGGTTTCCTCGATGATGTATGAGAAGAGAAGTATAACACTGTGCGTGGAATGCACACGTCACAAAGCAGTTCCTTTTAAACCTACCCTCCTGCTTCTATCTGAATATATTTCCTTTTTCACTGTAAGCCTCAAAGTGCTTCCGAATATCCCTTCATACGTTAAACAAACAGTGTTAGAAAACTGTTCAACGAAAAGAGAAGCTTAACTGAGTGAGAGGAATTCACACGACACATAGCAGTTTCTCAGAAAGCTTCCTTCTGGTTTTTATGTGAGGATATTTCGTTCTCCAGGTTTTAAACAGCGTTTCAGGATATTCTAAAGAGCGTCCCCAGATATTCTTCCTGAGATTCCACAGAAACAGGATTTTCAAACTGCTCAATCCAAAGAATGATTGAACTCTATGAGATGAATACACACTTCACAAAGCAGTTGTTCAGAAAGCTTCTCTCCAGTTTTCAACGGAAGACATTTCCTTGCTCACCACAGGCATCTGGGTGCCATTAATACCCCTTTGCAGATTCCTCAAAGACAGAGTTTCCAAACTGGGCAATGTAGAGTAAGCTTTAATTCTGTGAAGTGAATGCAGATATCAGAGAGTAGTTTCTTGGAATGCTTCTTTCTGGGTTTTATTTGAGGATAGTTCACTTTTCACCATAGTCTTCAATGTGCTCCAAAATATCACTTTTTCTGTTTTACAGGAACAGTGTTCAAACACTGCCTTATAAGAAAAGAGGAATAGCTCCTTGAGTGGAATGCACATATCACAAATCAGTTTCTCAGAATGCTTCTCTCCGGTTTATATCTGAAGATATTTCCTTTTTCACCATAGTCCTGTATGTGCTCCCGAATGTCCCTTTGTGGATCCATCCATGACAGTTTTCCTGCTGTGTAATGTAAAGAAAGTTTTATCTATGTGAGATGAATACACATATCAAGAGCAGTTTCACAGAAAGCTTCTTTCCAGTTTTTTTGTGAGGCTATTTCACTTTTCACCATAGGCGTCAATATGCTCCCGAATATCCCAAGGTACCTTTTTCTCCAAAAGGTTTTCCCGGATGCTGTATGAGAAGAGTGGTATAACACTGTGAGTGGAATGCACACGTTAAAAGCTGTTCCTCGGAAAGCTTCTCTCCAGTTTGTATCTGAACATACTTCCTTTTTCACTATAAGCTTGAAAGCGATTCTGAATATACCTTTACACGCTAAACATAAACAGTGTTAGGAATCTGCTCAATGAAAAGAGATGCTTGAAGGGGCGGAGCAAGATGGCCGAATAGGAACAGCTCCAGTCTCCAACTCCCAGCGCGAGTGACACAGAAGACCGGTGATTTCTGCATTTTCAACTGAGGTACTGGGTTCATCTCACTGGGGAGTGCCGGACGATCAGTGCTGGTCAGCTGCTGCAGCCCGACCAGCGAGAGCTGAAGCAGGGCGAGGCATCGCCTCACCTAGGAAGCACAAGGGGGAAGGGAATCCCTTTTCCTAGCCAGGGGAACTGAGACACACAACACCTGGAAAATCGGGTAACTCCCACCCCAATATTGCGCTTTAAGCAAACAGGCACACCAGGAGATCATATCCCACACCTGGCCGGGAGGGTCCCACGCCCACGGAGCCTCCCTCATTGCTAGCACAGCAGTCTGTGATCTACCAGCAAGGCAGCAGCGAGGCTGGGGGAGGGGCGCCCGCCATTGCTGAGGCTTAAGTAGGTAAACAAAGCTGCTGGGAAGCTCCAACTGGGTGGAGCTCACAGCAGCTCAAGGAAACCTGCCTGTCTCTGTAGACCCCACCTCTGGGGACAGGGCACAGCTGCACAACAACAACAACAACAAAAAAAAAAAAAAGCAGCAGAAACCTCTGCAGACGCAAACGACTCTGTCTGACAGCTTTGAAGAGAGCAGTGGATCTCCCAACACGGAGGTTGAGATCTGAGAAGGGACAGACTGCCTGCTCAAGTGGGTCCCTGACCCCTGAGTAGCCTAACTGGGAGACATCCCCCACTAGGGACAGTCTGACACCCCACACCTCACAGGGTGGAGTACACCCCTGAGAGGAAGCTTCCAAAGCAAGAATCAGACAGGTACACTCGCTGTTCAGAAATATTCTATCTTCTGCAGCCTCTGCTGCTGATACCCAGGCAAACAGGGTCTGGAGTGGACCTCAAGCAATCTCCAACAGACCTACAGCTGAGGGTCCTGACTGTTAGAAGGAAAACTATCAAACAGGAAGGACACCTACACCAAAACCCCATCAGTACATCACCATCATCAAAGACCAGAGGCAGATAAAACCACAAAGATGGGGAAAAAGCAGGGCAGAAAAGCTGGAAATTCAAAAAACAAGAGCGCATCTCCCCCGGCAAAGGAGCGCAGCTCATCGCCAGCAACGGATCAAAGCTGGACGGAGAATGACTTTGACGAGATGAGAGAAGAAGGCTTCAGTCCATCAAATTTCTCAGAGCTAAAGGAGGAATTACGTACCCAGCGCAAAGAAACTAAAAATCTTGAAAAAAAAGTGGAAGAATTGACGGCTAGAGTAATTAATGCAGAGAAGGTCCTAAACGAAATGAAAGAGATGAAAACCATGACACGAGAAATACGTGACAAATGCACAAGCTTCAGTAACTGACTCGATCTACTGGAAGAAAGAGTATCAGCGATTGAGGATCAAATGAATGAAATGAAGCGAGAAGAGAAACCAAAAGAAAAAAGAAGAAAAAGAAATGAACAAAGCCTGCAAGAAGTATGGGATTATGTAAAAAGACCAAATCTACGTCTGATTGGGGTGCCTGAAAGTAAGGGGGAAAATGGAACCAAGTTGGAAAACACTCTTCAGGATATCATCCAGGAGAACTTCCCCAACCTAGTAGGGCAGGCCAACATTCAAATCCAGGAAATACAGAGAACGCCACAAAGATACTCCTCGAGAAGAGCAACTCCAAGACACATAATTGCCACATTCACCAAAGTTGAAATGAAGGAAAAAATCTGAAGGGCAGCCAGAGAGAAAGGTCAGGTTACCCACAAAAGGAAGCCCATCAGACTCACAGCAGATCTCTCCGCAGAAACTCTACAAGCCAGAAGAGAGTGGGGGCCAATATTCAACATTCTTAAAGAAAAGAATTTTCAACCCAGAATTTCATATCCAGCCAAACTACGTTTCATAAGTGAAGGAGAAATAAAATCCTTTACAGATAAGCAAATGCTTAGAGATTTTGTCACCACTAGGCCTGCCTTACAAGAGACCCTGAAGGAAGCACTCAACATGGAAAGGAACAACCGGTACCAGCCATCTCAAAAACATGCCAAAATGTAAAGACCATCGAGGCTAGGAAGAAACTGCATCAACTAATGAGCAAAATAACCAGTTAATATCATAATGGCAGGTTCAAGTTCACACATAACAATCTTAACCTTAAATGTAAATGGACTAAATGCTCCAATTAAGAGACACAGACTGGCAAACTGGATAAAGAGTCAAGACCCATCAGTCTGCTGTATTCAGGAGACCCATCTCACACGCAGAGACATACATAGGCTCAAAATAAAGGGATGGAGGAAGATTTACCAAGCAAATGGAGAACAAAAAAAAGCGGGGGTTGCAATACTAGTCTCTGATAAAACAGACTTTAAACCATCAAAGATCAAAAGAGACAAAGAAGGCCATTACATAATGGTAAAGGGATCAATTCAACAGGAAGAGCTAACTATCCTAAATATATATGCACCCAATACAGGAGCACCCAGATTCATAAAGCAAGTCCTTAGAGACTTACAAAGAGACTTAGACTCCCATACAATAATAATGGGAGACTTCAACACTCCATTGTCAACATTAGACAGATCAACGAGACAGAAAGTTAACAAGGATATCCAGGAATTGAACTCATCTCTGCAGCAAGCAGACCTCATAGACATCTATAGAACTCTCCACCCCAAATCAACAGAATATACATTCTTCTCAGCACCACATCGTACTTATTCCAAAATTGACCACGTAATTGGAAGTAAAGCACTCCTCAGCAAATGTACAAGAACAGAAATTATAACAAACTGTCTCTCAGACCACAGTGCAATCAAACTAGAACTCAGGACTAAGAAACTCAATCAAAACCGCTCAACTACATGGAAACTGAACAACCTGCTCCTGAATGACTACTGGGTACATAACGAAATGAAGGCAGAAATAAAGATGTTCTTTGAAACCAATGAGAACAAAGATACAACATACCAGAATCTCTGGGACACATTTAAAGCAGTGTGTAGAGGGAAATTTATAGCACTAAATGCTCACAAGAGAAAGCAGGAAAGATCTAAAATTGACACTCTAACATCGCAATTAAAAGAACTAGAGAAGCAAGAGCAAACACATTCGAAAGCTAGCAGAAGGCTAGAAATAACTAAGATCAGAGCAGAACTGAAGGAGATAGAGACACAAAAAACCCTCCAAAAAATCAATGAATCCAGGAGTTGGTTTTTTGAAAAGATCAACAAAATTGACAGACCACTAGCAAGACTAATAAAGAAGAAAAGAGAGAAGAATCAAATCGACGCAATTAAAAATGAAAAAGGGGATATCACCACCGACCCCACAGAAATACAAACTACCATCAGAGAATACTATAAACACCTCTACACAAATAAACTGGAAAATCTAGAAGAAATGGATAATTTCCTGGACACTTACACTCTTCCAAGACTAAACCAGGAAGAAGTTGAATCCCTGAATAGACCAATAGCAGGCTCTGAAATCGAGGCAACAATTAATAGCCTACCAACCAAAAAAAGTCCAGGACCAGATGGATTCACAGCTGAATTCTACCAGAGGTACAAGGAGGAGTTGGTACCATTCCTTCTGAAACTATTCCAATCAATAGAAAAAGAGGGAATCCTCCCTAACTCATTTTATGAGGCCAACATCATCCTGATACCAAAGCCTGGCAGAGACACAACAAAAAAAGAGAATTTTAGACCAATATCCCTGATGAACATCGATGCAAAAATCCTCAATAAAATACTGGCAAACCGGATTCAGCAACACATCAAAAAGCTTATCCACCATGATCAAGTGGGCTTCATCCCTGGGATGCAAGGCTGGTTCAACATTCGCAAATCAATAAACATAATCCAGCATATAAACAGAACCAAAGACAAGAACCACATGATTATCTCAATAGATGCAGAAAAGGCTTTTGACAAAATTCAACAGCCCTTCATGCTAAAAACGCTCAATAAATTCGGTATTGATGGAACGTACCTCAAAATAATAAGAGCTATTTATGACAAACCCACAGCCAATATCATACTGAATGGGCAAAAACTGGAAAAATTCCCTTTGAAAACTGGCACAAGACAGGGATGCCCTCTCTCACCACTCCTATTCAACATAGTGTTGGAAGTTCTGGCTAGGGCAATTAGGCAAGAGAAAGAAATCAGGGGTATTCAGTTAGGAAAAGAAGAAGTCCAATTGCCCCTGTTTGCAGATGACATGATTGTATATTTAGAAAACCCCATTGTCTCAGCCCAAAATCTCCTTAAGCTGATAAGCAACTTCAGCAAAGTCTCAGGATACAAAATTAATGTGCAAAAATCACAAGCATTCTTATACACCAATAACAGACAAACACAGAGCCAAATCATGAATGAACTTCCATTCACAACTGCTTCAAAGAGAATAAAATACCTAGGAATCCAACTTACAAGGGATGTAAAGGACCTCTTCAAGGAGAACTACAAACCACTGCTCAGTGAAATAAAAGAGGACACAAACAAATGGAAGAACATACCATGCTCATGGATAGG
>NC_037676.1:46764584-46778077 GCF_003255815.1 Theropithecus gelada | reverse complement strand
GAGTGGGCTGGAGGGTGGGGTGGGCCTGGAGGAAGGAGTGGGCTGGAGGGTGGGGTGGGCCTGGGAGGGAGTGGGCTGAAGGGTGGGGCCCTGGGAGGGAGTGGGCTGGAGGGAGCGGGTGGGCCTGGGAGGGAGTGGGCTGGAGGGTGGGGTGGGCCTGGAGGAGGGTAGGCCTCAGCCCTGCTGGAGTCCTAGAAGTGAATGAAGGCCCTTCTTGCCTCTCACTCTGGGCCTGACAGGAGCCTGGGGTGGGCACTGGGGGACTCTCAGAACAGTTGCAGCCCAGAGAGGCTGGACAGAGACCCCTGGATGGAGGCCATAGTGCCTGGGGGCCTGGGTCTCCTGGACCCAGGAGCCGAGGAAGGTGGTGGTAGCTGTGCTCTCTACTACTGAGCCTTGGGGCAAGGAGACCTCAGACAGATTGGGTGCAGGCAGGGGCTGCCGAGGCCAGAGCCCCCGAGGCTGTCCACGCAGCATATCCACAGCTGCAGCGGCAGGCAGGCTTTGGGAATGGGTGTCCAAAGACACAGCAGTTGGAGGCAGAGGCTGAGGAAGTGGCTTGAACAAGGACAGGGAGAATAGAGATTCGAGTCCCACATGTGCCTTGCTTTACAGCCAATGCCTGATTTCCTACTGGAAAAAACTCCTTAGATAAACACAAGTAGAGCATGGGCTCTGTTGAGACCTAAATGAGCACTGTAGTGGATGGGAGATAAAAGATGCTCAGAGCATGTGATGGGAAGCAGGGGGAGAGGAGAGGACAGGGCCTGCCCTGCAGGACGGCAGCTCTAGAGGGAGGGGCTGCCTACTGAGCACATCTCAGGGGAGCCCAAGGCAGAGGCCGGAGCCCACAGATCTGGAGGAACTGAGGAGAAAAGCCTCCTAGCAGGGTGTTCAGGGAAATCTCCCAGTGGGAAGAGGAGGAGAACAATTCTATTTTTTTATTTTTATTTTTTTTGAGATGGAGTCTTACTCTGTCGCCCAGGTTGGAGTGCAGTGGCGCGATCTCTGCTCACTGGAAGCTCCGCCTCCTGGGTTCACACCATTCTCCTGCCTCAGCCTCCTGAGTAGCTGGGACTACAGGCACCCGCCACCGCGCCCAGCTTATTATTATTATTATTATTATTTTTTTGTATTTTTAGTAGACAGGGTTTTACCATGTTAGCCAGAAGAGAACAATTCTAAAAGCTGCAGCAGTAAAGAACAAATAAATGGCAAAAGGAGAGGGGCGGGGCTGATGTCAGATTTCTCCTTTGTGGCACAGAGAAGCAGCGAGCATGGCACCTGGGGACTGGGCAAGGACACGCGCAGCCCATGAGCCCCACCCTCGGGGTGCCACGGTGGACGAAGGGAGGGGAAAGCATTGCGGGACCCTTTCTTGGGAAAGTGTTGGAGGAGGCAGCGGCAAGCCACGAAATCCACAAACCCTGCACGTCCAGGCGAACACACGCAACGGTGAAGACTTACCTGGGAGGGAGAATACAGGTGCGACGTAAATAATCCGGAAATGGAAATATTTCTGAAATGAATCGCAAGCAAAGTCTAAAATAATAGCCCCAAATGAAAGTATTCATTCCGCAAAATCTAAGTTAGCATGACAGGTCTGGGGCAGCGGTGAGTCAAAGTCACACATGTTACTGGAAGAGGCTGGGAGTGGGTGGGAAGGAGAGGATGGGAGTGATGTAAAGCCCACTTCTCATGGGACGGAGGCTGGCCAGGGTAGGGGACGTCCCCGGTCCCGAGTTTCCGTCAAACGGTAAAGAACCTTACGATGGACACTGGCAATTGGGAAGGGCAGGCACCGTTACCAGCCCTGCAAAGAAACGGAAATCCACCAGGAAGAGCAGAAGGAAACAGCAGTGCCTAGACGACCCAGAAAATACAGAGAAAAGAAAACTCAATAATCAACTTGAAAATGACAGCAATAAAGTCATTAGCCATGTCATGAAATCCAGCAGGCCGACTTGTTTTGTTCAAAGAAGAAACTGCCTAGATGGACAGGCAATCCCTGGGCTCTGTACTGTGGACAAGAAACATACATAAAATAATAGAACAAAGAAAGCCCGAAAATAAAGGAATGAGTAAAGTGATACCGGGTCAATGAAAGCCCAAAAGGCAAAAAACAACAGAAAGAGGCCGGGCACAGTAGCTCCCAACACTTTGGGAGGCAGAGGTGGGAGGACTGGTTGAGGCCAGGAGTTTGTAACCAGCCTGGGCAATGTAGCAAGACCCCATCTCTACAAAAAATTAAAAATTTTGGCAGGCGTGGTGGCTCACACCTATGTTCTCAGCTACTCAGGAGACAAGGTGGTGAGTGCTAAGTAAGACAGGCTGACAAATATACTCTAAAAGGCACTGTTTACAAAGACAGCATTAAAATTAAAGCCTGGCACCTCTGCTCATGCCCAGGGGTGCAGCCTGGAGGGAAGGGCAGGTGGGCAGCCAGGACTGAGCCGCTCTCACAGCAGGAGGAGATGAGGCAGCATGAGGATTTGCTGACCCGTATGAATAAGTAAATTATTGTAGACAAAGATGGTTAATGCTTCAGGTACTTTTCTACC
Source organism: Theropithecus gelada (assembly GCF_003255815.1). NCBI lineage: Eukaryota > Metazoa > Chordata > Mammalia > Primates > Cercopithecidae > Theropithecus > Theropithecus gelada. Next base: position 46,775,516 of record NC_037676.1, on the reverse strand, counting down.
AAGATTCAAGCAGATTGAAGGGTGCCATTGATCTTCCCTGGGAGGGAAAAGGGGTTTACCTTGACTCATGGTTAGGAAGTTTCCTGAGGAGTCAGTAATGACCTTGCTTGTGTGTGCAGCGCACCATACCAGCAGCCATCTCACTTAAGCCAGTGGAAAAATTTCCCCACATGAGGGGCTTCTCTGTGTAGGTGGCACAGTTGCCGATTGGTTGGTTGATTCAATTTTCACTTTTTCTCCAGTATTTCTGGGATAAGATGTGGCAAAGCTACGGGGTCTTCCTCTGTCTCATTTCCTGCCATACTCCCCCCTTGGCAGCACCAGGCCTCGCAGCTGGGTGCCTGGGAGCGCATGCTCGCCAGCAGTGGGAACCCGGGCAGGTTACTCTGCTTCTTAATCTGTAAAATGGGAAGCATAATAGTGCCCCCTCCTCAGGCAGGTGGAAGAATTTCTGAGTGAAAGACTGGGAAGAGCTAGCATGTGGCAGGTGACAGTGAATGTGGCTCTCAGCAGCACCCCAGCAGGTGAGCTGGAATAAAGGCTGCAGTCGCCTTGTGGCCATGGGCCTGTGTGTGCCAATGTTTTCCCAGCTGTAGTCCAGCCTTTAAAGACGAACAATTAGTGGGTGGAATTATCTCGTTGACTCACACCCTCAGATCAGAAGGCCCTGTGTGTTTGCGGAAGCTCAGCCAACCTGCTTCCTAGCTGGGCTCCATGGTCCACAGAGAAAGAACAAAGAATTCTATTTCAAACATGAGTTGTTCTAAGAGAAACGCGAGCCTTCTGATTCACCTGCTTTTTGAATTACGGATGGCATCGATTAATAAATAGTAAAGGATGCTTTTCTCTTCTGTGGGGTTGTCATCAACAAAGAGCCTAGGAAGACCCACAACAAGTGGAGAATTGGGGGTAGGAGGGACGGAGAGGCGGAGGGGTGCGGGGGCAGGCGGGGCATCCATGGAGGAAGACTGAATGCAACCTTTCCTGACGCAGGCTGACCCAAGTCTGCAGTTGGCTCCAGAAATCTGTGTGGTCCCAGGAGAGTTACTTCAAGGTTCTGAGTTTCAATTCTCCGTGGTAAAATAAGAATGGCACTACCTGCTTCCTGGCTGGGGTGAGGATCAGCTGTGCTTAGCACAGGCATCTCTCACCAGACGATGATGATGGTGAGGACAATGGCGACGGTCATCCTCGTCTTAATGAAGAGCAGGTGGCTGTGCTCCCACCCTTGGCACTGGGCAAGGTCTTTTCTTTTGTGAGAGAACAGGGCAGACAGGCTGGGGGCGGTGGCGGGGCAGACTCAGAGGTGAGGACAACCTGGTGTGTGGCTCTGGCTCCACCTGCCCTCAGCAGTAGGCACATCATGGCATTTCTGACCACCACCCTGATCCTGAAGGTGCCCCCGTGACCCTTGCCACCCCCCTCTACCCACAAAACAGCACAGCTGCTCCAGGCTGTGTCCTGGGGTCAAACGGCCTTTCCCTTCCACGGAGGAAAGAGGTTAACTTGCTAGTTGAAAAAAATTGGCTCCTGCACAGAAATCTCTATTTCCTTCAAGGTAAATGATGAGAGATCAAGACTCTTCCATTATCCCCCAAACTCTCCTTAAAGTTACATCAGCACGAAGAGGTAGAAAAAGTCCATTTCTGCACAGTTCCTGAGAACTCCCTTTTAACAACGGATTTCTCCGAAGGCACCAGCCGGTCCCCCACTGCACAGAAAGTGCACGTGAACTCACGGCCCCCTCCCAGAACAGCGCGCTTCACAGAGAACGAGGTGCAATATTTATAAGTTTCACAGCAGTTTGCCTGCTGGGCAGGCGGACTCGCCTCCATCTTTTCTGACCTCTGATTTTTCCTTCTTTCTACATTCGTCTTCAAAACAAATCAAAACTGAACCCAGAAATTCTCCGTTCAAGACAAAACAGACAGAAATAAAACACACGAATGCCCTCTGTATCCACAGAGCACCGGCCGGGATAGCGGAGTGGCCACGGCCCTCTGTCTTGGTCTGCTCTACCGTGCCATGTGCAGGCTTCTGTGGTCAGCCCGGCCGCCCCAGGAGTGAAAGCTCTTTTCAGAAATAACGAGCCTGGCAACAATTCCCCAGTCCCTCCACCATGCGCCTAGAGACGTCTGAGTGTCAGGCTGGGCTGGTGGCATTTTCCAGGGAGGCCAAGGGGATGAGACCAGACACACATGGAGAAGAAACACAGAGGAACGGAACCTGCTGGGCCAGTCTGGAGAAAGCACAGCAGGTGTGGGCAGGATGGGGGCGGGGGATAGTGGGAAACTGAATCTTGCTGACAGCTCAGAGGTGACCGCTGGCCTGAAGGCTATTTTTTTGCAAACTGTTCTCCATCCATTGGACAGAAGTGCCTGGGCTGTGAAGCTATTATAAACATCACTTTTTACCTAGAATCTGCCTCCCTTCCCCCAGCTATCTGGCAGAGTAGGGCAGCCTCTCTGTAATTCCGAGTCCCTGCACCATACCCTCCCTGGACCCACCCCACATGTCCTGCCCTTCAGCCCCCAGGGCATGTGCACTGACTGCTGTGGCCCTGGCTTGGACGTTCTCGTGGTTCTGTTTCTCTCTGTCTGGGATGGAAGCGTCCTGAGCATATGCTCCTCTCACACACAGTCAGTGCCACCACCATGACAGGGCTGCAGCAAGGCAGATGACCAGAGGTCACAGCCCACCGACCCTGTGATTTCTACTCACGCCTCCTAGAACATCAGTCTTCTCGACCTACCTCAGGTGTGTGAATGAATGATTTCCAAGTAACCAGTCAGGCCGGGCACGGTGGCTCAGGCCTGCAATCCCAGCACTGTGGGAGGCCGAGGCGGGCAGATCATCTGAGGTCAGGAGTTCGAGACCAGCCTGGCCAACATGGTGAAACCCCGTCTCTACTAAAAATACAAAAATTACCTGGGCATGGTGGCGGATGCCTGTAGTCCCAGCTACTCGGGAGGCTGAGGCAGGAGAATCGCTTGAACCCAGGAGGCCGAGCTTGCAGTGAGCCGAGATCTCGCCACTTCCTCTCTCTCCCAGGAGGTGAGTGCGGAGACGGGCAACACAGCACTTCCTCTGTCTTCCAGGAGTTCCAGTTGCTGCTGGAGACAAGGCCACACTGGATGCCCAAGGCGAGGCCCAGCTCACCACCCCTGCCACAGCCAGGCTGACTGGGTGCCAGGGAGATGAGGAAGGGGGTGCCAGGGTACCTCAACGTGGGCTTCGCTGTGGCACCAGCCTCACGGTTTCTTCTCCTGGTGTGCTTGCTGGCGAAGGGTGACCGTGACCTGGCAGACCCCTTCGTTAGTCGCCCCTGCTCTGCTGAGCCTGAAACCCTGGGAGCTCATTAGTGCCTGCCAGCGAGGGTGCCGGTGAGGGTGCTGGTTCCGGGGAGGCTCCGTCCACCTGGCAAGGACCTTTTCTTTCTTTACTCTGAGAGAATTCAGCAGTATGAGAACAAGAAGCTCTGAAATAAAGAGGCTGAGATAATGGTGCTGACACACCACTGTTGGATTATGGGCCCAGTGCTGTGGGCCAGGAGTGTGGGGCTGGCCCAGCGCCCGCCACACAGAGTTCTCTGGTCAATATTGGCACAGGGGAGCTGGCAGAGCCGTCAGCACCCGCAGCAGGGGAGAATCCTGTCCACACCTGGGCGCCCAGAGTGGGCACGGAGAGGGGCTGCAGCTCAGGGGCTCGATTCTCCACCCACACACGCTCCAAACCTCTTGGAGATTTTAAGTCGTAGCTTTTGTCAGATGCTTTTGAAGGTCTTCAGAAACTGCTGTTATCATATGTCATCAAGAAAATGAAAAGTAAAGCCGGAACGAGATATTGCCACACACCGTCTAGAATGTCTAAAATTACACAGACAGAAAGCGCCAAGTATCAGCAGAGATGTAGAGGGGCCCAAACCCTCCAGTTTGGGCACCAGTGGGCAACCCTGTGGGCGGTTTTACACAAAGTTAACATGTGCCTGGCCTTGGGCAATTCTGTTCTTGGGTGTCATCCGAGGGAAGGAAAATACTGGTCTATACGTCGGTCAATAAAATGCTTGTGCACGAAGAGGCATAGCTGCTTTCTGAACAATAACTCAAGTCCCCAAACAACCAAAGTGTCCATTAACAGGAGGCTGAGGCAGGAGAATCACTTGAACCCGGGAGGCGGAAGTTACAGTGAGCTGAGATCGTGCCACGGCACTCCAGCCTGGGCGACAGAGTGAGACTCTGTCTCAACAAAACAAAACAAAACAGGTGAATGGCAAACAGAAGGTGGTGTGTGGGAGCGACAGGATGGCGCTCAGCAGTAAAACAGCTCAAGCCACTGCTCTGCTAACCGCCAGAGTGAATCCCAGACACGCAGAGCGGCAGGACCCGGCCGCAGGTGCATGCAGGGCGGGTCCCATTCCCACGACAGTCTAGGGGGCCGAACTCTTCTGAGGGAACAAAATCACAACGGCGGCTTCCTGGGGGTGGCAGGGACCCGTGGGGGAGAAGTAGAAAGTGTCTCCCGGGCAGTAGAACTGTTCTGTGTCACAACGGGACACACATTTCAGGAGTGTCTCCGCAAAACCTTTAAAGCTAAGATTTATTTCGATATGTGTACATTTTAACTTGAAGACAAAAAGAAAGAAGAACAGGAAAGAAGATATTGTGTTGGGCGTCTAGCAAGGAAAACAGAAACCTCAGTGGAATGGGCCCATAATCCAATCACACACGGGTGTGTGGTGGAGGTGGCGGGTGGGGAGGTGTGGAAATTAAATCAAAATTAAAAGGGTGGGGGAGAAGCAAGGGGGCTGTGGACATGGACCCGCCAGTCACCAATGGTCACGGTGAAGCGTAGCGCCCCGGGGTGATGGAAAATGCTGGTGGCAGACGTGGTCACCAGAGACTGAGGTTGGACGCTGGCCACCTCTTCTCTGCTGTGAAGGCTGCATGGGAGCAGGTGACCAGTGGGGAGCTTATGCAGGGAGCTTGGTCTGAGAGCAGGTGCAGAGGGGCCACCCCGTGTGCAGAGCCTCAGGCACGAGGTCTCAAGACCCCCACAGTAATGCAGTCAACACATAGCCAAGATGTCAGCAATGCGGGTCTCCAGTCAGGACTTCCAGAGGGAAATCGGGAAGGTGACCCCCAGCTCCTGTGCTCCTTGTGGCCTTGGCCACACACGGGCCACACTGGGCACCATGTTCACGTTCACGTGGGGGCCTCTGCTCCCTCGTTCATGCTGAGGTCCAGGGCAGCACCGAGGGGGGTTCATGGAAACGACAGCCTGAGTGTTCAGTGAGTCCCGTCGTGAACCCCGTGATTCACGGGACATGATCTCACACTCCCAGCATCCCCTAGGGAGTCACGCCCCATTTCACAGACAAGGAGACCGAGGTTAAGCAGCAAGTCTCACCATGAGACCCGTGATTCAGGGACATGATCTCACGCACCCAGCAACCCCGAGGGAGTCACGCCCCGTTTAACAGACAAGGAGACCGAGGTTTAAGAGGAAAGCAGCTTGCTTAGAGTGCGGCTGGAGGCTTCTTACTACACAAAGAAACAGAAGAGTCACCATCTTTCCTCTGCTTTCCTGGCCCCTCTCCCAGCCCATCCTAGGACACTCTCATGCCTTCCTTCTCAGCACAGCTCAAGCCCCAGGAGGCAGGACTCCAGGGGGCCCACAAGGAGCCCCCCATGCAGAACTGCGAGAACTGCAGGCAGACGTCACTCTCGAGATCAGGCCTGCGTATGTACCGAGCTGGGCGGCCACCATGTAACATGAGGAGAGACTCCTGGGTGGTGGGGAGGCTGCCCGGCTGTGGGAGCCACGTGCCCGGCCTCCAGCTGCTGAGGGCGACCCTGGCTGGCAATCAGCGAGGAGAAGCAGCAACCTCAGTCCTGCACCCCAGAGAGCTGGCTTCTGAGGACGACGAATCCCCCAGAGCCCGGACGAGACCAGGACTTACACCAGACCGCAGCCGGCTGCCACCCTCGGCTTGATTCCAGGCCTCATCCTGGGCTGCCCACTCGTCCTGACCAAGGAAAGGACGGGCACCAGGAGGATTTCAAGGTCATGGACTTCTCCTTGACTTCCTCCTGGATCCCAGGAGATAGTTCAGCAGGGGCTTAAACACGGGAAGGCCAGGGCATGGCTGCCAGGCCCCCTCCCTGGAGCCCAGGCTCCAAATCTCATGGTGGAGAAGGGAGGGCAGGGAGGAAGGGCAGGCCCAGACCAGCTGGTGTGGACCTCGCACCAACCCCTCCTCTCTGTGCAGTGCTGTGGGTGGGGCATGGGCAGGGAAGGTAAGGAAGGCTTAGGGGCCAGTGGAGGTGCAGGTGGGGGAGGCGAGGAGGGCTTAGGGGCCAGTGGAGGTGCAGGTGGGGGAGGCGAGGAAGGCTTAGGGGCCAGTGGTGTGTTGGGGTGAACTGTACTCTCCACCACCTCAGAATGCACCCATATTTGGTGACGTGGTGGCTGCTGATACCATTAGTAAAGTGAAGACGAGGTCATCCTGCAGTAGGAGAGCCCCAGCCCCACAGGACTGGTGTCATGGGAGGAGGAGGTGGAGACACAGAGATGGGCACCCAGGGAGAGGCCACACACGGGATGAGAGAGGCGGAGAGGGGGTGACCCTCCTACGAGCCGAGGACCACTGGGAATGTCAGCACCGCCAGAGGCTGGAGCAGGTTCCTGGCAGGACCTCAGAAGGAACCAGGCCTGTCTACCCCTGGAGTTTGGACTTCTCGCCTCTAGAACTGCAGGGAGTCCGTTTCTGCTGCCTCAGCCTCCTGGCCTGTGGAGCCTTGGGGCTACCACCCTGGGAAGCCCCTGCAGCAGCCGTGCAGCTCTGGCCCGGGACACAGCCTCGGCTCATGTGAAATGCTCAGCCCATGTGCAGGGTGCCAAGTGAGGACTCAGGCCCGGGAGTCAGGTGCAGTGTGGGAGCCTGAGCACGTTCCCAACCTACTCTTTGTCCTTTTTATTTTATTTTTTTATTAGCACAAAGGAATAACAATACTAACTTCCACAGGGCCCTACAAGGCCTGGGTGCATCCTCAGTTTAGAGGGAGTCTCACAGCTGCTGTGTGGGCAGCAGGTTCTCCAGGGGCTCCCGACCAGCAGCCTGGACCTCCATCGGGCGGTCACTGGAACTGCAGACCCTACCCCTGGCCTCTCCAGACCTCCCCAGTCGGAAACTCTCAGGAGAGCACAGCAGTTGTGTCTGTGCCCGGCCACGGGACAGTGCTCACACAGCCAGGTCACAGCCTGGACTGGAGTAAGGTCTCAGCGCGTGTTCGTCACTACAGCCAGTGCTGGTCAGAGAATCATTGTTTCAAGACCTCGTAAGGAGTAAGAGAAGCAAATGTCAGGTTTTTATGTCCTGGGACAGATCCCACCTGTCCTGCTTGAGCCTGAGGGAGGCAGGGATCTGGGCACAAACTGCCCGTCTGCTTCCCGAGGCTGCTCCAGAGTGGCTTGGAGACCCCTCCTCACCCTCGCAGGCAGGCTTTGTGCACTTTCAGAACTCAGAATTCTGACCCATGCAATTTGCAGAGGACAGAGGCAAAGGTTGCCAGGCAGGTGTCCAGCCCCGATCTTTGCAGGGTCCATCCAGAGATGATATTTAGAGGATCTTTGCAGCATCCAAGGCCAGAACTTCAAAAACCAGAGTCAGCACGAGATACTGCTCTCAGACACTTCTGTGGCGCAAAGAAATTCTCAAATGTCACCCGCCCAGAGTCCAGTGCACAGCCGAGTGATGTATTTATATACATCGTGTTTTAGATGAAAGTATTTGATGCACAGAACTCACCGTCGCGCAATCAAAGCAGGAAGCACTCATTCTGAATTAGCCATTTTGGTGTATTATCCTAATAGAGTATTATTTTTAAACTACCACAACATTTTAATTACATTCTCAGCATGAATCATTATGTACCTTAGTGAAAAGCACTTCTGACTGTAATTGCACACTGGAGTCCCCTGATGGAGTCGATGAACTTGAACCCTGAAATGGGCTGACACGCAGGGCACTGATGCGTAGCTGCTCCCATGAGGCCCCTGTGTGTGGTACCACCAGCCTGGCCCCTGAGATGCTGCCCTCTCTCCCTCATTCCTCCCTCCCTCCCTCCTCCTCTTTCTCCCTCCTCTCCCCTCCTCCCTCCTCTCTCCTCTCCTCCCTCCCTCTCTTCTTCCTCCTTCTCCCCCTCCTCCTTCCCTCCCTCTTCCCTCCCTCCCTTCTTCCTCTCTCCCTTTTTTCCTCTTCCCTCCTCCCCTCCTTCCTCCCTCCCTCCTCTCTTCTCTTCTCCCTCCTCTCCTCCCACCTCTTCGTCCCTCCCTCCTTCTTCCCTCCCTCCTCCCTCCCTCCTCTTTATTCTCCCTCCCTCCTCTCCTTCCTTCTCTTTTCTGCCTCCCATTCCTGCCTCCATCTTTTTCTTTAACAATCTTTATCAGGCGCCTGCGGATACCAGTGATCCTGTCACTTCCAGGGACACCAGCGGAACCCTTTGCCCTCTTGGAGCTTATGTACTGTCCAGGAAATGCATCCTTCCCTGTAGAGAAGTCACAGGCATGTTCGCCTGTGGGGATGGGTGCTCCACGGGGAAGGAAAGCGGAGAGGGGCGAGGACACCCGGGTCGTGGGGGTTGGGGGAGCTGACTGAGGAGGGGTCGCTGGAGCAGACGTGTGAGCACAGACGCTTCCGGGCTGATATTTCACCCACAAAAGCCACCAGGACCACTGATGATATAGCTTGGACGTTGTCCCCTCTAAAGCCTGGGTTGAAAAATAATCCCCAGTGTTGGAGGTGGGGCCTGGTGGGAGGTGACTGGATTATGGACTGGATTTCTCATGAACGGTTTAGTGCCATCCCTTGGTTCTGTCCGTGAAACAGCGAGTGAATTCTTGTGAGATCTGGGGAGACGCAGGAGCTCTCCCAGGAAACTTCAGTACACGCCTCAGGCAAAAGACGGGGAGCTTGCCTTGGCCTCGTTTGGAACCTTCTGGTTTATGGAGTGTTTTCACCCACCCCAGCCTTGTGGAAGCTCCCACGACTTGGAGAGAAATGCAGGGTGGATGGGATGAAGCCTTTCCACAGAAGAATCAGCTCAAAGAGGTGAAGCCACACAGGCAGTGGTCATGGCCAAGGCCTCTGTCCTCCCAGCCAGTGACGTCTTTGTGGAGCACTCGTGATGAACAAGCCTTGATGGGCTGGAAGGAATAGCAACAGCACCCAGAAGCTGGTGGGAGGAGTGGACGGTGCCTGGTGCAGCACTGCCTGGAGGTTCTGCAGGTTCCCTCTGCTCCAGGCAACAAGAGGCGGCGTCTAAGGACTTCCCAAGGTCTCTGTGAGCCTCCAACCTCTACCCTCCTGTGGTTCTCACCCATGGAGGAGAACCTGGGATCCACGACCTGGCAGCTCACAAAAGACAGACACTGCATCCACTTAATTCACTTCCTTCATTCCTCCGTGTAAGGGATAGAGACATGATGGAGTGGATGTGCTTCAGAGAGTGTCAGGGAGTGAGGGAATGAGGGCTCGACCATCTAGGAAGCTCCACTTCATCAGATTCTGCAGCTTTCAAAGCAAACATTCCCAGAGCAAGGCACGAGGGTGCCAGCCTTCGGAGAAGCCACACTGTGCCTCCGTGATGCTGAGTGTGGTTGTGGGGAGCACCTGCGTTCTACGGGCGATGAGGACAGGGTATGAAAACGGAGCTTTTCACCTCTCCTCCTCTTCTTACTCTGAGAGCTTTATATAACCAGGGTTTTCATAGCATGGGGCAAGATTAGCGCTACTAGAAATGATGTGTAATGCCTTATTAATTAGAACTGTGCCTGGTGAGACCTTCTGAGACGTTTCAGCAATTCTGAGAATTAGAAGGGTCTGGTTTTGTTCTGATCCAATTATTTTCTTTTCCTTTCCTTCTTTTTAGCTTTCTGTATTCAGGAAGACCACTTCTTAGAATAGGCAAAGCCCTGGCAAAGGTGAAAGGGATCTCCTTGTCTCCCTGGCTATAGTTTCCCCACCCCATCCTGCTTGCCCATCCCAGGCTGGGTCCACACGGTACAGCACGCAGGGAAATCAAGCTGGTCCCCATCCACTCCTGCCTGGCTTCTGCACTCTTTACCTCTACCCCATAGAGTCCCCATTTGCAGAAAATAGCTGGCTCATTTCGTTGTTCATTACGTTGCTGAGCGGATCCACTCCCAGGTCAATTCCTGGAGCACTGAAAAAAATAAGTCCATAAATGGAAGAAGGATACGGGGACACAGAGGCTGCTATGAGCCCTGCAGAGCCATAGCACCAGACCACTCTAGTTGTGAGGGGCAGGCCACCCGCTGCTGCTTCCGCCACCTCCCCAGAAAGACCGCCTCCGAGACTCTAAGCACCAAGCACACTCGCTGCTATGCTCACCTGCCCCTGGTCAGCCTCAGAACCTTTCCTTCTGCTACTTTAAATGGGTGATAATGGATCAAAACCTTTCTGATGAGTGGATCCTGGGCCTAAAATGCTTGAGTTCAAATCCAACTCAACTACTGGTCATTTTACCTCTCCGTGTCTCAGTTTCCTCATCTGTAAAATGAGGACAGCGGTCGTGCCCGTCTCACAGACTTGAGGAGATATTGAATGAGCTAAACAGAATGACTCACATGTACTCAGGTGTAGATAAATGCTGTCCGTTATTGTAAGCACAGAGGAAGGCCCTGGGATCTGTCTTTCTGGCCCAGTGGAAGTCACCTCCAATTGCCCTTACTGTGAGGCTTTCCATCAGTGGGTGTAGACAGTGCCCCAGGGAGGCAACAACAGAAAAACAACAAACAAGTGATGGAGGGAGGGGTCGCGGTGGAGGGAGGGGTCGCGGTGGAGGGAGGGGGGTCGCGGTGGAGGGAGGGGTCGCGGTGGAGGGAGGGGGGTCGCGGTGGAGGGAGGGGGCG
>NC_037676.1:46747810-46764104 GCF_003255815.1 Theropithecus gelada | reverse complement strand
AATTAAATTAAAGAGCTTCTGCACAGCAAAAGAAACTACCATCAGAGTGAAGAGGCAACCTACAGAATGGGAGAAAATGTTTGCAATCTACTCATCTGACAAAGGGCTAATATCCAGAACCCACAAAGAACTCAAACAAATTTACAAGAAAAAAACAAACAACCCCATCAAAAAGTGGGCAAAGGATATGAACAAACATTTCTCAAAAGAAGACACTCATACAGCCAACAGACACATGAAAAAATGCTCATCATCACTGGCCATCAGAGAAATGCAAATCAAAACCACAACGAGATACCATCTCACACCAGTTAGAATGGCGATCATTAAAAAGTCAGGAAACAACAGGTGCTGGAGAGGATGTGGAGAAATAGGAACACTTTTACACTGTTGGTGGGATTGTAAACTAGTTCAACCATTATGGAAAACAGTATGGCGATTCCTCAAGGATCTAGAACTAGATGTACCATATGACCCAGCCATCCCATTACTGGGTATATACCCAAAGGATTATAAATCATGCTGCTATAAAGACACATGCACACGTATGTTTATTGCAGCACTATTCACAATAGCAAAGACTTGGAATCAACCCAAATGTCCATCAGTGACAGATTGGATTAAGAAAATGTGGCACATATACACCATGGAATACTATGCAGCCATCAAAAAGGATGAGTTTGTGTCCTTTGTAGGGACATGGATGCAGCTGGAAACCATCATTCTTAGCAAACTATCACAAGAACAGAAAACCAAACACCGCATGTTCTCACTCATAGGTGGGAACTGAACAATGAGATCACTTGGACTCAGGAAGGGGAACATCACACACCGGGGCCTATCATGGGGAGGGGGGAGGGGGGAGGGATTGCATTGGGAGTTATACCTGATGTAAATGACGAGTTGATGGGTGCAGCACACCAACAAGTCACAAGTATACATATGTAACAAACCTGCACGTTATGCACATGTACCCTACAACTTAAAGTATAATAATAATAAATAAATTTAAAAAAAAAGAAGCTTTCAGTGAAATTGCTTTGTAATAGGTGAATTCATCTCACTGAGTAACACTGTTCTTTTCATTGAGAAGTTTGCTAACACTTTTTTCGTTTAATCTGCAATGGGCTATTCTGGAGTGCATTGAGGAATACAGTGAAGAAGGAAATATCCTCAGATAAAAACTAGAAAGAAACCTTCGGAGAAACTCCTTTGTGATGTGTGCATTCATCTCATAGAGCTAAACGTTTCTGTTGAGGGAGAACTTTGGCATCACTGTATTTGTGGTGTCTAAGAAGGGATATCTGAGAGCGCATTGAAGCCTATAGTGGCAAAGGAAATATCCTCAGACAACAACCAACAAGAAGCTTTCTGAGAAACTGCTTTACAATGTTGAGTTCATGTCACATATTCACATCTTGCCTTCCAGGGAGCAGTTTGCTAACACTATTTTCATGGAATCTGCAAAGGAATATTCATAAGTACATTGAGGCATATGGTATAAAAGGAAATATCCTCAGACAAAAACTAGAAAGATGCTTCCTGACAAACTGCTTTGTGATTTGTGAATATATCTCAGAGTTACAGTATTCTTTCCATGGAGCAGTTTAGTAGCACTCTTTTTGGAGAATCAGAGTGGCATAATTTGCATCATATTGAAGACTATGTTGACATAGGATATCCTCACATAAAATATGAAAAGAAACTTTCTGAGAAACTTCCTTGTGCTTTGTGAATTCATCTCACAGAATTACAAGGTTCTTTTCATTGACAAGTTTGCTAACACGTTTTTCGTGGAATCTGCAATGGGAAATTATGGAATATATTGAGACATATGGTGAAAAAGTAAATATCCTCAGATAAAAACTAGAAAGAAGCTTTCTGAGAAACTCCTTTCTGATTTGTCAATTCATCTCACAGAGATACACCATTCTTTTCATGGAGCAGTTTAGTAGCACTGATTTTGGGGTATTTGAGAACGGATATTTTGGATTGCTTTGAAGCCTATGGTGACAAAGGAAATATCTTCTGAAGAATAAAGAAAGAAGCTTTCTGAGAAGTTTCCTTGTGATGTGTGAATTCATCTCAGAGTTCCACCTTTCTTTTCATGGAGCAATTTGCTTACACTGTTTTCGTGGTATCTGCAAAGTGATGTATGGGAGTGCATTGAGGCCTATGGTGTGAAAGGAAATATCCTCTGATAAAAACCGGAAAGAAGCTTTCTGAGAAACTAACTTCAGATGGGTGAATTCATCTTACAGAGATACACTCTTGTTTTTGTTGAGCAATTTGATAACACTGTTTTCGTGGAATCTGAAATAGGATATTTGGGAGTGCATTGAAGCCTACGGTGACAAAGTAAATATCCCCAGAGAAAAACTAAAAAGAAGCTGTCTGAGAAACTGCTTTGTGATGTGTGAATTCATTTCACAGATTTACAGCTTTCTTTTCATGGAGGAGATTGCTAACACTGCTTTCCTGGAATCTGCAAAGGGATATTCATGAGCCCATTGAGGCCCAGGGTGACAAAGGAACTATCCTCATATGAAAGCCAAAAAGAAGCTTTCTGTGAAATGGCTTTGTGATGTGTGAATTCATCTCATAGACTTACACCGTTCTTTTCATTGAGAAGTTTGCTAACAGTTTTTTCAATTATTCTGCAAAGGGATATTCGAGAGCGCCTTGAAGAATATGTTGAAAATGCTAATATCCTCAGATAAAACTAGAAAGAAGGTTTGTAAGAAACAGCATTGTGATATGTGAATTCATCTCACAGAGTTACACCTTTCTTTTCATTGAGCAGTTTGCTAACACTCTTTTCATGGAATCTGCAAAGAGATATTTGGGAGCACACTGAAGCCTATAGTGAAAAAGGAAATATCCTAAGATAAAAAGTAGAAAAAATCTTTCTGAAAAACTTCACTGTGATGTGTGAATTCATCTCACAGTTTTGCCATTCTTTTCATTGAGCAGGGTGCGAACACTGTTTTTGTAGAATCTGCAATAGGATATTTGGGATAAAAAGCAATAGGATAAAAAGTAAAAAGGAAGCTTTCTGAGAAACTACTTTGTGATGTTTGAATTCATCTCACACAGTTACACTGTTGTTTTCCTTGAGAAGATTGCTAAAACTGTTTTTTTGGGGATCTGCAATGGGATATTTCAGAGTGCATTGACGCTTGTGGTGACAAAGGAAATATTCTCATGTAAAAACTAGAAAGAAGGTTTCTGAGAAACTGCTTTGTGATTTTTGAATTTCTGTCGCAGAGTTACACGATTCTCTTCATGGAGCAGTTTCATAGCACTGTTTTTGGGGAATCTGAGAAGGGATATATGGGATCGCATTGAAGCCTATGGTGCCAAATTAAATACCTGAGATAAAAACTAGAAAGAAGCTCTATGATAAACTGCTTTATGATGTGTGAATTCGTCTCACAGAGTTACACTGTTGTTTTCATTGACCAGTTTTCTAACACTATTATCTTGGAAAATGCAATGGAATAGTTCACAGTGCATTGAAGCTTATGGTGAAAAAGGAAATATACAAGTATAAAAATTAGAAAGAAGCTTCTGAGAAACCGATTTGTGATGTGTTAATTCATTTCACAGAGTTACACTATTCTTTTCATGGATCAGTTTGATAGAACTGTACTTGGGGAATGTGAGAAGGCATATTTTGGATTGCATTGAAGGCTATCGTGTCAAAGGAAATATCCTCAGATAAAAACTAGAAAGAAGCTTTCTGAGAAAGTACTTTGTGATGTGTGAATTCCTCTCATGGAGAAACATCTTTCTTTTCATGGAGCCATTTGATAAAGCTGTTTACGTGGAATCTGCAAAGGGATATTTGGGAGTGCATTGAGGCCTCTGTGAAAAAGGAAATATCCTCAGATAAAAACTGGAAAGAATATTTCTGAGAAACTGCTCTGTGATGTGTGAATTCATCATACAGAGTTACCCGTAAGTTTTATTGAGTACTTTGATACACTGTTTTCATGGAATCTGCAAAAGTATCTTTTGGAGTGCATTGAAGCCAACGGTGACAAAGGAAATATCCTCAAACAAAAATCAAAAAGAAGCTTACTGTGAAACTGCTTTGTGATGTGTGAATTCATCCTTTTCATTGAGAAGTTTGCTAACACTTTTTTCAAGGAATCTGCAAGGAGATATTCCAGAGCACATTGAGGAATATGGTGAAAAAGGAAATATTCTCAGATAAAAACTAGAAAGAACATATCTGAGAAACAGCTATGTGATGTATAAATTCATCTCACAGAGTTAAACCCCTCTTTTCACAGACCAGTTTGGTAGCACTCTTTTTGGGGAATCTGAGAAGGGATATTTTGAATAGCCTTGAAGCCTATGGTGACAAAGGAAATATCCTCAGTTAAAAACCAGAAAGAAGGTTTCTGAGAAACTGCTTTGTGATGTTTTAAATCATCCCACATATTTACTTGATTGTTTTCTTGGAGTAGTTTGCTAACACTGTTTTCTTGAAATCTAAAATAGGATATTTGGGAGCACGTTAAAGCCTATATTGACAAAGGAAATATCCTCAGGCAAAAATCAAAAAGAAGCTTTCTGAGAAACAGCTTTGAGTTGTGTGAATTCACCTCACAGATTTACACCTTTCTTTTCATGGAACACTTTGCTAACCCTATTTTCGTGGAATCTACAAAGGGATATTTGGGAGCGCATTGAGGCTGAGGGTGAAAAAGGAAATATCTTCAGATAAAAACTAGAAAGAAGCTTTCTGAGAAACTGCTTTGTGATTTGTGAATTCATCTCACAGAGTTACCTGATTCTTTTCATGAAGCTGTTTTTTAGCACTGTTTTGGGGAATTTGAGAAGGTATATTTTGGATTGCATTGAAGTCTATGATGACAAAGGAAACATCCTCAGATTAAAACTAGAAAGAAGTTTTCTGAGAAACTGCTTTATGATTTGTGAATTTATCTCACAGAGTTACACAATTCTTTTCATGGAGCAGTTGGGTTACCCTGTTTTTGGGGAATCTGAGAAGGGATATTTTGGATCACGTTGAAGCCTATGGTGACAAAGAAATATTAAACAGATAAAAACTAGAAAGAAGCTTTCTCAGAAACTTCTTGGTGATGTATGTATTCATCTCACAGAGTAACACCTTTCTTTTCATGAAACAGTTTGCTAACAATGTTTGTGTGCTATCTACAAAGTGATATTTGGGAGCTAGTTGAGACCTATAGTGAAAAAGAAATTTTCTTCAGATAAAAACTAGGAAGAAGCTTTCTGAGAAAATGCTTTGTGATGAGTGAATTAATCTCACATAATTACACCATTAATTTCGTGGAGAAGTTTGCTAACACTGTTTTCTAGGAATCTGCAACAAGATATTTTGGAGTGCATTGAAGCTTATGGTAACATACAAAATATCCTCAGACAAAAACCCAAAAGAAACTTTCTCTGAAACTGCTTTGTGACATGTGAATTCATCTCCCAGAGCTACATCTTTCTTTTCATGGAGCAGTTTGCTGATACTGTTTTTGTGGAATCTGCAAAGGGACTTTCAGGAGCGCATTGAGGCTTATAGTGAAAAAGGAAATATCCACAAATAAAAACCAGAAAGAAGGTTTCTGAGAAACTGCTTTGTGATGTGTGAATTCATCTTATAGTGTTACACTGTACTTTTCATTGAGCAGTTTGCAAACACTGTTCTCTTGGCTGCTGCAATGGGATATGTTGGAGCACTTTGAAGCTTATAGTGACAAAGGAAATATCCTCATATAAAAATTAGAAAGAAGCTTTCTGAAAAACTGCTTTGTGATGTGTCAATTCACCTCACAGTGTTACACTATTCTTTTCATGGAACAGTTTGGTAACTGTTTTTGGGGACTATGAGGAGGGATACAGTTGATCTCATTGAAGCTTTTGGTGACGAAGGAAATATCCTCAGATAAAAACTAGAAAGAAGCTTTCTGAGAAAGTTCTTTGTAATGTTTGACTTCATCTGACTGTTTTACATATTTCTCTTCATAGAGCAGTTTGCTAACACTGGTTTTGTGGAATCTGCAAAGGGATATTTGGGAGCGCATTGAGACCTACAGTGAAAAAGGAAATATCCTCAGATAAAAACTAGAAGGAAGCTTCCTGAGAAACTGCTATGTGATTTGTGAATTCACCTCACAGAGTTACACCTTTTATTTTCGTGGAGCTGTTTGGTAGCTCTGCTTTTGGGGAGTCTGAGAAGGAATATTTTGGATGACATTGAAGCCTATATTGACAAAGGAAATATTATCACATAAAAACTAGAAAGAAGCTTTCTGAGAAACTTCTTCATGATGTGTAAATTCATCTCACAGAGTTATAGTTTTCTTGTCATGGAGCAGTTTTCTAACACTGTTTTTATGGAATCTGCAAAGGTATATTTGGGAGAGCATTGAAGCCTATAGTGACAAAGGAAATATCCTCAGATAAAAACCAAAAATAAGCTTTCTGAGAAACTGTTTTGTGATGCATGATTTCATCTCACAGAGTTACACCATTCTTTTCATTGAGAAGTTTGCTAACACTTTTCTCGTTTAATCAGCAATGGGATATTCAGATGCACATTCAGGGATATAGTGAAAAAGGAAATATCCTCAGATAAAAACTAGAAAAAGGTTTCTGAGAAAGTTCTTTTTGATGTGTGTATTCTTCTCACAGAGCTTCAGCTTTATTTTCATGAAGCTATTTGCTAACAGTTTTTGTGGAAACTCCAAAGGGGTATTTGGGAGCACATTGAGGCCTATCTTGAAAAAGGAAGCATCCACAGATAAAAAGTAGAAAGAAGCTTTCTGAGAAACTGATTTGTGATGTATAAATTAATCTCACAGAGTTACACTGTTCACTTCATTGAGTAGTTTGCTAATACTGTTTTCATGGAATCTGCAATAGGATATTTGGGAGTGCATTGAAGTCTACGGTGACAAAGGTAATATTCTCAGATAAAAACCAAAAAGAAGCTTTCTGAGAGACTGCTTCACAATGTGTGAATTGAATTCACAGAGTTACACTATTGTTTTCAATGAGTTACACTGTTGTCTGCAATGAGTTATTTCGGAGCGTATTGAAGCTTATGGTGACAAAGCAAATATCCTCAGACAAAAATTAGAAAGAAGCTCCCTGAGAAACTGCTTCATGATTTTTCAATTCACTTCAGAGAGTTATACCTTTCTTTTCATGGATCAGTTTGGTAGCACTGTTTTTGGGGAATCTGAGAAGGGATATTTTGGATTACAATTTAAACTATATTGACAAAGGAAATGTCCTCAGATAAAAACTAGAAAGAAACTTTCTGGAAAACTCCTTCATTATGTGTGAATTCATCTCACCAAGTTACACCTTTCTTTTCATGGAGCAGTTTTCTAACACTGTTTTCATGGAATCTACAAAGGGATATTTGGGAACACATTGAGGCCTAAGGTGAAAAATGAATTATTCTGAGATAAAAATTAGAAAGCCATTTTCTGAAAAACTGCTTTGTGATTTGTGAATTCATCTCACAGCGTTACACTGTTCATTTCATTGAGTAGTTTGCTAACACTCTTTTCATGGAATCTGCAATGGTATATTTTGGAGCTTATTGAAGGTTATGGTGACAAAGGAAATATCCTCAGACAAAAACTAGAAAGAAGCTTTCTGAGAAACCGCTTTGTGGATCTCACAGAGATAAACAATTCTTTTTATGGAGCAGTGTGGTAGCACTGTTTTTGAGGAATCTGAGAAGGGATATTTTGGATCGCATTGAAGCCTCTGGTGACAATGGAAATATCCTCAGATAAAAACTAGAAAGACGCTTTCTGAGAAATTTCTTTGTGATGTGTGAATTCATCTCACAGAGTTACAGCTCTCTATCTTTTCTTGGAGTAGTTTGCTAACACTGTTTTCGTGGAATATGCAAAGAGATATTGAGAGCACATTGAAGCCTGTGGTGACATAGGAAATATCCTTAGATAATAATCAAAAAGAAGCTTTCTGAGAGACTGCTTAGTGATGTGTGAATTGATCTCACAGATTTACACTAATCTTTTCATTGAGCAGTTTATTAACAATGTTTTCTTGAAATCTGCAATGAGATGTTTTGGAGTGCATTGAAGTTTAGGGAGACAAAGGAAATATGCTCAGACAAAAACTAGAAAGCAACTTTCTGAGAGACTGCTTTGTGATTTCTGAATCAATCTCACAGAGTTACATGATACTTTTCACACAGCAGTTTGGTAACACTGTTTTTTTGGAATCTGAGAAGGGATATTTTGGATTGCATTGAAGCCAAGGGTGACAAAGGAAATAACCTCAGATAAAAACTAGAAAGAAGCCTTCTGAGTAACTGCTTTGTTTGTGTAAATTTATCTCACAGAGTTTCAATGCTCTTTTCATTGAGCAGTTTCCTAACACTCTTTTTAGGGAATCTGTAAAGGGATATTTTGGAGCGACTTGAGGCCTATCATGAAAAAGGAATTATCCTCAGATAAAAACTAGATAGAAGTTTTTCTGAGATGCTGCTTTGTGATGTGTGAATTCATTTCATGGAGTTACACTGTACTTTTCACTCAGCAGTTTGCTAACACTGTTTTCTTGGAATCTGCAGTGGGATATTTCAATGTGCATTGAAGATTATGGTGACAAAGGAAATATCCTCAGATAAAAACCAAAAGTAAGCTCTCTGAGAAACTGCTTTCTGATGTGTGAATTCATCTCACAGAGTTACATCGTTCTTTCCATTGGGAAGTTTGCTTACACTTTTCTCGTTTAATCTGTAATCTGATATAAAGGCAAACATTCAGGAATATAGTGACAAAGGAAATATCCTCAGATAAAAACTAGAAAGAAGCTTTCTGAGAAACAGGTTTGTGATGTATGAATTAATGTCACAGAATTACACCACTGTTTTCATGAAGCAGTTTGGTAGCACTGCTTTTGGGGAACCTGAGAAAGGATATTTTGAATTGCATTGAAGCCTATGGAGACAAAGGAAATATCCTCAGACAAAAAGTAGAAAGAAGCTTTCTGAGAAAGTTCTTTGTGAAGTGTGAATTCATCTCACAGAATTACACCTTTCTTTTCGTGGAGCAGGTTTCTACCACTGTTTTTGTGGAATCTGCATTAAGATATTTAGGATCTCATTAAAGCCTATGATGACAAAGGAAATATCCTCAGATAAAAACCCCAAAGAAGCTCTGAGAGACTGCTTTGTGTTGTGTGAATTCATCTCACAGAGTTACATTGCTCTTTTCATTGAGCAGTCTCCTAAAACTCTTTCTCTGGAATCTGGAAAGGGATATTTTGGAGCAAATTGAGGTCTATGTTGAAAAAGGAATTATCCTCAGAGAAAAACTAGAAGGAAGCTTTCTGAGAAACTGCTTTGTAATGTGTGAATTAATCTTATGGAGTTACACTGTACTTTTCACTCGGCAGTTTGCTAACACTGTTTTCTTGGAATCTGCAGTGGGATATATCAGAGCACATTGAAGATTATGGTGACAAAGGAAATATCCTCAGATAAAAACCAAAAATAAGCTTTCTGAGAAAACGTTTTGTGATGTGTGAATTCATCTCACAGAGTTATACCGTTCTTTTCATTGAGAAGTTTGCTAACACTTTTCTCATTTAATCTACAATCTGATATATGCACGCACATTCTGGAATATAGTGACAAAGGAAATATCCTCAGATAAAAACTAGAAAGAAGATTTATGAGAAAGTTCTTTGTGATGTGTGAATTCATCTCAGAAAGTTACACACTCCTTTTCATGAATCAGTTTCCTAACATTGTTTTCATGGAAACTGCAAAGGGATATAGGGGAGTGCTTTGAGGACTATAGTGAAAAGGGAAATGTCATCAGAAAAAAAAAACCGAGAAAGAAGCTTTCTGAGAAACTACTTTGTGATCTGTGAATTCATCTCACAGAGTTCCACTGTTCTTTACATTGAGTAGTATGATAAGACTGTTTTTGTGTAATCTGCAATAGGATATTTGGGAGTACTTTGAAACCTATGGTGATAAAGGAAATATCCTCTGATAAAAAACAAAATGACGCTTTCTGAGAAACTGCTTTGTGATGTGTGAATTCATCTTACAGAGTTACACTTTAATTGAGCTGTATGCTAACACTGTTTCCTTGGAATCTGCAATAGAATATTTCAGATTCCTGGAATCTGCAATGGGATATTAAAGACGCATTGAAGCTTATTGTGACAAAGGAAATATCCTCAGGCAAATACTAGAAAGAAGCATTCTGAGAAACTGCTTTCTGATTTGTGAATTCATCTCACAGAGTTATGAAATTCTTTTTATGGGGCAGTTTGGTAGCACTGTTTTGGAGGAATCTGAGAAGGGATATTTTGGATTGCATTGAAGCCTCTGGTGACAGTGGAAATATCCTCAGATAAAAACAAGAAAGACTCTTTCTGAGAAATTTCTTTGTGATGTGTGAATTCATCTCACAGAGTTACAGCTCTCTTTTCTTGGAGTACTTTGCTCACACTGTATTCGTGGAATTTGCAAAGGAATAATAGGAGCACATTGAAGCTTATGGTGACACAGGCAATATCCTCAGATAATAAGCAAGAGGAAGCTTTCTGAGAGGCTGCTTAGTGTTGCGTGAATTGATCTCACAGATTTACACTGTTCTTTTCATTGAGCAGTTTATTAGCACTGTTTTCATGGAATCTGCAATGAGATACTTCAGAGTGCATTGAAGCTTAGGGTGAGACAGGAAATATCCTCGTTCAAAAACTAGAAAGAAATTTTCTGAGAAACTCCTTTGTGATTGGTGAATTAATCTCACAGAGTTAAATGATGCTTTTCATGTAGTAGTTTGGTAGTACTTTTTTTGGAATCTGAGAAGGCATATTTTCGATTGCATTGAAGCCAAGGGTGACAAAGGAAATATCCTCAGAATTAAACTAGAAAGAAGTTTTCTGAGAAAGTAGTTTGTGATGTGTGAATTGATTTCACAGAGTTGCACAGTTCTTTTCATTGATCAGTTTGATAACACTGCTTTTGAAGAATCTGCAATAAGATATTTGGGATCTCATTAAAGCCTATGGTGACATAGGAAATATCCTCAGATAAAAACCCAAAAGAAGCTTTCTGAGAAACTGCTTTGTGATGTGTGAATTCATCTTATAGAGTTAAACGTTTCTGCTTAGGGGACACTTTGGCATCACTGTTTTTGTGGTGTCTGAGAAGGGATATTTGGGAGCACATTGAAACCTATGGTGGAAAAGGAAATATCCTCAGATAAAAACTGGAAAGAAGCATCTGAGAAAACGCTATTTCATGCGTTAATTCATCTTACAGAGTTACACCTTTCTTTTCATGGAGCAGTTTGCTAACATTGTTTTCGTGGAATCTGCAAAGGGATATTTGGGAGCGCTTTGAGGCCTATAGTGAAAAACGAAATACCCTCAGATAAAAACTAGAAGGAAGCCTTCTGAGAAACCTCTTTGTGATGTGTGAATTCGTCTCACAGATTTACACCGTTGTTTTCATACAGCAGTTTGCTAACACTGTCTTCGTGGAAAATGCAATAAGATGTTTGGGAATGCATTGAACCCCATGGTGACAAAGGAGATATCTTCAGATAATAACCAGAAAGAAGCTTTCTGAGAAGCTGCTTTGTGATGTGGGAATATATCTCACAGAGTTACAGAGTTCTTTTCATTGAACAGTCTGCTAACACTGTTTTCTTGATATCTGTAAAAAGATATTTTGCAGCACTTTGAAGCTTATGGTGACAATGGAAATATTCTCAGAGAAAAACCAGAAAGAAGGCTTCTGAGAATCTTCTTTCTGACGTGTGAATTCATCTCATTGAGTTACACGAGTCTTTCATGGAGGAGTTTGCTTACACTGTTTCTGTGGAATCTCAGGAGTGATATTTTGGATAGCATAGAATTCTATGGTGAGAAATGAAATATCCTCAGATAAAACTGTAGAGAAGCCTTCTCAGAAACTGCTTTGTGGTGTGTGAATTTGCCTCAGAGAGTTACACCATTACTTTCATTGAGAAGTTTTCCAACACTCTTTTCACAGTATCTGCAATGAGATATTCGGGAGAGCATTGAGGTCCGTGTTTAAAAAGGAAATATCCTCCAATAAAAAGAAGAAAGAAGCTTTCTGAGAAATGGCTTTGTGATCTGTGAATTCATTACACAGAGTTACACTATTCTTTCAAGCAGCAGTTTGCTAGAACTGTATTTGTTCAATCTGAGAAGGGATAGTTTGGATCGCTTTGAAGCCTATGATAACAAAGTAAATATCTTCAGTAAAAATAAGAAAAAGGTTCTTGAGAAACTGCTTTGTGATGAGTGTATTCATCTCACAGAGATACAGTTTTCGTTACATTGAGCAGTTTGCTAACATTGTTTTCGTGGAATCTGTCATGGGATATTCTGAGGGCATTGAGTCCTATGGTGAAAAATTAAATATCCTTAGATAAAAATGGGAGGGAAACCTTCTGACAAACTGCTTTGTGATGAGTGCATTCATCTCACAGAGTTACATCACACTTTTTATTGAGAAGTTATCTAACAATATTTTCGAGGAATCTGCGATGAGATATATGGTAGCACTTTGAGGCCTGTGTTTAAATAGGAAACATTCTCAGATAATAACAAGAAAGAAGCTTTCTGAGAAACTGCTTTATGATTTTTTAATTCATCTCACAGAGTTTCACCACTCTTTTGTGGAGCTGATGGCTAGCACTGTTTTTGTGGAATCTGAGAAGTGATATTTTGGATCCCTTTGAAGCCTATGGTGAAAATGAAAATATAAAACTTAGAAAGAAACTTTCTGAGAAACTGCTTTGTGATGTGTGATTCGTCTCACAGTATTACACAACTCTTTCATGGAGCCGTTTGCTAGAACTGTTTTTCTTCTGAGAAGGAATATTTTTGTTCACTTTGAAGCCTATGGTGACAAAGGAAATATCCTCAGAAAAAACTAGAAATTATTTTTCTGGGAAACTGCTTTGTGATATGTGAGTTCGACTCACAGAGTTACACCAATCTATCATGGAGGAGTTTTCTAGCACTGTTTTGTGGAATCTCAGAAGTGATAGCTTAGATAGTATAGAATCCTATGATGGGAAATGAGATATCCTCAGATAAAAACTGGAGAGAAGCCTTCTCAGAAACTGCTTTGTGGTGTGTGAATTCATCTCACACATTTACACCATTTCTTTCATTGAGAGTTTTGCTAACGCTGTTTTTGCAGTATCTGCAATGAGATATACAGGAGAACATTGAGGCTCATGTTTAAAAAGGAAATATCCTGGATAAAAGGAAGAAAGAAGCTTTCTGAGAAACTGCTTTGTGATCTGTGAGTTCATAACACAGAAGTACATTACTCTTTCAAGGAGTAGATTGCTTGAACTCTATTTGTGGAATCTGAGAAGGGATATTTTGGATTGCTTTGAAGCCTATGGTAACAAAGGAAATATCCTCAGTGAAAACTAGAAAAAGCTTTATGAGAAACTGCTTTGTGAGGAGTGTATTCATCTCACAGAGATACACTTTTCATTACATTGAGCAGCTTGCTAATGCTGTTTTCATGGAATCTGCCATGGGATATTCCGAGGGCATTGAGTCCTATGGTGAAAAATTAAATATCCTTAAATAAAAACTGGAGAGAAGCCTTCTGAGAAACTGCTTTGTGATGTGTGAATTCATCTCACAGAGCTACACCACTGTTTTCCTTGAGTAGTTTCCTAACAATACTTTCATGGAAGCTGCAATGAGATATATGGGAGTACATAGAGACCTGAAATATCCTCAGATAAAAACAAGAAAGACACTTCCTGAGAAACAACTTTGTGATGTGTGAATTCATCCCACAGAGTTACACTACTGTTTCATGGATCCGTTTGCTAGCACTTTTTGTGGAATCTGAGAAGGGATATTTTGGATCACTTTGAAGCCTATGATGACAAAGGAAATATCCTCAGATAAAAATTGGAAAGAATCTTTCTGAGAGACTGCTTTGTGATGTGTGAATTCACCTCACAGTGTTACACAACTCTTTCATGGACCTTTTGCTAGCACTGTTTCTGTGGAATCTGAGAAGGAATATTCTTGATTGCTCTGAAGGCTAT
This sequence comes from Theropithecus gelada, assembly GCF_003255815.1. NCBI lineage: Eukaryota > Metazoa > Chordata > Mammalia > Primates > Cercopithecidae > Theropithecus > Theropithecus gelada. Next base: position 46,749,990 of record NC_037676.1, on the reverse strand, counting down.
CTTGACAAAGGAAATATCCTCAGACAGAAACCGGAAAGAAACAATCTGAGGAACTGCTTTGTGACTTGTGAATTCATCTCACACATTTACACCCTTCTTTCATGGAGGAGCTTGTGAGCACTGTTGCTGTAGAATCACAGAAGTGATATCTTGGAAAGCATTGAATCCCATAGTGAAAAATGAAATATCCTCAGATAAAAACTGGAGAGAAGCCTTCTCAGGAACTGCTTTGTGGTGTGTGAATTCATTTCACAGAGGTACAACATTGCTTTCATTGAGAAGTATGCCAAAACTGTTTTCACAGAATCTGCAATGAGATATATAGGAGCGCATTGAGGCCACTGTTTAATAAAGAAATATCCTTGGATAAAAGGAAGAAAGAAGCTTTCTGAGAAACTGCTTTGTGATGTGTGAATTCATCTCACAGTGTTGCACAACTCTTTCATGGATCCATTTGCTAGCACTGTTTTTGTGAAATCTGAGAAGGGATATTTTGGATTGCTTAGAGCCTATGGTGACAATGGAAGTGTTCTCCAATAAAAACTGAAAAGAAGCTTTCTGAGAAACTGCTTTGTGACTTGTGAATTCATCTCACAAATTAACAACACTCTTTCAAGGAAGAATTTGGTAGCACTGTTTTTGTGGAATCACAGAAGAGGTATGTTGTATAGCATTGAATCCCATGGTGAAAAATGAAATATCCTGAGATAATAACTGCAAAAAACCTTCTCAGAAACTGCTTTGTGATGTGCGAATTCATCTCACAGAGTTACAACATTGCTTTCATTGAGAAGTTTGCAACACTCTTTTAGCAGATAAAAACCTAACAGAGGCCTCTCAGAAACTGCTTTGTGGTGTGTGAATATCCAAAATATCACTTCTGTGATTCCACAAAAACAGTGCTAGCAAACTCCTCCATGAAAGAGTGGTGTAACTCTGTGAGAGGAATTCACACGTCACAAAGCAGTTTCTCAGAAAGCTTCTTTCTTGTTTTTATGTGAGAATATTTCAGGCCTCAGTGTGCTCCTGTATATCTCATTGCAGATTCTGCGAAAATATTGTTAGGAAACTTCTCAAGGAATAGAATGGTGTAGCTCCATGAAATGAATTCACACATCACACATTGAGGACTGAAATATCCTCACATAAAAACAAGAAAGAAGCTTTCTGAGAAACTGCTTTGTGATGTATGAATTCCTCTCACAGAGTTACACCACTCTTTCATGGAGGAGTTTGCTAGCACTGTTTTTGTGGAATCACAGAAATGATATTTTGGATAGCATAGAATCATATGGTAAGAAATGAAATATCCTCAGATAAAAACCTAACAGAGGCCTCTCCGAAACTGCTTTGTGGTGTGTGAATTCATCTCATGGGGTTACTCCACTGTGTTCATTGAGAAGTTTGCTAACACTGTTTTTGCAGAATCTGCAATGAGATATACGGGAGCACATTGTGGCCTGTGTTTAGAAAGGAAATATCCTAGGATAAAAAGAAGAAAGAAGCATTCTGAGAAACTGCTTTGTGATGTGTGAATTCATCCCACAGAGTTACACTACTGTTTCATGGATCCGTTTGCTAGCACTGTTTTGTGGAATCTGAGAAGGTATATTTTGGATCACTTTGAAGCCTATGGTGACAAAGGAAATATCCTCAGACAAAATCCAGAAAGAAACAATCTGAGAAACTGCTTTGTGACGTGTGAATTCACCTCACACATTTACACCACTCTTTCATGGAGGAGCTTGTGAGCACTGTTTCTGTAGAATCACAGAAGTGATATCTTGCATAGCATTGAACCCCACGGTGAAAAATGAAATATCTTGAGATAATAACTGGAGAGAAACCTTCTCAGAAACTGCTTTGTGGTGTGTGAATTCATCTCACAGAGGTAGAACATTGCTTTCATTGAGAAGTTTGCTAACACTGTTTTTGCAGAATCTGCAATGAGATATACTATATTGTGTTGAGGCCTGACATATCCTCAGATAAAATCAAGAAATAAGCGCAGGTAACAAATTGAGGGGGGCGGAGCAAGATGGCCGAATAGGAGCAGCTCCAGTCTTCAACTCCCAGCGCCAGCGACACAGAAGACCGGTGATTTCGGCATTTTCAACTGAGGTACTGGGTTCATCTCACTGGGGAGTGCCGGACGATCGGTACTGGTCAGCTGCTGCAGC
>NC_037676.1:46704585-46747420 GCF_003255815.1 Theropithecus gelada | reverse complement strand
AGCAAAGACTTGGAATCAACCCAAATGTCCATCAGTGACAGATTGGATCAAGAAAATGTGGCACATATACACCATGGAATACTATGCAGCCATCAAAAAGGATGAGTTTGTGTCCTTTGTAGGGACATGGATGCAGCTGGAAACCATCATTCTTAGCAAACTGTCACAAGAACAGAAAACCAAACACCGCATGTTCTCACTCATAGGTGGGAACTGAACAATGAGATCACTTGGACTCAGGAAGGGGAACATCACACACTGGGGCCTATCATGGGGAGGGGGGAGGGGGGAGGGATTGCATTGGGAGTTATACCTGATGTAAATGACGAGTTGATGGGTGCAGCACACCAACATGGCACAAGTATACATATGTAACAAACCTGCACGTTATGCACATGTACCCTACAACTTAAAGTATAATAATAATAAATTAATTTAAAAAAAAAGAAAAAAAAAAAAGAAAAGAGTGGTGTAACTCTGTGACATGAATTCACACATCACAAAACTGTTTCTCAGATAGGTTCTTCCAAGTTTTTATCTGACGATATTTCCTTTTTCACCATATTCCACAATGTGCTCTGGAATATCCCATTGCAGATTCCACGAAAAAAGTTGTAGAGATCTTCTCAATGAGAAGAAGGTTGTAACTCTGTAAGATGAACTCACACATCACAAAGCAGTTTCACAGAAAGCTTCTTTTTGGTTTTTATCTGAGGATATTTCCTTTGTCCCCAAAGGCTTGAAAGCACTCCCAAATATCCTATTGCAGATTCCATGGATACAGTGTCACCAAACTGCTCTATTAAATGAATGGTGTAAATCTGTGTGATGAATTCACATATCACAGAGCATTTTCTCAGTAAGATTCTTTCCAGTTTTTTCTGAGGATATTTTCCTTTTCACTATTGGCCTCACTGCACCCCGAAATATCCCTTTGCAGATTGCACGAAAACAGCGTTATCAAACTGCTCCATGAAAAGAAACGTGTAACTCTGTGAGGTGAATTCACACATCACAAAGAGCTTTCTCAGAAAGTTTCTTCCTAGTTTTTATCTGAGGATATTTCCTTTGTCACAATAGGCTTCAATGTATTTCAAAATATCCCTTCTCAGATTCCCCAGAAACAGTTCTACCAAACTGATTCATGAAAAAATCATGTAACTCTGTGAGATGAATTAACACAACACAAAGCACTTTGTCAGAAAGCTTTCTAATTTTTATATGAGGATATTTCCTTTTTCACCTTAAGCTTCAATGCACTCTGAACTATCCCATTGCAGATTCCACGACAATAGTGTTAGCAAACTGCTCAGTGAAAAAAAGAATGTACCTCTGTGAGATGAATTCACCCATCATGAAGAAGTTTCTCAGAAGGCTTCTTTTTTTTTTTTATTTGAGGATATTTCCTTTGTCACCATATTCTTCAACGTGATCCAAAATATCCCGTCTCAGATTCCACAAAAAGGGTGCTACCAAAAAGATCCATGAAAAGAATCATGTAACTCTGTGAGATGAAGTAGGACATCACAAAGCAGTTTCTCAGAAAGCTTCTTTCTTGTTTTTATATGAGAATATTTCATTTGTCACCATAAGATTCAATGCACTCTTGAATATCCCATTGCACATTCCAGGAAAACAGTGTTATCAAACTGCTCATTGAAAAGAACAGTGTAACTCTGTGAGATGAATTCACACATCACAAAGCAGTTTCTCAGAAAACTTCTTTCTAGTTTTTATCTGAGGATATTTCCTATTTCACCATAGGCCTCAAAGCACTCCCACATATCCCTTTGAAGATTCCATGAAAACAGTGTTAGCAAACTGATACATGAAAAGAAAGGTGTAACTCTCTGAGAAGAATTCATACATCACAAAGAAGTTTCTCAGAAAGTTTCCTTCTAGTTATTATCTGAGGATATTTCCTCTGTCACCTTAAGCTTCAATGCAATTCAAAATGTCAATTCTCAGATTCCTCAAAAACAGTTCTATCAAACTGTTTGATGAAAAAAATCATGTAACTCTGTGCAATGAATTCACAAATCACAAAGCCGTTTCTCAGAAAGTTTCTTTAGAGTTTTTGTCTGAGGATATTTCCTTTGTCACCATAAGCATAAATGTTCTCTGATACATCCCATTGCAGATTCGAAGAATACAGTGTGAGAAAACTGCTCAGTGAAAAGAACAGTGTAACTATGTGAGAAGAATTCACATATCACAAAGCAGCTTATCGAAAGCTTCTTTTTGGTTTTTATCTCAGGATATTTCCTTTGTCATATTAGCCTTCAATGCGTTCCCAAATATCCCTTTGCAGATTCCACAAAAACACTGTTACCAAACTGCTCCAAGAAAAGAATAATGTAACTCTGTAAGATGAGTTAACACATCACAAAGCAGTTTCTCAGAAAGATTCTTTCTATTACTTATCTGAGGATATTTCCTTTGTCACCATAGGCTTGAATGCAACTCAAAATATCCCTTCTCCGATTCCCCAGATACAGTGCGACCAAACTTCTCCATGAAAAGAAAGGTGTAATACTGTGAGATGAATTCACACATGGCAAAGAAGTTCCTCAGAAAGCTTCGTTTTAGATTTTATCTCAGGATATTTTCTTCGTCAGCACAGGCTTCGAACCGATGCAAAATATCCCTTCTCAGATTCCCGAAAAACAGTGCTACAAAACTGCTCCATGAAAAGAAAGGTGTAACTCTATGAGATGAATTCACAAGTCACAAAGCAGTTTCTCAGAAAGCTTCTTTCTAGTTTTTGTCTGAGGATATTTGCTTTGTCACCACAAGCTTCAATACGCTGTGAAATAACCCATTGCAGATCCCAAGAATACAGTGTGAGTAAACTGCTCAATGAAAAGAACCTTGTAACCCTGTGAGATACACTCACACATCAGGAAGCAGCTAGCTTAATGGATAGCTTCTTTTTCGTTTTTATCTCAGGATATTTCCATTGTCACCGTAGGCTTCAATGCGATCCAAAATATCCCTTCTCAGATTCCCCAAATACATTGCTACCATATTGCTACATGAAAAGAATCGTGTAACTCCATGAGATGAATTAACACATGACAACGTTGTTTCTCAGAATGCTTCTTTCTGGTTTTTATCTGAGGATATTTCCTTTTTCACCATAGGCCTCAATACACTCCTATATATCCCTTCGCAGATTCCATGAAAACAGTGCTAGCAAAGTGCTCCATGAAAAGAAAGGTGTAACTCTGTGAGAAGAAATCATATATCACAAGAACTTTCTCAGAAAGCTTCTTTCTGGTTTTTATCTGAGAATATTCCCTTTGTGACCATAAGCTTCAATGCGCTCTGAAATATCCCATTGCAGATTCCAAGAAAACAGTTTCAGCAAGCTGCTCAATGAGAGGAACAGTGTCCCTCTGTGAGATTAATTCACACATCACAAAGCAGTTTCTTAGAAAGCTTCCTTCTAGTCTTTATCTGAGGACATTTCATTTGTCACGAATAGGCTTCAATGCACTAACAAATATCCTATTGCATATTCCACGAAAACAGAGTTTTCAAATTGCTCATTGAAGAGAACCGTGTAACTCTGTGAAGTGAATTCACACATCACAAAGAAGTTTCTCAGAAAGCATCTTTTTGGTTTTTATCTGAGGATATTTCTTTGTCACCATAGGTTTCAATGAGCTCCCAAATATTCTAGTGCAGATTCCAAGAAAACAGTGTTAGTAAACTGCTCATTGAAAAGAACACTGTAACTCTGCGAGATCAATTCACATATCCCAAAGCAATCTATCAGAAATCTTCGTTTTGGTTTATTATCTGAGGATATTTCCTTTGTCACCATAGGATTCAATGCACTCCCAAATATCATATTGCAGATTCCACAAAATCAGAGTTATCAAACCGCTCAATGTAAAGTATGGTTTAAGTCTGTTAGGTTAATTCACACATCACAAAGAACTTTCTCAGAAAGCTTCTTTCTAGTTTTTATCTGTGGATATTTACTTTGTCACCATAGGCTACAATGCGATCCCAATTATCCCTTCTCAGATTCCCCCAAAACAGTGCAGCCAAACTGCTAAATGAAAAGAATCATGTAACTCTTTGAGATAAATTAACACATCACAAAGCGGTTTCTCAGAAAGCTTCTTTCTACTTTGTATATGAGGATATTTCCTTTGTCACCATAAGCTTCTGTGCACTCTAAAATATCCCATTGCAGAGTCCAGGAAAACAGTGCTACCAAACTGCTAAATGAAAAGAACAGTGTATCTGTGTGAGATGAATTCAAACATCACAAAGAAGTTTCATAGAAAACTTCTTCTTGGTTTTTCTCTGAGGATGTTTCCTTTTTCACAGTAGGTTTCAATGCCCTCCCAAATATCCTATTGCAGATTCCTCAAAAACAGTGTTATCAAACTGCTAAATGAAAAGAACAGTGTATCTCTGTGAGATGAATTCAAACATCACAAAGAAGTTTCATAGAAAGCTTCTTCTTGGTTTTTCTCTGAGGATGTTTCCTTTTTCACAGTAGGTTTCAATGCCCTCCCAAATATCCTATTGCAGATTCCTCAAAAACAGTGTTATCAAACAGCTCAGTGAAAAGAACAGTGTAACTCTGTAAGATGAATTCACATATCACAATTCAGTTTCTCAGAAAGCTTCTTTCTAGTTTTTATCTGAAGATATTTCCTTTTTCACTATAGGCCTCAATGCCCTCCCAAATATTCTATTGCAGATTCCTCGAAAAGAGTGTTATCAAACAGCTCAATGATAAGAGCAGTGTAACTCTGTGAAATGAATTCACACATCACAAAGCAGTTTCTCAGAAAGCTTCTTTCTAGTTTTAATCTGAGAATATTTTGTTTTTCACCATAGGCCTCAAGGCACTCCCAAATATCCCTTTGCAGATAACAGGAAAACATTGTTAGCAATCAGCTCCATGAATAGAATGGTGTAACTCTCTGAGATGAATTCACACATCACAAAGAACATTTTCAGAAAGTTTCCTTCTGGTTTTTATCTGAAAATATTTCCTGTGTCATCATAGGCTTCAATACTTTCCAAAATATCCCTTCTCAGATTCCTCAAAACAGTGCTATTAAACTGATCCATGAATAGAATAGTGTAACTCTGTAAGATGAATTAACACATCACAAAGCCATTTCGCAGAAAGCATCTTTCTACTTTTTCTATGAGGATATTTAATATGTGACCATAATCTTCTATGTGCTCCAAAATATCGCATTGCAGATTGCCAGAAAATAGTGTTAGCAAACTGCTCAATGAAAAGAACAGTGTAACGCTGTGAGATGAATTCACACATCACAAAGCAGTAGCATAGAAAGTTTCCTTCTGGTTTTTATCTGAGGATATTTCCTTTTTCACCACAGGCTTCAATGTTGTCCCAAATGTCCCTTGCAGATTCCACAAAAACAGTGTTAGCGAACTGCTCCATGAAAAGAAAGGTGTAAGTCTGTGAGATGAATTTACACATTACAAAGTACTTTCTCAGAAAGGTTCTTTCTAGTTTTTGAGGATATTTCCTTTTCCACCATAGGCTTCAATGTGCTCCCAAATATCCCTTCTCAGACACTACTAAAACTGTGATGCCAAAGTACTCCCTCAATGGAAACATTTAGCTCTATGAGATGAATGCACACATCATAAAGTAGTTTCTCGAAATGCTTCTCTCCAGTTTTTACCTGAAGATATTTCCTTTTATGCCATTGGACTCTATGCACTCCCGAATATCCCTTTGCAGATTCCACAAATTCAGTGTTACTAAATTGCTCAATGAAAACAAAATTGAAATCTATGAGATGAATTCACCCATCTAAAAGCAGTTTCTCAGAAAGCTTCTTTCTAGTTCAAATCTGAGGTATTTCCTTTATAACCATAGGCTTCAATGTGCTCCCAAATATCTCCTCTCATATACCACAAAAACAGTGATGCCGAAGTGTTCGTTCAAAGAAAAAGTTAAACTCTTTCAGATGACTACACACATCACAAAACCGTTTCTGGAAATGTTTCTCTCTGGTTTTTATCTGAAGTTATTTCCTTTTTCACCATAGGCTGCTAGGAGCTTCCGAATATCCCATTGCAATTCCATAAAAACAGTGCTAGCAAACTGCTCCATGAAAACCTGTAACTCTGTGAGATGAATTCACAAATCACAAAGCAATTTATCAGAAAGCTTCTTTCTAGTTTTTATCTGAGGATATTTCCCTTGTCACCATAGGTTTCAATGTGCTCCCAAATATCCTATTGCAGATTCCACGAAAACATTGTTCACAATCTGCTCAATGAAAAGAACAGTGGAACTCTGTGAGATGAATTCACACATAACAAGGTAGTTTCTCAGAAAGATTTTTTCTTCTTTTTATCTGAGGATATTTCCTTTTCCACTATAGGTTTCAGTGCACTCCCAAGTAACCCTTTGCAGATCCCATGAAAGAGTGCTAGCAAACTGCTTCATGAAAGGAAAGGTGTAACTCTGTGAAATGAATTCACATATTACAATGCTGTTTCTCACAAACCTTCTTTCTAGTTTTATCTGAGGATATTAGCATTTTCATCATATTCCCGAAGGTGCTCTAGAATATCCCATTGCAGAATAATCGAAAAAATTGTTAGCAAACTTCTCAATGAAAACAACGGTGTAACTCTATGAGGTGAATTCACACATCACAAAGCCATTTCACAGAAAGCTTCTCTTTGGCTTTTATCTGATGATAGTTCCTTTGTCACCATAGGCTTCAATGTGCTCCCCAATATCCTACTGCAGATTCCTCAAAAACAGTGTTATCAAACTGCTCATTGAAAGGAATGGTGTAACTCTGAGAGACGATTTCACACATCACAAAACAGTTTCTCAGAAAAATTCTTTCTAGTTTTTGTCTGAGGATATTTTCTTTACCACCATAGGCCTCAATGGGCTCGTGAATATCCTTTTGCAGATTCCAGGAAAACAGTGTGAGCAAACTCCTTCATGAAAAGAAAGGTGTAAATCTGTGAGACGAATTCATGCATCACAAAGCAGTTTATCAGAAAGCTTCTTTTTGGTTTTTCTCTGAGGATATTTACTTTGTTACCATAGGCTTCAGTGTGCTCCAAAATATCCTACTTCAGATTCCATGAAAGCAGTGTTATCAAACTGCTCAATGAAAACAAGAGTGTATCTCCGTGAGATGAATTCACCCATTTGAAATTAGTTTCTCAGAAAACTTCTTTCCAGGTTTTATCTGAAGATACTTCCTTTCACACCATCGGCCTTAATGCGTTCCTGTACATCACTTTGCAGATTCCCCAAAAATAGTGCTTGGAAACTGCTCCAGGAAAAGAAAGGTGGAACTCTGTGAGATGAGTTCACACATCACAAAGAAATTTCTCACAAAGCTTTTTTCTTGTTTTTTTAGGAAGATATTTCCTTTGTCACCATAGGCTTCAATGTGATCCAAAATATCCGTTCTCAAATTCCCCAAAAACAGTGCTACCAAACTGCTCCATGAAAAGAATGGTGTAACTCTGTGAGATGAATTCACACGTCAGAAAGCAGTTTCTCAGAAAATTTCTTTGTAGATTTTATATGAGAATATTTCTTTTTTCACCATAGGCCTCAATGCGCTCCATAATATCGCATTGTAGATTCCACAAAAAAAGTGCTAGCAAACTTCTCAATGAAAAGAATGGTGTAACTCTGTGAGATGAGTTCACAAAGCACAAGGAATTTTCTCAGAAAGTTTCTTTTTTGATTTTATGTGAGGATAAATCCTATGTCACCATAGTCTTCAATGTGATCCAAATTATCCCTTCTTCCATTCTCCAAAAACAGTGCTACCAAACTACTCCATGAAAAGAATCATGTCACTCTGTGAGATGTATTCACAAATCACAAAGCAGTTTGTCAGATAGCTTCTTTCTATTTTTTGTCTGAGGATATTTTCTTTTTCATCATTTGCCTCAATGCACTTAGGAATATTCCTTTGCAGATTCCATGAAAATAGTGTTAGCAAACTGTTCCATGTAAAGCAACATGTAAATCTGTGAGACGAATTCAAACATCATAAAGCAGTTTCTCAGAAAGCTTCTTGTTGGTTGTTGTCTGAGGATATTTCCTTTGCCACCATAGGCTTCAATGCACTCTCAGATATCCCTTCTCAGATACCACAAATACAGTGATGCCGAAGTGCTCCCTCAACAGAAACGTTTAGATCTATGAGGTGAATGCACACATCACAAAGAAGTTTCTTTGAAAGCTTCTTTCTAGTTTTTATCTGAGGATATTACCTTTTTCACCATATTCCTCAAAGCGCTCCTGAATATCCCATTGCAGATTCAACAAAAAAAGTATTAGCAAACTTCTCAATGAAAAGAACAGTGTTACTCAGTGAGGTGCAGTCACGCATCACAAAGCAATTTCTCAGAAAGTTTCTTTTTGTTTCTTATCTGAGCATATTTTTTTTGTCACCATAGGCTTCAATGCACTCCCAAATATCCTATTGCAGATTTCACTAAAAGAGTGTTATGAAACAGTTCCAATAAAACAAAGGTGTAACTCTGTGAAACTATTTCACACATCAAAAAGTACTTTCTCAGAAAGCTTCTTTCTAGTTTCTATCAGGATATTTCCTTTGTCACCCTAGGCTTCAATACAGTCCAAAATATCCCTTCTCAGATTCCCCAAAAAGAGTGCTACCAAACTACTCCATGAAAAGTATGGTGTAACTCTGTGAGATGAATTCACACATCACAAAGAAGTTTCTAGAAAGCATCTTTTTGGTTTTTATCTGAGGATATTTCTTTGTCACCATAGGTTTCAATGTGCTCTGAAATATCCTAGTGCTGATTCCAAGAAAACAGTGTTAGTAAACTGCTCATTGAAAAGAACAGTGTAACTCTGTGAGATCAATTCACACATCCCAAAGCAATCTCTCAAGAAACTCCTTTTAGGTTTATTATTTGAAGATATTTCCTTTGTCACCGTAGGATTCAATGAGCTCCCGAATATCCTGTTGCAGATTACACGAAAACAGGGTTATCAAACTGCTCAATGTAAAGAATGGTTTAAGTCTGTTATGTTAATTCACACATCACAAAGAACTTTCTCAGAAAGCTTCTTTCTAGTTTTTATCTAAGGATATTTACGTTGTCAACATAGGCTCAATGCGATCCAAAATATCCCTTCTCACATTCTGGAAAAATAGTGCAACCAAACTGCTAAATGAAAAGAATTGTGTAACTCCTTGAGGTAAATTAACATATCACAAAGTGGTTTCTCAGAAAGCTTCTTTCTACTTTTTATATGAGGATATTTCCTTTGTCACCATAAGCTTCTGTGTGCTCTAAAATATCCCATTGCAGATTCCAAGCAAACAGTGTTACCAAACCGCTAAATGAAAAGAACAGTGTAACTCTGTGAGATGAATTCAAACATCACAAAGAAATTTCGCAGAAAGCTTCTTCTTGATTTTTCTCTGAGGATGTTTCCTTTTTCACAGTAGACTTCATTGCCCTCCCAAATATCCTATTGCAGATTCCTCGAGAAGAGTGTTATCAAACAGCTAAATAAAAAGAATGGTGTAACTCTGTGAAATGAATTCACACATCACAAAGCAGTTTCTCAGAAAACTTCTTTCTAGTTTTAATCTGAGGATATTTTGTGTTTCACCATAGGCCTCAAGGTGCTCCCAAATATCCCTTTGCAGATAACATGAAAACAGTGTTAGCAATCGGCTCCATGAAAAGAACAGTGTAACTCTCTGAGATGAATTCACACATCACAAAGAAAATTTTCAGAAAGTTTCTTTCTAGTTTTTATCTGAGAAAACTTCCTGTGTCATCGTAGGCTTCAATGTGATCCAAAATATCCCTTGTCAGAATCCCCAAAAACAGTGGTAACAAACTGCTCCATGGAATGAATCATGTAACTCTGTGAGATAAATTAACACATCACAAAGCGGTTTCTCAGAAAACTTCTTTCTAGTTCATGTCTGAGATTATTTCCTTTTTAACCATAGGCTTCTTCGTGCTCCCAAATATATCCTCTGACATACCACAAAAACAGTGATGCTGAAGTGTTCAATCAAATAAAAAGTTAAACTCTTTCAGATATTGACACATAACAAAGTGGTTTGTCAGAAGGCTTCTTTCCAGTTTTTATATGAGGATATTTACTTTTCTACCTTAGGCTTCAATGGGCTCCCAAATATTCCTTCTCAGACACCATAAAAACAGTGATGCCAAAGTGCTCCCTCAACAGAAATGTTTAACTCTATGAGATGAATGCACACTTTATAAAGGAGTTTCTCAGAAAGCTTCTCTCAAGTTTTTACCTGAAGATATTTCCTTTTTTGCCATTGGACTCTATGAGATCCTGAATATCCCTTTGCAGATTTCATGAAAACAGTGTTATCAAACTGCTCAAAGAAAATAAAGGTGTAACTCTGTGAGATGAATTCACCCATCACAAAGCAGTTTTTCAGGAAGCTTCTTTCTAGTGTTTTCAATTATCCCATTGCAGATTCCATGAAAACAGTGTTAGCAAACAGGCCAATGAAAAGACCAATGTAACACAGTGAGGTGAATTCGCACATCACAAAGCAGTTTTTCAGAATGATTCTTTCCAATTTTTATACAAAGAGATTGCCCTTTTCACCATAGGCCTCAATGTGCTACCATATATCCCTTTGCTGATTCCCCAAAAACACTGTTAGCTGACTACTACCTGAAAAGAATTGTGTAAGTCTGTGAGATGAATTCACACATCACAAGGAAGTTTCTCAGAAAATTTCTGTCTAGTTTTTATCTGAGGGTATTTCCTTTGTCACCATAGTCTTCAATGTGATACAAAATATCCCTTCTCAGATTAACCAAAAACAGTGCTACCAAACTGCTCTTTGAAAAGAAAAGTGTAACTCTGTGAGATGAATTCACAAATCACAAAGCAATTTCTCACGAAGTTTCTTTCTAGTTTTTATCTGAGGATATTACCTTTGTCACCATAGGCTTCAATTCGATGTAAAATATCACTTCTGAGACTCCCCAAAAACAGTGCTACCAGGCTGCTCCATGAAGAGAATCATATAACTCTGTGAGATGAATTCACAAATCACAAAGCAGTTTCTCAGAAAGCTTCTATCTAGTTTTTGTCTGAGGATATTTCCTTTGTCACCCTAAGCCTCAATGCACTCCAAAATATCCCATTGAAGATTCCATAAAAACAGTGCTACCAAACTGCTCATGAAAAGAAACCCGTAACTCTGTGAGATGAATTCCCAAATCACAAAGCAGTTTCTCAGAAAGCTTCTTTCTAGTTTTTGTCTGAGGCTATTTCCTTTGTCTATGTAAGCTTCAATGCTCTCCAAAATACCCCATTGCCAATTCCAAATAAACCATGTTAGCGAACTGCTCAATGAAGAAAACAATGTAGCCCTGTGAGATGAATTTGCACACCAGAAAGCTGTTCCTCAGAAAGCTTCTTTCTGGTTTTTCTCTGAGGATATTTCCTTTTTCATTGTAGGTCTCAATATACTCCAGAATATACCATTGCAGATTCCAGGAAAAAAGTGTTAACAAACTTCTCAATGAAAGAAATGGTGTAACACTGTGAGATGAATTCACACATCACAAAGAAATTTCACAGAAATCTTCTTTTTGGTATTTATCTAAGGATATTTTCTTTGTCACTGTAGGCTTCAATGTGCTCCCCCATATCTTATTGCAGATCCCATGAAAACAGTGTTATCAGACTGCTCAATGAAAAAAACGGTATAATTCTGTAAGATGAATTCACGCATCACAAAGCAGTTTCTCAGAATGTTTCTTTCCATTTTTTTTCTGAGGATATTTCCTTTTTCATTATAGGCCTCAGTGCACTCCCTAATATCCCTTTACAGATTCCACGAAACCCATGTTAGCAAACTGCTCCATGAAAAGAAAAGTGTAACTCTGTGAGATGAATTCACACATCACACAGAAATATCTCCAAGCTTCTTTCTAGTTTTTATCTGAGGCTATTTCCTTTGTCACTGTATGCTTCATTGCAATCCAATATAACCCTTCTCAGATTCCCCAAAAACAGTGCTACAAATCTGATCCTTGAAAAGAACCATGTAACTCTCTGAGATGAATTAATACATCACAAAGTGATTTCTCAGAATGCTTCTTTCTTGCTTTTGTCTGAGGATATTTCCTTTGTCACCGTAAGCTCCAATGTGATCCAAAATATCACTTCTCACATACCCTAAAAAGAGTGCTACCAAAGTGTGGAATGAAAATACAGGTGTATCTCTGTGAGATGAATTCACACATCACTAAGCAGTTTCACAGAAAGCTTATTTTTTTTTGTCTGAGAATATTTCTTTTGTCACCAAAGGCTTCAATGCACTCCAAAATATCCTATTGCAGATTCCATGAAAACGGTTTTAGCAAACTGCTCCACAAAAAGAGTGGTGTAACTCTGTGAGATGAATTCACATATCACAAAGCAGTTTCTCTGAAAGCTTCCTTCTAGTTTTTATCTGAGGATATTTCCATTTTCACCATCATCTCAACTAGCTCCCAAATATCACTTTCTAGATTCCACGAAAACAGTGTTAGCAAACAGCTCCACGAAAAGAAAGGTGTTGCTCATGAGATGAATACACACATCACAAAGAAGTTTCTTAGAAAGTTTCTTGCTAGTTTTTATTTGATTATATTTCCATTGTCACACTAGGCTTCAATGCAATCCCAAATATCCCTACTCAGATTCCCCAAAAACAGTGCAACCAAATTGTTCCATGAAAAGAATGGTGTAACTCTGTGATATTAATTCACATATCACAAAGCTGTTTCTCAGACCACTTCTTTCTCGATTTTATCTGCAGATATTTCCTTTTTCTCCATATTCCTCAATGTTCTCCGGAATATCCCATTGCAGATTCCATGAAAATACTGCTAGAAAACTTCTCAATGCAAAGAACGGGGTAACTCTGTGAGATGAATTCACACATCATAAAGCAGTTTCACAGAAAGCTTCTTTTTGATTTTTGTCTGAGGATATTTCCTCAATCCCCATATGTCTCAATGTGTTCCCAAGTATCCCTTGACAGATTCTAACAAAACAGTGTGAGCAAACGGCTTCATGAAAAGAAATGTGTATCTCTGTGAGATGAATTCACACACAAAAAGGAACTTTCTCAGAAACCTTCTTTCTAGTTTTTATCTGAGGATACTTCCTTTGTCACCATAGGCTTCGATGAGATTCAAAATGTCCCTTCTGAGATTCCCCACAAACAGTGCTACCAAATTGCTCCATGAAAAGAGTGGTGTAGCTCTGTTAGATGAATTCACACATCACAAAGCAGTTTCTTAGAAAGGTTCTTTCTAGTTTTTTTTTCTGAGGGTATTTCCTTTTTCAACATAGACCTCAACTGGCTCCCAAATATCCCTTTGTAGGTTACACGAAAACAGTGTTAGCAAACTGCTCCATGAAAAGTATGCTGTTACTCTGTGAGATGAATACACACACCACAAAGCAGTTTATCAGAAAGCTTCTTTCTAGTTTTTGTCTGAGGATATTTCCTTTGTCACCTTAGGCTTCAATGCAATCCAAAATATTCCTTCTCAGACTTCCCAAAAACAATGGTAAAAAACTGCTCAATGAAAAGTGGTGTAACTCTGCGAGATAAATTGACACATCACAAAGCAGTTTCTCAGAAAGCTTCTTTTCAGCTTTTATCTGAGGATATTTCCTTTTTCACCATATTCCTCAATGAGCTCTGGAATATCCCATTGCAGATTCCAGGAAAAAAATATTTAGCAAATTTCTCAATGAAAGGAATGGTGTGACTCTGTGAGGTGAATTGACACACCACAAAGCAGTTTCACAGAAAGCTTCTTTTTGGTTTTGATCAGAGAATATTTCCTTTGTCACAATAGACTTCAATGCACTTCTAAATATCCTATTGCGTAGTACAAGCAAAAAGTGTTGTCAAACTGCTCAATGAAAATAACAGTGTAACTCTGTGAGATGAATTCACACATCTCAAAGCAGTTTCTCAGGAGGTTTCTTTCTAGTTTTTATCTGAGGATATTTCCTTTTTTGCTATAGGCCTTGAAGTGCTCGCCAATAGCTCTTTGCAGATTCCATGAAAACAGTGTTAGCAAACTGCTCCATGAAAAGAAATGTGTTACTCTGTGAGATGAATCCAGGTATCACAAAGAGGCTTCTCAGAAAGCTTCTTTCTAGTTCTTATATGCGGATATTTCCTTTGTCACCATAGGCTTCAATGCGATCGAAAATATCCCTTCTCAGATTCCCCAAAAACAGTGCTACCACTGCTCCACCAAAACAATCATGTAACTCTGTGAGATGAATAAACACATCAGTAAGCCTTTTCTCAGAAGGCTTGTTTCTTCTTTTTATATGAGGATATTTCCTTTTCCACCATAGGCTTCAGTGTGTTCCCAATTATCCCTTCTCAGATACCACAAAATAATGATGGCAATGTGCTCCCTCAGCAGAAACATTTAACTCTAAGAGATGAATGCACACTTCACAAAGGAGTTTCTGATAAAGCTTCTCTCAAGTGTGTACCTGAAGATATTTCCTTTTTCTCCATTGGACTCTATGCGCTCCCGAATATCCCTTTGCAGATTCCACAAAAACATTGTTAACAAACTGCTCAATGAAAAGAAAGGTGTAACTCTGTGAAATGATTTCACCCATCACAAAACAGTTTCTCAGAAAGATTCTTTCTAGTTTAAATCTGAGGATATTTCCTTTTCTAAAACTGACTTCAATACACTCCCAATTGTCTCCTCTAAGATATCACAAAAAGAGTGATGTCGAACTGCTCAATGAAAAAAAGTTTAAACTTCATGAGATGAATACACACATCACAAAAACGTTTCTCAAAAAGCTTCTCTCCAGTTTTTATCTGAAGTTATTTCCTTTTTCACCATAGCCCTCTAGGAGCTCCTGAGTATCCCTTTGCAGATTCCATAAAAACATTGCTACCAAACTGCTCAAAGAAAGAAAATGTGTAACTCTGTGTGATGAATTCACCCATCACAAAGAAATTTCTCAGAAAGCTTCTTTCTACTTTTTACCTGAGGATATTTCCTATCTCACCATAGACTTGAATGCGATCCAAAATATCCCTTCTCAGATTCCCCAAAAACAGTGTTACCAAACTGCTCCATGAAAAGGATTGTGTAACTCTGTGAGATGAAATCACACATCATAAAGCAGTTTCTGAGAAAGCTTCTTTCTCATTTCTGTCTGTGGAAATTTGCTTTGTCAACATAAGCTTCAATGCACTCTGAAATATTTCATTGCAGATTCCAAGAAGACAGTGTTAGCAAACTGCTCAATAAAAAGAACAGTATAACTCTGTGAGATGAATTCAAACATCACAAAGCAGTAACTCAGAATACATCTTTTTGGTTTTTATATGAGAATATTTCCTTTGCCACCGTAGGCTTCAATGCGAACCCAAATATCCTATTGCAGATTCCACGAAAACAGTGTTACAAAACTGCTCAATGAAAAGAACAGTGTAACTCTGTGAGATGAATTCACACATCACAAAGCTGTTTCACAGAAAGCTTCATGTTGGTTTTCATCTGTGGATATTTCCTTCATCACCAGAGGCTTCAATACTCTCCAAATTAATCTATTGCAGAATCAACAAAAACAGTGTTATCAAACTGCTCCATTAAATGAATGGTGTAGCTCTGTATGATGAATTCACGTATAACAGAGCAGTTTCTCAGAAAGATTCTTTCTAGTTTTTATCTGAGGATATTTCCTTTTTCAGTATAGGCCTCATTGCGCTCCCAGATATCCCTTTGCAGATTCCACAAAAGCAGTGTTATCAAATTCCTCCATGAAAAGAAAGGTGTAACACTGTGAAATGAATTCATGCATCACAAAGAACTTTCTCAAAACGCTTCTTTCTAGTTTTTATCTGAGGATATTTCCTTTGTCACCATAGGCTTCAATGCGATCCAAAGTATCCCTTCTCAGATTCCTCAAAAGCAGTTCTACCCAACTGATCCATGAAAAGAACCCGGTAACTCTGTGAGATGAATTAACACATCACAAATTGGTTTCTCAGAAAGCTTCTTTGTAATTATTATATGAGGATATTTCCTTTGTCACCATGAGCTTCAATGCGATCTGATCTATCCAATTGCAGATTCCAAGAAAATAGTGTTAGCAAACTGCTCAATGAAAACATGAGTGTAACTCTGTGAGATAAATTCACATATCACAAAACAGTCTCTCAGAAAGCTTCTTTCTAATTTTTACCTGAGGATATTTCCTTTGACATCATAGGCTTCAATGAGATCAAAAATATCCCTTCTCAGATTCCTCAAAAACAGTGCTAGAAAACTGCTCTATAAAAAGAATCATGTAACTCTGTGAGATGAATTAACCAATCACAAAGTGCTTTTATATGAGGATATTTCCTTTGTGTTTTTGAGGATGTTTCCTCTAGTTTCTATATGAAGATATTTCCTTTGTCACCAAAGGCTTCATTGTGCTCCGAAATTGCCCATTGCAGATTCCCCAAAAAGAGTGCTACAAAACTGGTCAATGAAAAGAGCAGTGTAATCTGTGAAATGAATTCACACATCAGAAAACGTTTCCTCAGAAATCTTTTTTCTAGTTTTTATATCAGGGTATTTCCCTTCTCAGATTTCACAAATACAATGCTAGCAATGTACTCCATGAAAGAGTAGTGCAATTCTGTGTGATGAATTCTCACATCACAAAACAGTTTCTCAGAAAGTTTCTTTCTTCTTTTTAGCTGAAGATATTTCATTTTTCAACACGGGCATCAAAGCACTCCCATATATCTCATTGCAGATCCTGCGAAAACAGTGTTAGCAAACCTCTCAATGAAAGAAATGGTGTAAATCTGTGAGATGAATTCACACACCACAAAGCAGTTTCTGAGAAGGTTTCTCTCTAGTTTTTATCTGAGGATATTTCATTTCTCAGCATAGGATCCAATGCTATCCAAATATCTCTTCTGTGATTCCAGAAAAGCATTGCTAGGAAACTCCTCCATGAAACAGTAGTGTAACTCTCGGAGATTAATTTACATATCACAAAGCAGTTTCTCACAAAGTTCCTTTCCAATGTTTATCTGAGGATATTTCCTTTGTCACCATAGGCTTCAAAGCAATCAAACATATCCCTTCTCAGATTCCACAAAAACAGTGCTAGCAAACGGTTCGATGTAAGAGTGGTGTAACTCTGTGAGATGAATTCACAAATCACAAGGTTGTTTCTCGGAAAGATTCTTTCTGGTTTTTATCTGAGAATATTTCCTTTGTCAGAATAGGTTTCATAGCGATCCAAAATATGCCTTCTCAGATTCCACAAAAACAGTGCTAGCAAATGGCTCCATGAAAGATTTGTGTAACACTGTGGATTAATTCACACATCACAAAGCATTTTCTCGGAAAGCTTCTTTGTGGTTTTTATCTAAGGACATTCCCTTTGTCAACATAGGCTTCAAAGTGATCCAAAATATCACTTCTCAGATTCTACAAAAACCGTGCTAGCCAATGGCTACAGGAAAGAATGGTGTAACTCTGTGAGATGAACTCACACATCACAAAGCTGTTTCTCAGAAAGCTTCTTTCTTGTTTTTATCTGAGGATATTTCAGACCTCGATGCACTCTTATATATCTCATTGCAGAATCCGTGACAATATTGTTTCAAAACTTCTCAAGGGAAAGAGTGGTATAGCTCTGTCAGATGAATTCACATATTGCAAAGCAATTTCTCAGAAGGCCTCCCTCCAGTATTTATCTATGGATATTTAATTTTTTGCTGTAGGAGTCGATGTCTTCGGAATATCCCATGACTGTTTCCATGAAGACAGTGTTAGGAAACTGCTCAATATAATGAAAGGTATATCTCTGTGAGATGAATAGACTTATCACAAACCAGTGTCTCATAAAGCTTTTTTTAGTTTTATCTGAGGACATTTCCTTTATTACCATAGGCTTCAATGCGATCCAAAATATCCCTTTTCAGATTGAAAAAATTGAGTTCTACCAAACTGCTCCTTGAAAGAGCAGTGTAACTTTGTGTGATGAATTCACACATCACAAAGCAGTTTCTCAGAAAGCTTCCTTCTTCCTTTTATCTGAGGATACTTCTTTTTTAAACATGGGCCTCAACATGCTTCCATATATCTCATTGCAGATTCTGTGAAAACAGTGCTAGCAAACCTCTCAATGAAAGTAATGGTGTAACTCTCTGAGATGAATTCACACACAACAAAGCAGTTTCTGAGAAGGCTTTCCTCCATTTTTTACCCGAGGATATTTCATTTCTCACCATAACATTCTATGCTAACCAAGATATCACTTGTGAGATTCCACAAAAATACTGCTGGCAAACTCCTCCGTGAAAGAGTGGTGTAACTCTGTGAGATGAATTCATATGTCACAAAGCAGTTTCTCAGAAAGCTTCTTTCTAGTTTTTATCAGAGGATACTTCCTTTGTCACCATAGGGTTCAAAGTGATCTAAAATATCAGTTCTCAGATTCCACAAAAACAGTGCTAGCCAATGGCTCCAGGAAAGATTGATGTAACTCTGTGAGATGAATTGATAAATTACAAAGCAGTTTCTCAGAAAGCTTCTTTCTTGTTTTCTTTTTTTTTTAAATTTATTTATTATTATTATACTTTAAGTTGTAGGGTACATGTGCATAACGTGCAGGTTTGTTACATATGTATACTTGTGCCATGTTGGTNTTCCACAAAAACAGTGTTATCAAACTGCTCAATGAAAAGAATGGTGTGACTCTGTGAGATGAATTCACACATCACAAAGAAGTTTCCCAGAAAGATTCCTTGTAGTTTTTATATGAGGATATTTCCTTTGTCGACATAGGCTTCAATATGATCCAAAATTTCCCTACTCAGATTTGCCAAAAACAGGGCTAATAAACTGCTCCATGACAAGAGTCCTGTAGCTCTGTGGGATGAATTCACAAATCACAATGCAGTTTCTCAGAAAGATTCCTTCTAGTTTTTGTGTGAGGATATTTCCTTTGTCTCCATGAACTTCAAACTGCTAACAAACTGCTCCATGAAAAGAAAGGTGTGACTCTGAGAGATGAATTTAGAAATCAGAAAGCATTTTCTCAGAAAGTTTCTTTCTAATTTTGTACTGAAGAGGTTTCCTTTGTCACCATAAGCTTCAATGCGCTCCGAAATATCCCATTACAGATTCCAAGAAAACAGGGTTAGCAAATTGCTCAAAGAAAAAAACAGTGTAACTCTGTGAGACTAATTCACACATCACAAAGCAGTTTCTCAGAAAGTTTATTTCTAGTTTTTGTCTGAGGATAGTTCCTTTGTCACCACAGTCTTCAATGCAATTTAAAATATCACTTCTTAAATTCTCCAAAGAGTGCTACCAAAGAGCTGCATGAAAAGAGTGCTACAACACTGTGAGATGGATTCACACATCACAAAGCAGTTTCTCAGAAAGATTCTTTCTAGTTTTTATAAGAGAATATTTCATTTTTCACCATAGGACTCAACTCGTTTCCAAATATCCCTTTGTATTTCCATGAAAAGAGTGATAGCAAATATCTCAATGAAAAGAATGGTGTATCTCTGTGAGACGAATTCACAAATCACAAAGCAGTTTCTCAGAAGCTTCTTTTTGGTTTATATCTGAGGATATATTCTTTGTCACCATAGGCTTCAAGATGCTAACAAATATCCTATTGCAGATTCCACAAAAAGGTGTTATTAATCTGTTCAATGGAAAGAACAGTGTAACTCTGCAAGATGAATTCACACATCACAAAGCAGTTTCTCAGAAAGCTTTTTTCTAGTTTTTATCTGAGGATATTACCTTTTTCACCATAGGCCTCAATGTGCTACAAAATATCCATTTGCAGATTCCATGAAAACAGTGTTATCAAACGGCTCTATGAAAAGAAAGGTGTAACTCTGTGACATGAATCATATATAATGAGGAAGTTTCCCAGAAACCTTCTTTCTAGTTTTTATGTGAGGATAATTCTGTTGTCAATATAGGCTTTAATGTAATCCAAAATATCCCTTCTCAGATTCCCCAAAAACAGTGCTACCAAACTACTACAAGAAAAGGAATGTGTAACTCTGTGAGATGAGTTCACAAAACACAAAGGAGTTTCTCAGGAAGCTTCTTTCTAGTTTTTGTCTGAGGATATTTTCTTTGTCTCCATAAACTTCAATGTGCTCTGAAATATCCCATTGCAGATTCCAAGGAAACAGTGTTATCATACTGCTCAATTAAAGGAACAGTGTAACTCTGTGAAATGAATTCACACATCACAAAGCAGTTTCTCAGAAAGCGTCTTTTTGTTTTTTATCAGAGGATATTTCCTTTGTCAACCATAGGCTTCAATGCACTCCCAAATATCCCTTTGCAGATTCCACGAAAAGAATGTTAGGAAACTGGCATCGATGTTCATCAGGGATATTGGTCTAAAATTCTCTTTTTATGTTGTGTCTCTGTCAGGCTTTGGTATCAGGATGATGTTGGCAGCTCCTCCTTGTACCTCTGGTAGAATTCAGCTGTGAATCCATCTGGTCCTGGACTTTTTTCGGTTGGTAGGCTATTAATTATTGCCTCAATTTCAGAGCCTGCTATTGGTCTATTCAGGGATTCAGCTTCTTCCTGGTTTAGTCTTGGGACAGTGTAAGTGTCCAGGAAATTATCCACTTCTTCTAGATTTTCTAGTTTATTTGTGTAGAAGTGTTTATAGTATTCTCTGATGGTAGTTTGTATTTCTGTGGGGTCGGTGGTGATATCCCCTTTATCATTTTTTATTGCATCTATTTGATTCTTCTCTCTTTTCTTCTTTATTAGTCTTGCTAGCAGTCTATCAATTTTGTTGATCTTTTCAAAAAACCAACTCCTGTATTCATTGAGTTTTTGGAGAGTTTCTTGTATCTCTATCTCCTTCAGTTCTGCTCTGATCTTAGTTATTTCTTGCCTTCTGCTAGCTTTTGAATGTGTTTGCTCTTGCTTCTCTAGTTCTTTTAATTGTGATGTTAGAGTGTCAATTTTAGATCTTTCCAGCTTTCTCCTGTGGGCATTTAGTGCTATAAATTTCTGACTACACACTGCTTTAAATGTGTCCCAGAGATTCTGGTATGTTGTATCTTTGTTCTCATTGGTTTCAAAGAACATCTTTATTTCTGCCTTCATTTCGTTATGTACCCAGTAGTCATTCAGGAGCAGGTTATTCAGTTTCCATGTAGTTGAGCGGTTTTGATTGAGTTTCTTAATCCTGAGTTCTAGTTTGATTGCACTGTGGTCTGAGAGACAGTTTGTTATAATTTCTGTTCTTCAATGAGATCACTTGTACTCGGGAAAAAAAACAAAGCAAAGACTTGGAATCAACCCAAATGTCCATCAGTGACAGACTGGATTAAGGAAATGTCGCACATATATACCATGGAATACTATGCAGCCATAAAAAAGGATGAATTTGTGTCCTTTGCAGGGACATGGATGCAGCTGGAAACCATCATTCTCAGCAAACTATCACAAGAACAGAAAACCAAACACCGCATGTTCTCACTCATAGGTGGGAACTGAACAATGAGATCACTTGGAGTCGGGAAGGGGAACATCACACACCGGGGCCTATCATGGGGAGGGGAGAGGGAGGAGGGATTGCATTTGGAGTTATACCTGATGTAAATGACGAGTTGATGGGTGCTGACGAGTTGATGGGTGAAGCACACCAACATGGCACAAGTATACATATGTAACAAACCTGCACATTATGCACATGTACCCTAGAACTTAAAGTATAATAATAATTTAAAAAAATCAAAAAAAAATTCTCTTCTTGTCCATTTGTTGAGGAGTGCTTTACTTCCAATTAGGTGGTCAATTTTGGAATAAGTGTGATGTGGCGCTGAGAAGAATGTATATTCTGTTGATTTGGTGTGGAGAGTTCTGTAGATGTCTATTAGGTCTGCTTGCTGCAGAGATGAGTTCAATTCCTGGATATCCTTGTTAACTTTCTGTCTCTTTGTTCTGTCTAATGTTGACAGTGGGGTGTTGAAGTCTCCCATTATTATTGTATGGGAGTCTAAGTCTCTTTGTAAGTCTCTAAGGACTTACTTTATGTGATGTTTGAATTTATCACACAGTTACCCCATTCTTTTCAATGAGAAGTTTACTAACACTTTTTTTGTTTATTCTGCAATGGGATATTCAGGAGCGCATTGAGGAATATGGTGAAAAAGGAAATATTTCAGATAAAAACTAGAAAGGAGGTTTCTGAGAAACAGCTTTGGGATGTGTGGATTCACAGATTTACACCACTGGTTTCATAGAGCAGTTTGGTAGCAGTGTTTTTGGGGAATCAGAGAATGGATATTTTGAATGGCATTGAAGCGTATGGCTACAAAGGAAATATCCTCAGTTAAAAACTAGAAAGAATCTTAATGAGAAATTTCTTTCTGATGTGTGAATTCATCTCACAGATTTACGCCTTTCTTTTCATGGAGCAGTTCCCTAACACTGTTTTCATGGAATCGGCAATGTTATATTCCGGAGCGCATTAAGGCCTATAGTGAAAAAGGAAATATCCTTAGATACAAATTAGAAAGAAGACTTCTGAGAAACTGCTTTGTGATGTGTGAATTCATCTCACAGAGTTACTGGTTTCTTTCCATGGAGCAGTTTCCTAACCCTGTTTTGGTGGCATCTGCAAAGTGATATTTGGGAGCACATGGTTGCATATAGTGAAAAAGGAAATATCCTCAGATAAAAATGAGAAAGAAGTTTTCTGAGAAACTGCTTTGTGATGTGATAATTCATCTCTCAGTGTTACACAATTCTTTTCATGGATCAGTTTGGTAGTAGTGTTTGTGGGGAATCTGAGAAAGAATATTTTGGATCACATTGAAGCCTATGGTGACAGAACGAATATCCTCAGATAAAAATTAGAAAAAAATTTCTGAGAAAGTTCTTTGTGATGTGGGAATTCACCTCACAGAGTTACACCTTCCTTTTCATGGAGCAGTTTGCTCATACTATTTTCATGGAATCTGTCGAGGGATATTTGGGAGAGCATTGAGGCATACAGTGAAAAGGGAAATATGCTCATATAAGAACTATAAAGAACGTTTCTGAGAACTTGCTTTGTGAGGTGTGAGTTCATCTCACCGAGTAACACCGTTCTTTTCATTAAGTAGTTTGATAGCACTGTTTTCGTGGAGTCTGCAATATTATATTTGGAAGCACATTGAAGCCTACAGTGACAAAGGAACTATCCTCATATAAAAACCAAAGAGATTCTTTCTGAGAAACTGCTTTGTGATGTGTGAGTACATCTCACAGAGTTAAACTGTTCTTTTCATTGAGCAATTTGCTAACACTGTTTTCTTGGAATCTGCAATGGGATATTTTGGAACGCATTGAAACTTACAGTGACAAAGGAAATATCCTCAGAGAAAAACCTGAAGGAAGCTTTCTGAGAAACCTCTTTGAGGTGCATTAATTCATCTCACTGAGTTGCACTATTCTTTTCATGGATCAGATTGGTAGCATTGTTTTTGGTGAATCTGAGAAGGGATATTTTGGATTGTATTGAAGCTTATGATAACAAAGGAAATATCCACAGATAACAAGTAGAAATAAGCTTTCTGAGAAAGTTCTTTGTGATGCGTGAATTCATATCAGAGAGCTACACCTTTCTTTTCATGGAGCAGTTTGCTAACACTGTTTTTGTGGAATCTGCAAAGGGATATTTGGGAGGTCATTGAGGCCTACAATGAAAAAGGAAATATCTTCAGATAAAAACTAGAAAGAAACTTTCTGAGAAACAGCTTTGTGACGTATGAATTTATCTCACAGAGTTACACCATTATTTCATGGAGCATTTTGGTAAGAATGTTTTTGGGAATTTGAGAATGGATATTTCGATGGCATTGTAGAATATAGTGACAGAGTAAATATGCTCAGATAAAAATTGGAAAGAAGCTTTCTGAGAAACTGCTTTGTGATATGATTTCATCTCACAGACTTGCACGATTCTTTTGTTTCAGCAGTTTCCTAACACTGTTTTCGTGGAATCTGCAGTAGGATATTTTGGAGCACATTGAAGCCTATGGTGACAAAGGAAATATCCTCATAAAAAAGCCAAAAAGAAGATTTCTGAAACACTGCTTTGTGATATGTGAATTCATCTGAAAGCTTTACACCTTTCTATTCATGGAGCAATTTACTAACACTATTTTTGTGCCATCTGCAAAGTGATATTCACGAGCGCATTGAGGCCTATGGTGACAAAGGAAATATGCTGAGGCAAAAACTAGAAAGAAGCTTTCTGAGAAACTGCTTAGTGACTTGTAGATTCATCTCACAGAGTTACACGATTCTTTTCATGGGGCAGATTGGTAGCACTGTTTGTTTTTCATCTCAAAGAGTTACACCATTCTTTTCATGGAGCTGTTTGCTAACACTCTTTTCATGGAATCTGCGAAGGGATATTTGTGAGCGTATTGAGGCCTAAAGTTAAAAAGGAAATATCCATACTATGCAGCCATAAAAAAGGATGAGTTTGCGTCCTTTGTAGGGACATGGATGCAGCTGGAAACCATCATTCTTAGCAAACTATCACAAGAACAGAAAACCAAACACCGCATGTTCTCACTCATAGGTGGGAACTGATCAATGAGATCACTTGGACTCAGGAAGGGGAACATCACACACCGGGGCCTATCATGGGGAGGGGGGAGGGGGGAGGGATTGCATTGGGAGTTATACCTGATGTAAATGACGAGTTGATGGGTACAGTAGACCAACATGGCACAAGTATACATATGTAACAAACCTGCACGTTATGCACATGTACCCTACAACTTAAAGTATAATAATAATAAATAAATTTTAAAAAAAAAGGAAATATCCACAGACAAAAAGTAGAAAGAAGCTTTCTGACAAACTTTTTTGGGATTTTTGAATTCATATCCCAGAGTTACATGATCCTTCCCATGTAGCAGCTTGGTAGCACTGTTTTGGGGGAATTTGAGTAGGGTTATTTTGGATCACATTGAAGCATATTGTGACAAAGGAAATATTCTCAGATAAAAACTAGAAAGAATCCCTCTGAGAAACTTCTTTGTGATGCGTGAATTCATCTCACAGAATTACACTTTTCTTATCATGGAGCAGTTTGTTATCACTGTTTTCGTGGAATCCACAAAGGGATATTTGGGAGTGCATTAAGGCCTGTGGTGAAAAAGGAAATATCATCAGATGAAAAATAGAAAGAGGCTTTCTGAGAAACTGCTTTGTCATGTGTGAATTCACCTCACAGAGTTATACTGGTTTGGTCATTGAGAAGTTTGCTAACACTTTTTTCATAGATCTGCAATGGGATATTTGGTAGCAATTGAGGAATATGGTGAAAAAGGAAATATCCTCAGATAAATACTAGAAAGAAGCTTTCTGAGAAAATGCTTTGTGATGGGTGAATTCATCTCACAGAGTTACACTGTTGTTTTCATTGAGCAGATTGCTAACATAGTTATCTTGGAATCGGCAATAGGATATTTTGGAGCACATTGAAGCTTTGGGTGACAAAGGAAATATCCTCAGATGAAAACTAGAAACGAGCATTCTGAGAAAATTCTTTGTCGTGTTTGAACTCATCTTACAGATTTACACCTTTGTTTTCATGGAGCAGTTTGTTAACACTGCTTTCATGGAATCTGCAAAGGGATATTTGGGAGCTCATCTAGACCTATAGTGAAAAGGTAATATCCTCAGGTAAAAACTAGAAAGAGTTTTCTGAGAAACTGTTTTGTGATTTGTTAATTCATCTTACAGAGTAAACCATACTTTTCATTGAGTAGTTTGATAACACTGTTTTTGTGTAATCTGCAATAGGATATTTGGGAGCACATTGAAGGCTATGGTGACAAAGGAAATATCCTCAGATAGATAACACAAAGAAACTTTCTGAGAAAGCTCTTTGTGATGCATGAATTCATCTCACTGAGTTACACCGTTCTTTTCATTGAGAAGTTTGCTAACACTTTACTCATGGAATTTGCAATGGGATATTCTGGAACATATTGAGGAATATGTTGAAAAAGGAAATATCCTCAGATAAGAACTTTAAAGAAGCTTTCTGAGAAGCTGCTTTCTGATATGTGAATTCATCTCACAGAATTACCCGACTCTTTTCTTGGAGCAGTTTGCTAACACCATTTTCGTGGAATCTGCCTTAGGATATTTGGGAATGGAATGAAACCTACAGTGACAAAGGAAATATCCTCAGATAAAAACTAGAAAGAAGCTTTCTAAGAAACAGCTTTTTGATGTGTGAATTCATCTTATAAAGTTACACTGTCCTTTTCATTGAGCAGTTTGCTAATGCTGCTTTCTTGTAATCTCCAGTGGGATATTTTGGACCGCATTGAAGCTGATGGTGACAAAGGAGTTATCCTCAGATAAAAACAATAAAGAAGTTTTCTAAGAAATCACGTTGTGATGTGTTAATTCATTTCACAGGGTTACACGATTCTTTTCATGGTTCAGTTTGGTAGCACTGTTTTTGGGGAATCCGAGAAGCAATATTTTGGATCACCTCGAAGACTATGGTGACAAAGGAAATAACATCAGATGAAAACTAGAAAGATGTTTTCTGAGAAAGTTCTTTGAGATGTTTGAATTCATCTCACAGATTTATACCTTTCTTTTCATGGAGCAGTTTGCTAACACCGTTTTCATGGAATCTGCAAAGAGATATTTGGGAGTTCATTGAGGCCTATAGTAAAAAAGGAAATATCCTCAGATAAAAAATAGAAAAAAATCTTTCTGAGAAACTGCTTTGTGATGTGTGAATTCATCTTACAGAGGTACACCATTCTTTTCATTGAGCAGTTCGATAACACTGTTTTCCTGGAATCTGCAATAGGATATTTGGGAGCACATTGAAGTCTACGGTTACAAAGGAAATATCCTCAGATAAAAACCAAAAGGAAGCTTTCTGTGAAACTGCTTTGGGATGTGTGAATTCATCTCACAGAATTACAGCATTCTTTTCATTGAGAAGTTTGCCAACACTTTTTTCTTGGAATCTGCAATGGGATATTTCGTAGCACATTGAGTAATATTGGAAAAAGGACATATCATCAGATAAAAACTAGAAAGAAGCTTTCTGAGAAACAGCTTTGTGATGTGTGAATTTATCTCTCAGAGTTACACCACTTTTTTTATGGAGTTGTTTGGTAACACTGTTTTTGGGGAATCTGAAAAGGCATATTTTGAAATGCATTAAAGTCTATGGTGAAAAAGGCAATATCCTCAGATTAAAATTAGAAAAAAGCCTTCTGTGAAACTGATTTGTGATGTGTGAATTCACCTGACAGAATTAAATGGTTCTTTTCAATGAGCAAGTTGCTAACACTGTTTTCTTGGAATCTGCAATGGGATATTTTGGAGTGCAATGAAGCCTGTGCTGACAAACGAAATATACTCATATAAAAACTAGAAAGAAGCTTTCTGCTAAATCACTTTGTGATGTGTTAATTAACCTCACAGCATTACACAATGCTTTCATAGATCAGTTGGGTAGCACTATTTTTGTGCAATCTGAGAGAGGAAATTTTCGATCACATTGAAGACTAAAGTGAAGAAGAAAATATCCACAGACAAAAGGTAGAAAGAAGATTTCTGAGAAACTTCATTGTGATGTGTGAAATTATCTCACAGAGATACACCTTTCTTTTTGTGTAGTCATTTTTTAAACTTCTTTTCATGGAATCGGTAATAGGATATTTGGGAATGCATGGAAGCCTATGGTGACAAAGGAAATATCTTCATAGAAAAAAGCAAAAAGAAGCTTTCTGAGAAACTGCTTTGTGATGTGTGAAGTAACCTCACATAGTTACACTGTTCTTTTTATTCAGCAGTTTGCTAACAATGTTTTCTTGGAATCTGCAGTGGGATATTTCGGAGAATATTGAAGTTTACTGTGACAGGAAATAAACTAAGACAAAAACCAGAAAAAAGCTTACTGAGAAATTGCTTTGTGATTTGTGAATTCATCTCACAGTCTTACATGATTTTTTTCATGGAGCAGTTTGGTAGCAGTGTTTCTGGGGAATCTGCGAAGGGATATTTAGGATCACATTGAAGTATATGGTGATTAGGGAAATATCTTCAGATAAAACTTAGAAAGAAGCTTTCTGAGAAAGTTCTTTGTGATGTGTGAATTCAACTCATAGAGTCACATCTTTTTTTTCATGGAGCAGTTTGCTAACACAGTTTTCATGGAATCTACAAAGGGATACTTGGGCGAGCATTGAGGCCTATGGTGAGAAAAGAAATATCCTCAGATAAAAATTAGAAAGATGATTTCTGAGAAACTGCTTTGTGATGTGTGAATTCATCTCACTGAACAACACTATCCTTTTCATTGAGCAGTTTGCTAACACTGTTTTCTTGGAATCTGCAAGGGGATATTTCAGAGAGCATAGAAGCTTATGCTGACAAAGGAAATATCCTCAGACAAAAACTAGAAAGAAGCTTTCTGAGAAACTGCCTTGTGATGTGTGAATTCCTCTCAAAGAGTTACACCATTATTTTCTTGCAGTAGTTTGGTAGCACTGTTTTTTGGGAATCTGAGGAGGGATATATTGCACTGCCTTGAAGCCTATGGTGTCAAAGGAATTATCCTCAGATAAAAACTAGAAAACAGCTTTCTGGGAAACTTCTTTGTGATTTGTGAATTTACCTTACAAGGTTACACATTTCTTTTCATGGAGCACTGTGCTAACACTGTGTTTGTGGAATGTGCAAAGGGATATTTGGGAGAGTATTGAGTTGTATGGTGAGAAAGGAAATATCCTCAGATAAAAAAGAGAAAGACGTTTTCTGAGAAACTGGTTTATGATATGTTAATTCATCTCATGGAGTTACATGATTCCTTTCATGGGTCAGTTTGGTAGCACTGTTTTTCGGGAAACTGAGAAGAGATATTTTGGATCGCGTTGAAGACTATGGTGACAAAGGAAATATCCTCAGATAAAATCTTGAAAGGAGTTTTCTGAGAAAGTTCTTTGTGATGTGTGAATTCATCTCACAGAGTTACACCTTTCTTGTCATGGACCAGCTTACTAACACTGCTTTCATGTAATCTGCAAAGGGATATTTGGGAGTGCATTGAGGCAGATAGTGAAAAGGGAAATATTCTCTAATAAAACCTAGAAAGAAGCTTTCTGAGAAACTGCTTTGTGATGTGAGAATTCATCTCACAGAATTACCCTGTTCTATTCATTGAGCAGTTTGCTAACACTGTTTTCTTGGAATCTACAAAGGGATATTTCAGAGTGCATTGAAGCTAATGGTGACAAAGGCAATATCCTCATATAAAAACTAGAAAGAATCATTCTGAAAAACCGCTTTGTGATGTGTTAATTCATCTCACAGAGTTCATGATTCTTTTCTTGGAGCAGGTTGTTAACACTGCTTATGGGGAATCTGAGAAGTGATATTTGGATCGCATTGAAGTCTATGGTGACAAAGGGAATATCCTCAGATGAAAACTAGAAAGAAACTTTCTGAGAAACTGCTTTGTGATGTGTGATTTCACCTCACAGAGTTACACCTTTCTTTTCATGGAGCAGTTTTCTAGCACTGCTTTTTGGGAATCTGAGAAGAGATATTTTGAATTGCATTGAAGCATATGATGACATAGGAAATATCCTCTAATAAATACAAGAAATAAGTTTTCTGAGAAACTGCTTTGTGATGTGTGAACTCATCTCACAGAGTTACACCATTGTTTTCATTCAACAGTTTAATAACACTGTTTTTGTGAAATCTGCAATAGGATATTTTGGAAGGCTTTGAAGCCTATGGTGACAAAAGAAATATAATCTGATAAAAACCAAAAAGAAGCTTTCTGAGACAGTGCTTTGTGATATATCAATTCATCTCACAGAGTTACACTGTACTTTTCATTGAATAGTTTGCTAACAGTTTTTCTTGGAATCTGCAATGGGATATTGAAGAGTACATTCAAGCTTCTAGTGACAAAGGACATATCCTTAGAAAAAAACTAGAAAGAAGCTTTCTGAGAAACTGCTTTGTGATGTGTGAGTTTATCTCACAGGGTTACACCATTCTTTTCATGGAGCAGTTTGTTAGCCCTGCTTCTGTGCAATCTGAGAAGGGATATTTTGGATCGTATTGAAGCCCATGGTGAAAAAGGAAAAATCCTCAAACAAAAACTATAAAGAAGCTTTCTGAGAAACTGCTTTGTGATATATGAATTCGCCTCCCAGAGTTACACCTTTCTTTACATGAAGCAGTTTGCTAACTCTGTTTTCATGGAATCCGCAATGGGATATTACAAAGACATTGAGTCCTATGGTGAGAAAGGAAATATCCTCAGAGAAACTGCTTGTGATGTGTGAATACATGTCAGAGTGTTACACCATTCTTTCATTGAGATGTTTGCTAACATTCTTTTTGCAGTATCTACAATTTGATATTCCAGAGGGCATTGTGGTCTATGGTGGAAAAGGAAATATCCTAAGAATAAAAACTAGAAAGAAGTTTTCTGAGAAACTGCTTTGTGATGGTGAGTTCATCTCACAAACTTACGCAATTCTTTTCATGGAGCAGTTTGGTTGCACTGATTTTGTGTAAACTGAGACGGGATATTTTGTATCAAATTGAAGCCCATGGTGAAAAAGGAAATATCCTCTAATAAAAACTAGAAAGAAGCTTTCTGAGAAATTGCTTTATGGCATGTGAATTCATCTCACTGACGTACACCACTCTTCCATAGTGCCGTTTGCTAGCACTGTTTTTGCGGAATCTGAGAGGGATATTTTTGATCGCTTTGAGTCTTTGGGGGAAAAAGGAAATATCCTAAGATAAAAACTAGAAAGAAGCTTTCTGAGAAACTGCTTTGTGATGTGTGAATTCATCTCACAGAGTTACACATTTCTTTTCATTGAGCAGTTTTCTAACTGTTTTCATGGAATCTGCAATGGGATATTGGGGAGCGATGTGTAAATTCACAAAGAAGTTTCTCAGAAGGCTTCTCTCCAGTTTTTATCTGATGTTATTTCCTTTTTCACAAAAAGCTGAAATGTGCTCCCGAGTATCCCTTTGCAGATTCCATGAAAACAGTGTTAGTAAACACCTCAATGAAGAGAAAAGTGTAACTATGTGAGACAAATTCACACATCGCAAAGCACTTTCTCAGAAAACTTCTTTCCTGTTGTTATCTCAGGTTATTTCCTTTGTTACCATAGGCTTTAAAGCGATCCACAGTATCCCTTCTCAGATTCCACAGAAACAGTGCTACCAAATTGCTCCAGGTAGTGAATTGTATCTCTTCATGATGAATTCACACATCACAAAGCAGTTTCTCAGAAAGCTTCTTTCTAGTTTTTATCTTAGGATATTCCCTTTTTCCCCAAAAGACTCAAAGCAATCAAAAATATCCCTCTCAGATTCCACAAAAACAGTGCTAGCAAATGACACTATGGAAGAGTGGTGTACGTCACTGAGATGAATTCACATGCCATAAAGCAATTTCTCAGAAAGCTTCTTTCTAGTTTTTATTAGAGGATATTTCCTTTTTCACCATGGGCTTCAATTCGATACAAAATATCCCTTCTCAGTTTACACAAAATCAGTGCTACCAAACTGCTCCATGAAAAGAATTGCATAAGTTTGTGAGATGAATTCACACATCACAAAGCAGTTTCTCAGAAAACTTCTTTCTAGTTTTTATTCTTAGGATATTTCCTTTTCCACTATAGACCTCAATGCCCTCTGGAATATCAAATTGTAGATACTGCAAAAAAAGTGTTAGCAAACATCTCAATGAAAGAATGGTGTAACACTCTGACATGTATTCACTCATCACAAGCAGTTTCTCTGAAGGCTTCTCTCCAGTTTTTATCTGAGGATATTTCCTTTCACACCATAGGACTCAATGTCTTTGTAATATCCCATTACAGATTCCATGAAAACAGAGTTAGCAAACTGCTCCATGTAAAGAAAGGTGTAACTCTGGGAGGCTAATTCATACATCACAAAGCAGTTTCTCAGAAAGCTTCTTTACAGTTTTTGTCTGAGGATTTTTCCTTTTTCACCATGGGCTTCAATACAATCCAAAATATCCCTTCTCAGGTTGCACAGAAGCAGTGCTAACAAACTGCTCCATGAAAAGAATGGTGTAACCCTGTGAGATAAACTCACACATCACAAAGCAGTTTCTCAGAAAGCTTCGTTCTAGTTTTTTTCTAAGGATATGTCCTTTGTCACTAGAAGCTTGAATGTGCTCTGAAATATCCCATTGCAGATTCCAAGAAAAACTGTTAGCAAACTATTCAATGAAAAGAACAGTGTAACTCTGTGAGATGAATTGATATATCACAAAGCAGTGTCTCAGAAAGCTTCTTTTTGGTTTTTATCAGATTATATTTCCTTTGTCACCATAGGCTTCAATGCCCTCCAAAATATCCTATTGTAGATTCCACAAAAACAGTGTTATTAAACTGTTGAATGAAAACAACGGTGTAACCCTGTGAGATGAGTTCTCACATCACAAAGCAGTTTCTCAGAAAACTTATTTCTTGTATTTATTAGAGGATATTTCCTATGTCACCATATGCTTCAATGCAATTCAAAATATCCCTTCACAGATTCCCAAAGAGCAGTGCTAGAAAACTGCTCCATGAAAAGAAAGGTGTAACTCTGTGAGATGAAATCACACATCACAAAGTAATTTCTCAGAAAGTTTCTTTCTAGCTTTCATCTGAGGATATTCCCTTTGTCACCATAGACTTCAATGCGATCCAAATATCACTTCTCGGATTCCCCATAAGCAGTGTTAACAACCTGCTCCAAGAAAAGAATCATGAACTCTGTGAGATGAATTAACACATCACAAAGTGGTTTTTCAGAATTATTCTTTCTACTTTTTATATGAGGATATTGCCTTTGTCACCATTAGCTTCAATGCGCTCTGAAATATCCCTTTGCAGATTCCAAGAAAACAGCGTTAGCAAACTGCTCAATGAATAGAACAGTGTAATTCTGTGAGATGAATTCTCACATCACAAAGCAGTTTCTCAGAAAGCATCTTTCTAGTTTTTATTAGAGAATATTTCCCTTTTCACTGTATGCCTCAATGCACTCCCAAATATACCTTTGCAGATTACATGAAAACAGTGTTAGTAAGCTGGTCCATGAAAAGAAAGGTGTAACTCTATGAGATGAATTCACACATCACAAAGAACTTTCTCAGAAAACTCCTTTCAAGTTTTTATCTGAGGATATTTCCTTTGTCACCATAGTCTTCAATGTGATCCAAAATATCTCTTCTCAGATTCCCGAAAAACAGTGCTACCAAACTGACCCATGAAAGGAATCATGTAACTCCGTGAGATGAATTAACATATCATAAACCAGTTTCTCAGAAAACATCTTTCTCTTTTTTATCTGAGGATATTTCCTTTCTCACCATACAACTCAATACTCTCCCAAATATCCCTTTGCAGATTCCACAAACACAGTGTTAGCACAGTGCTCCATGAAAAGAAATGTGTAACCTTGTAAGGTAAATTCACAAATCACAAAGAAGTTTCCCAGAAAGCTGTTTTCTAGTTTTTATCTGAGGATAATTCCTTTGACACCATAGGCTTCNTGTGAGGTGAATTAACACATCACAAAGTGATTTAGCAGAAAGCTTCTTTCTAGTTTTTATATGAGTATATTTCGTTTGTCAGCACAGGCTTCATTGCGCTCCAAAATATCCCACTGCAGATTCCAAGAAAACAGTGTTAGCAACTTGCTCATTGAAAATAACCATTTAACTCTGTCAGGTGAATTCACACATCACAAATCAGTTTCACAGAAGGCTTTTTTCTAATTTGAATCTGAGGATATTTCCTTTTTCACCATAGACTTTAATGCATTTCAAAGTATGCCTTTTCAGATTCCCCAAAAACAGTGCTACCAAACAACTCCATAAAAAAAGTGGTATAACTCTGAGAGATAAATTCACACATCACAAAGCTGTTCCTCAGAAAGCTTCTTTCTAGTTTTTATCTGATGACATGTCCTTTTTCCAATATTACTCAATGTGCTACGAAATATCCCATTGCAGATTCCAAAAAAAAGTGTTGGCAAACTTCTCAATGAAAAGAATGGTGTAATTCTGTGAGATGAATTCACACATCCCAAAGCAGTTTCACAGAAAGCTTCCTTTTGGTTTTTATCTGAGGATATTTCCTTTGTAACTGTAGACTTCAATGTGCTCCCAAATATCCTATTGCAGATTCCAGGAAAACAGTGTTATCAAACTGCTCAATGAAAAGAATGGTGTACCTCTGTAAGATGAATTCACACATCACAAAGCAGTTTCTCAGAAATATTTTTTTCTCTTTTTTATCTGAGGATATTTCCTTTTTTACTATAGGCCTCAATGAACTCCCAAATATCCCTTTGCAGATTCCGTGAAAACGGTGTTAGCAAACTGCTCCATGAAAAGAAAGGAATAAATCTGTGAGACCAATTCAAACATCTCAAAGAACTTTCTCAGAAAACATCTTTCTAGTTTTCATCTGATGTTATTTCCTTTGTCACCATAGTCTTTGATGTGATCCAAAATATTGCTTCTCAGATTTCCCGAAAACAGGGCTACCAAACTGAACCATGAAAAGAATCGTGTAACTCTGTGAAATGAATTAACACATCACAACGTGATTTCTCAGAAAACTTCTTTATAGTTTTTATCTGAGGATAACTCCTTTGTCACCATAAGCTTCAATGCGGTCCACAATATCCCACTGGAGACTACAAGAAAGCAGCATTAGCAAACTGCTCAATGAAAAGAACAGTGTAATTCTATAAGACGAATTCACACATCAAAAAGCTGTTTCTTAGAAAGCTTCTTTCTAGTTTTTATCTGAGGATATTTCCTTTGTCACTGTAGGTTTCAATCCATTCCCAAATATCCTAAGGCAGATTCCACTAAAACGGTGTTAGCAAACTGCTCCAAGAAAAGAGTTGGGTAATTCTGTGAGATGAATTCACACATCAGAAAGCAGCTTCTCAGAAAGCTTCTTTAAAGTTCTTATCTGAGGATATTTCCTTTTTCAACATATTCCTCAATATGTTCCAGAATATCCCATTGCAAATTCCACGAGTAAAGTGTTAGCAAACTTCTCAATGAAAAGAACTGTGTACCTCAGTGAGATGAATTCACACATCACAAAGAGCTTTCTCAGAAAGTTTCTTTGTGTTATCTATCTAATGATATTTCTTTTGTCACCATAGCCTTCAATGTGCTCCCAAATATCCTATTGCAGATTACAAAAAAACAACGTTATCAAACTACTCAATGAAAAGTATGGTTTACTCTGTAAGATGAATTAACAAATCACAAAACAGTTTCTCAGAAAACTCTTTCTAGTTTTTATCTGAGGATATTACCTTTTCACTATAGGTCTAGATGAGCTCCCAAATATCTCTTTGCAGATTCCATGAAAGCAGTGTTAAAAAACTGCTCCGTGAAAAGAAAGGTGTAAATCTGTAAGATGATTTCAAACACGACAAAGAATTTTCTCAGAATGCTCCTTTCTAGTTTTCATCTGAGGATATTTCCTTTGTCACCCAAAGCTTCAAAGTGCTCCAAAGTATCCTATTGCCGATTCCAAGATACTGTGTTAGCAATCTGCTCAATGAAAAGAACAGTGTAACTCTGTGAGATGAATTCACCCATCACAAAGCATTTTCTCAGAAAGCTTCTTTCTAGTATTTATCTGAGGATATTTCCTTTTTCACCATATTCCTCAATCGCTACCAAATATCCCATTGCAGATCTATGAAAAAAGTGTTAGCAAACTTCTCAATGACAAAAGCAGTGTAACTCTGTGAGGTGAATTCACACATGACAAAGCAGTTTCTCAGAAAGCCTCTTCCTATTTCTCATCTGATGATATTTCCTTTTTCACCATAGGCCTTAATGCACTCCCAAATATCCCTTTGTGGATTCCATGAAAACAGTGATACCAAACTGCTCCACGATAAGAAAAGTGTAATTCTGTGAGATGAATTCACGCATCACAAAGAAGTTTCTCAGAGGAATTCTTTCTAGTTTTTATCTGAGAATATTTCCTTTGTCATGATACGCTTCAGTGTGATCCAAAATAACCCTACTCAAATTCCCCCAAAACAGTGCTACCAAGCTGCTACATGGGAAGAATCATGTAACTCTGGGATATGAATTCAAAAATCCCAAAAAAGTTTGTCAGAAAGCTTCTTTCTACTTTTTGTCTGTGGATATTTCCTTTTTAACTTTAGGCCTCAATATGCTCGCAAATATCCCTTTGCAGATTCCATGAAGAGTGTTAGCAAACAGTTCCATGAAAAGAACGGTGTAACTCTTTGAGATGAAAAACAAACAGTGCTACCAATCTGCTCCATGAAAAGAATTGTGTAACTCTGTGAGATGAATTCACAAGTCACTAAGCAGTTTATCAGAAAGCTTCTTTCTAGTTTTTGTCTCAGCGTATTTCCTTTTTCACCATAGGCCTCAATGCGCTCGTGAATATCACTTTGCAGATGGCACAAAAATAGTGTTAGTAAATTGATCCATGAATAAAAAGATGTAAAGCTTTGAGATGAATTCACACATCACAAAGCAGTGTCTCAGAAATCTTCTTTTTGGCTTTTTCATGAGGATATTTCCTTTGTCACCATAGGCTTCAATGTGCTCCAAAATATCCTATTGCAGATTCCACGAAAACAGTATTAGGAAACTGCTGAAACAAAAGAATCGTGCAGCTCTGTGAGATGAAATCATATCACAAAGCAGTTTCTCAGAAAGCTTCTTTCCAATTTTTATCTGAGCATATTTACTCTGTCACCATATTCTACAATGCCATCAAAATATCCATTCTCAAATTCCCAAAAACATTCTTACCAAAATGCTCCATGAAATAATGGTGTAACTCTGTGAGATAAATTCATACGTCACAAAGCTGTTTCTCAGAAAGTTTCTTTCTAGTTTTTATCTGAAGATATTTCTTTTTTCATTGTAGGCCTCAATGCCCTCCCAAATATCCCTTTGCAGATTCCACAAAAGCAGTGTTAGCAAACTGCTCCATGAAAAGAAAGGTGTAGCTCTCTGATATGAATTCACACATCACAAAGGGCTTTCTCAGAAAGCTTATTTCTAGTTGTTATCTGTGGATATTTCCTTTGTTACCATAAGCTTCAATACAATCCAGAATATCCCTTCTCAGATTCACCAAAAACAATGCTACCAATCTGATCCATAAAAAGAATAGTGCAACTCAGTGAGATGAATTAATGCACCTCAAAGAGGTTTCTCAGAAAGCTTCGTTCACCGTAAGTTTCAATGCG
This sequence comes from Theropithecus gelada, assembly GCF_003255815.1. Lineage (NCBI taxonomy): Eukaryota > Metazoa > Chordata > Mammalia > Primates > Cercopithecidae > Theropithecus > Theropithecus gelada. The sequence continues at coordinate 46,709,986 of NC_037676.1, read as the reverse complement.
TTCTGAAATATCCCATTGCAGATTCCAAGAAAACAGTGTTAGCAAATTGTTCAATGAAAAGAACAGTTTAACTCTGTGAGATGTACTCACACATCACAAAGCAGTTTCTCAGAAAGAATCACTTTGGTTTTTATATGAGGATAGTCCCTTTGTCTCTGTAGGCTTCAATGTGCTTCCAAATATAATATTGCAGACTCCATGAAAACAGTGCTGTCAAACTACTTAATGAAAAGAACGGTGTTACTCGGTGAGATGAACTCACACCTCACAAAGCAAGTTCTCAGAAACCTTCTTTATAGTTTTTATATGAGCATATTTCCCTTTTCACTGTATGCCTCAATGCTCCCCCAAATATCCCTTGGCAGATTCCATGAAAATAGTTTGAGCAAACTGCTCCATGAAAAGGAAGGTGTAACTCTGTGAGGTGAATTCCCACATCACAAAGAACTTTCTTAGAAAATTTTTTCTAATTTTTATCTGAGGATATTTCTTCTGTCACTGTAGGCTTCAATGTGATCCAAAATATCCTTTCTCAGATTCCCCACAAACACTACTACCAAACTGATCCATGAGAAGAATTGTGTAACACTGAGAGATCAATTATCACGTCACAAAGCAGTTTCTCAGAAAACTTCTTTCTCATTTTTACCTGAGGATATTTCCTTTTTCACTATATGCCTCCATGTGCTCCCAAATATCACTTTGCAGATGCCACCAAAACAGTGTTAGGAAACTGCTCCATGGAAAGAAACCAGTAACTCTGTGAGATGAATTCACACATCACAAAGCAGTTTCTCAGAAGTCTTCTTTCTAATTTGTATCTAAGGATATTTCTTTTTTCACTATAGGCCTTAATGTGCTCCAGAATATAACGTTGCCGATTCCATGAAAACAGCGTTAGGGAACTGCTCCATGAAAAGAAAGGCGTAAATCTGTGAGATGAATTCACACATCAGAAAGAACTTTCTCATTAAGATTCTTTCTAGTTTTTAACTGAGGACATTTCCTTTGTAGTCATAGGCTTCAATGCGATTCAAAATATCCATTCTCTGATTTCCCCAAAACACTGCTACCAAACTGCTCTATGAAACCAATGGTGTAAATGTGTGAATCCACACATCCCAAAGCTGTTTCTCAGAAACCTCCTTTCTAGTTTTTATCTGAAATATTTCCTTTTTCACCATATTCCTCAATGCACTCCTGAATATCCCATTGCAGAATAAACAAAGAAGCGTTAGTAAACATCTCATTGAAAAGAATGGGGTAACTGTGTGATAAATTCAAACATCACAAAGAAGTTTCTCAAAAACTTTCTTTTTGGTTTTTATCTGAGGATACTTCCTTTGTCACCATTTGCTTCAATGTGATCCAAAATATCCCTTCTCAGATTTCCCCAAAACAGGACTACCAAACTTCTCCATGTAAAGAATAGTGTAACTCTTTGAGATGAATTAATATATAAGAAAGCACTTCCTCAGAAAGCTTCTTTCTAGTTTTTATATGAGGGTGTTTCCTTTGTTACCTTGAGCTTCAGTGCTTTTCAAAATATCCCTTTGTAGATTCAATGAAAACTGTGTAAGCAAAATTCACAATGAAAAGCTTCTTTTTGATTTTTGTCTGAGAATATTACCTTTGTCACCCTAGGCTGCAATGCGCTCCCTGATGTCGTATTGCAGACTCCACGAAAACAGTGTGAGCCTAATGCTGCAAGAAAAGAAAGGAAACTCAGTGAGATGAATTCACACATCACAAAGAAGTTTGGCAGAAATCTTCTCTCTAGTTTTTATCTGAGGATATTTCCTTTTTCACCATAGGCTTCAATGCACTCCCAAATATCCTATTCCAGATTCCACGAAAACTGTGTTATCAATCAGCTCAATGAATAGAATGGTGTAATTCTCTGAGGTGATTTCACACATCACAAGACAGTTTCTCAGAAAGCTTCTTTTTAGTTTTTATCTGAGGATATTTATTGTTCAATATAGGCCTCAATGTGCCCCCGAATATACCATTGCACATTAAGTGAAAAAAGTGTTAGCAAATTTCTCAATGAAAACAATGTTGTACCTCTGTGAGATGAATTCATACATCACAAATCAGTTTCACAGAAAGGTTCTTTTTGGCTTTTATGTGAGGATATTTTCTTTGTTACAATAGGCTCCCAAATATCCTATTGCAGATTCCATGAAAACAGTGTTATCAAACTTCTCAATGAATAGAACAGTGTAACACCTAAAGGTGAATTAACACATCACAAAGCAGTTTCTCAGAAAGCTTCCTTCTAGTTTTTATATGTGGATATTTCCTTATTCACCCTAGGCCTCAATGAGCTCCAGAATATCCCATTGCAGATTCCATGAAAACAGTGTAAGCGAACTGCTCCATGAAAAAAAAGTTGTAACTCTGTGAGATGAATTCTCACTTCACAAAGAACTTTCTCAAGAAGCTTCTTTCTAGTTTTTATCTGAGGATATTTCCTTTGTTAACGCAAGCTTCAATGTAATCCAAAATATCCCTTTTCAGATTCCCCAAATACACTGCTACAAAACTGATCCATGTAAAGAATCATGTAACTCTCTGAGATGAATTAACACACCACATAGCAGTTTCTCAGAAAGCTTCTTTCTAGTTTTTGCCTGAGGTATTTCCTTTTTCACTGTAACTTCAATGCACTCCCAAATATCCTATTGCAGATTCCACGAAAACAGTTATCTAACTGCTCAATGTAAAGAATGGTGTAACTCAGTGTGATGAATTAACACATCACAAAGCAGTTTCTCAGAAAGCTTCTTTCTAGTTTTTGTCTGAGGTATTTCCTTTTTCACTGTAACTTCAATGCACTCCCAAATATCCTATTGCAGATTCCATGAAAACAGTGTTATCAAACTGCTCAATGTAAAGAACAGTGTAACTCAGTGAGATGAATTCACACATCACAAAGCGGTTTCTCAGAAAGCTTCTTTATAGTTTTTTCTGATGATATTTCCTTTATCACCATAAGCCTCAGCACTCCCAAATATCCCTTTGCAGATTCCATGAAAACAGTGTTAGCAAACTGATCCATAAAAAGACATGTGTACTTTTGTGAGATGAATTCACACATTACAACTAATTTTCTCAGAAAGCTTCTTTGTAGTTATTATCTGAGGATATTTCCTTTGTCACCATAGGCTTCAATGCAATCCAAAATATCCCTTCTCAGATTCCCAAAAACAGTACTACCAAACTGATCCATGAAATGAATGGTGTAACTTTGTGAGATGAATTAACACATCACAAAGCGGTTTCTCAGAAAACGTCTTCCTACTTTTTCTATGACAATATTTCCTATGTCACCATAAGCTTCAATGCACTCCAAAATACCCTATTATAGATTCAAAAAAACAGTGTTAGCAAACTGTTCAATGAAAAGAACAGTGTAACTCTGTGATGTGAATTCACACATCACAAAGTAGTTTTACAGAAAGCTGCTTTTTGTTTTTTATCTAAGGATATTTCCTTTGTCCACATAGGCTTCAATGCACTCCAAATATCCTATTGCAGATTCCACAAAAGTAGTGTTTTCAAATTCCTCAGAGAATAGAATGGTGCAACTCTGAGATAAGTTCGCACATCACAAAGAACTATCTCAGAAAGCTAGTTTCTAACTTTTATCTGAGGGCATTTACTTTTCACGATAGGCTTCAATGTGATCCAAAATATCGTTTTCAGATTCCCCAAAAGCAGTGCTACCAAACCGCTAAATGAAAAGAATATGTAACTCTGTGAGATGAATTAACACATCAGAATGCATTTTCTCAGAAAGCTTCTTTCCAGTTTTTGTATGATGGTATTTCCTTTCTAACCTAAAGCTTCAATGTGCACCACAATATTACTTTGCAGATTCCATGAACACAGTGTTAGTGAACTGCACAATGAAAAGAACAGTGTAACTCTGTGAGATGAATACACACATCACAAAGCAGGTTCTCAGGAATCTTCTTTCTACTTTTTATCTGAGGATATTTGCTTTTTCAACATAGGCCTCAATGAGCTCCAATATATCCCTTTGCAGATTCCATGAAAAGAGTGTTAGCAAACTGCTCAATGTAAAGAATGGTTTAACTCTGTGAGATGAATTCACATATCACAAAGAACTTTCTCAGAAAGCAACTTTCTTGTTTTTATCTGAGGATATTTTATTGTCAAAATAGTCTTCAATGCGTTCCAAAATATCCCATTGCAGATTCCAAGAAAACAGTGTAGCAAACTGTTAAATGAAAAGAACAGTGTAACTCTGTGATAAGAATTCACACATCACAAAGTTGTTTCTCAGAAGGGTTCTTTTTGTTTTTTTATCTGAGGTGATTTCCTTCATAATCATAAGTTTCAATGAGCTCCAAAATTACATTTGTCAATATAGCCTTCAATGTGATCCAAGATATCCCATTGCAGATTCCAAGAAATCAGTGTTAGCAAACTGCTCAATGGAAAGAACAGTGGAACACTATGAGATGAATTCACACATCAAAAAGCAGTTTATTCCAAAGCTTCTTCCAGATTTGATCTGAGGATATTTCCTTTTTCACTATAGGCCTCAATGAGCCTCCAAATATTCCTTTGCTGATTCCACAAAAAGAGTGTTGGCAAACTGCTCAATGGAAAGAAGGGTGTAAATCTGTGAGATAAATTCACACATCACAAGAGAGTTTCTCAGAAAGCTTCTTTCTAGTTTTTAATCTGACAATATTCCCTTTTTTACTTTAGGCCTCAATGTGCTCCCAAATATTCCTTCGCAGATTCCATGAAAACACTGTTAGAAAACTGCTCCATGAAAATAAAGGTGGCTACCCATAAAGGGAAGCCTATCAGACTAACAGCAGATCTCTCAGCAGAAACTCTACAAGCCAGAAGAAAGTGGGGGCCAATATTCAACATTCTTAAAGAAAAGAATTTTCAACCCAGAATTTCATATCCAGCCAAACTAAGTTTCATAAGTGAAGAAGAAATAAAATCCTTTACAGACAAGCAAATGCATAGAGATTTTGTCACCACCAGGCCTGCCTTACAAGAGACCCTGAAGGAAGCACTAAACATGGAAAGGAACAACCGGTACCAGCCATTGCAAAAACATGCCAAAACGTAAAGACTGTCGAGGCTAGGAAGAAACTGCATGAACTAACGAGCAAAATAACCAGTTAATATCGTAATGGCAGGATCAAGTTCACACATAACAATATTAACCTTAAATGTATATGGACTAAATGGTCCAATTAAAAGACACAGACTGGCAAACTGGATAAAGAGTCAAGACCCATCAGTTTGCTGTATTCAGGAGACCAATCTCACATGCAGAGACATACAAAGGCTCAAAATAAAGGGATGGAGGAAGTTCTACCAAGCAAATGGAGAACAAAAAAAA
>NC_037676.1:46616748-46704096 GCF_003255815.1 Theropithecus gelada | reverse complement strand
TGGTGAAGAAGGAAATATCTTCAGATGACAACTGGAAAGAAGCTTTCTGAGAAACTGATTTGTGATGTGTGATTTCACCTCATAGAATTAAAGGTCTCTTTTGATTGAGCAGTTTGGAATCACTGTTTTTGTGCAATATGAGAGGGGATATTTGGGAGTGCTTTGAAGTCTATTGTGAAAAAGGAAATATCCTCAGATAAAAACTAGAAAGAAACTTTCTGAGAAACTGTTTTGTGATGTGTTCATTCGTCTCATAGAAATCAACCTTTCTGTTGACTAAGCAGTTTGGAATCACTGATTTTGTGGAATATGAGAAGGCATAATTTGGAGTGCATTGAAACCTAATGTAATGAAGGAAATACCTTCAGATAAAAACTGGAAAGAAGCTTACTGAAAAAGGACTTTGTGATTTGTGTAATCATCTCACAGAGTTAAACCATTGTTTACATTGCACAGTTTGGAAACACTTTTTTTTTGACGTATATGTGAATGTACATTTGGGAGAGTATTGAGACCAATGGTGAAGAAGAAAATATTTTCAGATGACAACTGGAAGGAAGCTTTCTGAGAGACTGCTTTGTGATGTGTGCATTCATCTCATAGAGTTAAATGTTTCATTTGGTTGAACATTTTGGAATCACTGTTTTTCTGTCATATGAGAGGGGATATTTGGGAGTGCATTGAAGCCTATGGTGAAAAACGAAATATCCTCTGATAAAAACTGGAAAGAAAATTTCTGAGAAACTGCTTTGTGATATGTGCATTCATCTCATAGAGTTAAACGTTTCTGTTGGTTGAGCAGTTGGGAATCACTGTTTTTGTGGTGTATGCATGGGGATGTTAAGGAGCGCATTGAAGCCTATGGTGAAAAAGGAAATATCCTCAATTAAAAACTAGATAGAAGCATTCTGAGAAATTGCTTTGTGATGTGTTAATTCATCTCACAGAGCTAAACCTTTCTCTTCATTGAGCAGTTTGATAGCACTCTTTTTGTGGAATCTGCAAAGGGATATTTGGTAGCACATTGAGCCCTACAGTGACAAAGGAAATACATTCAGATAAAAACTGGAGAGAAACTTTCTGAGAAACTGCTTTGTGATGCGTGCATTCATCTCATAGAGTTAAATGTTTCTTTTGATTGAGCAGTTTGGAATCACTGTTTATGTGGAATCTGAGAAGGCATATTGTGGAACACATTGAACCTATGGTGAAAAAGGAAATATCCTCACATAAAATGTGGAAAGAAGATTTCTGAGAAACTGCTTTGTGATATGTGAATTCTTCTCACAAAATTCAACCATTCTTTTCATTGAGCACTTTGGTAAGAATGTTTTTTTGGAATATGCAAAGGGGTATTAAGGGTCACATTGAGTCCTATGGTAAAAAAGGAAATATCTTCCCATAAAAACAGGGGAGAAGCTTTCTGAGAAACTCCTTTGTGATGTATGCATTCATCTCATAGAGTTCAAAGTTTCTGTTGATTGAGCAGTTTGGAATCACTTTTTTTGTGGAGTCTGAGAAGTGATATTTTGGAGAGCGTTAAAGTCTATGATGAAAAAGGAAATATCCTCAGATAAAAACTAGAAAGAAGCTTTCTGAGAAACTGCTTTGTGATGTGTGCTTTCATTTCACAGATTTAAACCTTTCTTTATATTACACAGTTTGGAAACACTGTCTTTGACGTATACACAAATGCACTTTTAGGGTCACGTTGAGGAATATGGTGAAGAAGGAAATATCTTCAGATGACAACTGGAAAGAAGCTTTCTGAGAAACTGCTTTGTGATGTGCACATTCATCTCATAGAGTTAAACCTTTCTTTTTATTGAGGAGTTTGGAATCACTCTTTTTGTGGAATATGAGAGTGGATATTTGGGAGCACATTGAAGCCTATGGTGAAAAAGAAAATATCCTTAGATAAAAGTTAGAAGGAAGCTTTCCGAGAAATTGCTTTGTGATATGTGAATTCTTCTAACAGAGTTAAACCATTGTTTCCATTGAGTAGTATGATAACACCGTTTTTGTGGAATCTGCAAAGGGATATTCAGGATCGCATTGAGGCCTATGGTTATAAAGGAAATATCTTCAGATGAAAACTGGGGAGAACCTTGCTGAGAAACTACTTTGTGATGTGTTCATTCATCTCATAGAGTTCGACCTTTCTGTTGATTGAGCAGTTTGGAATCACAGTGTTTGTGGAATCTGAGAAGGGATATTTTGGAGTGCATTGAAGCCTCTGGTGAAAAAGGAAATATCCCCAGATAAAAACTAGAAAGAAGTTTTCCGAGAAACTGCTTTGTGATGTGTGCATTCATCTCAGAGAGTTGAACCTTTTTTTAATTTGCACTGTTTGGAATCACTGTCTTTGAAGTACACCCAAATGGGCATTTGGGGACGCATTGAGGTCAACAGTGAAGAAGGAAGTATCTTCAGATGACAATTGGAAAGACTCTTTCTGAGATATCGCTTTGTTATGTATGCATTCAACTGATAGAGTTAAATGTTTCTTTTGATTGACCATTTGGAATCACTGTTTTATGGAACATGAGAGGGGATGTTTCGGAGTGCATTGAAGCCTAAGGGGAAAGGAAATATCCTCAGATAAAAACTAGAGAGAAGCTTTCCAAGATATTGCTTTGTGATGTGTGAGTTCATCTCACAGAGCTAAACCTTTTGTTTCATTGAGCAGTTTGGTAGCAATGTTTTTGTGGAATCTGCAAAGGGATATTTGGAAGCACATTGAGGCCAAAAGTGAAAAAGGAAATACCTTCAGACAAAAACTGGCGAGAAGATTTCTGAGAAACTGCTTTGTTATGTGTTCATTCATCTCATAGAGTTAAACCTTTCTGTTGACTGAGCACTTTGGAATCACTGTTTTTGTGGAGTCTGAGAAGGGATATATGGGAGCACATTGAAGACTAAGGTAATGAAGGAAATATATTCAGATAAAAATTAGAAAGAAGCTTTCTGAGAAAATGCTTTGTGATGTGTGCATCTATCTCAAAGAGGTAAACCTTTCTTTACATTTCAGTTTGGAAACACTGTCTTTGACATATACACGAATGGACATTGGAGGATACATTGAGGCCTATGGTGAAGAATGAAATATCTTCAGATGACAACTGGAAAGAAGCTTTCTGAGGAACTGCTTTGTGATGTGCACATTCATCTCATAAAGTTAAACGTTTCTTTTGGTTAAGCAGATGGGAGCACTGTTTTTGTTGAATATGAGAGGGGATATTTTGGAGAACATTAAAGACTATGGTGAAAAAGGAAATATCCTCAGATAAAAACTAGAAAGAAGCTTTCCGAGAAACTGTGTTATGATTTGTGATTACATCTCACAGAGTTAAAACTTTGTTTTCACTGAGCAGTTTGGTAACATTCTTTTTGAATAATCTACAAAGGGGCATTCGGGAGTGCATTGAGGCCTATGGTGAAAAAGGAAATATCTTCAGATAAAAGTTGGAGACAAGCTGTCTCAGAAACTGCTTCATGATGTGGTCATACCTGTCACACAGTCATACCTTCTTTTTTCATTGTACCATCTGGAAACACTGTGTAAAATCTACAAATGAATATTTGGTAGTGCATTGAATTATAAGGTGATGAAGGAAATATCTTCAGAGAAAAACAGGAGAGAAGCTCTCTGAGAAACTGCTTTGTGATGTGTGCATTCCTTTCTCAGAGTTAAACCTTTTTTTACACTGCACATTTTGGAAACACTGCCTTTGACATATATGCAAATGGACATTTCGGGGCTCATTGAGGCCTGCGGTGAAGAAGGAAATATCTTCAGATGACAACTGGAAAGAACCTTTCTGAGAAACTGCTTTATGATTTTGCACATTCATCTGACAGAGTTAAAAGTTTCTTTTGGTTGAGCAGATGGGAGCATTGTTTTTGTAGAGTATGAGAGGGGATGTTTTGGAGAGCATTAAAGCCTATGGTGAAAAAGAAAATATCCTCAGAAGAAAACTAGAAAGAAGCTTTCCGACATACTGCTTTGTGATATGTGAATTCGTCTCACAGAGATAAAGCTTTCTTTTCATTGAGCAGTTTGGTAGCACTGTTTTTGTGGAAACTGCAAAGGGATATTTGGGAGCACATGAGACCAAACGTGAAAAAGGAGATACCTTCAGATGAAAACTGGAGAGAAGCTTTCTGAGAAACTGCTTTGCTACATGTTCATTCATCTCATATAGTTAAACCTTCCTGTTGACAGAGCGGTTTGGAATTCCTGTTTTTGTGGAATCTGAGAAGGGATGTATGGCAGTGTTTTGAAGCCTAAGGTAACAACGGAAATATCTTCATATAAAAACTAGAAAGAAGCTTTCTGAGAAACTGCTTTGTGATGTGTGCATCCATCTCACAGAGTTAAACCTTTCTTTACATTTCACAGTTTGGAAACAGTGTCTTTGATATATATGTGAATGGACATTTGGGGTCGCATTGAGGCCTATAGTGAAAAAGGAAATATCTTCAGATGACAACTGGATATAAGATTTCTGGGAAACGTTTTTTGTGATGTGTGCATTCATCTCATAGAGTTAAATGTTCCTTTTGGTAGAGCAGTTTTGAATCACTGTTTTTGTGTGATGTAAGAGGGGATATTTTGGAGCACATTGAAGCCTATGGTGAAAAGGAAATATCCTCAGATAAATAACTGAATGATGCTTTCCGAGAAACTACTTTGTGATGTGTGAATACATCTCACAGAGTTAAACTTTTCTTTACATTTCAGTTTTGAAATACTGTATTTGATATATACATGAATGGACATTTTGGGGGCACATTGACACCTATGGTGAACGAGGAAATATCTTCAGATAAAAACTGGAGAGAAGGTTTCTGAGAAACTACTGTGATGTGTGAATTCATATCACAAAGAGTTAAAACTTTCTTTTCATTGCATTTAGGTAGTACTGTTTTTGTGGAATATGCAAAGGGATATTTGGGAGTGTGTTGAGGCCTATGGTGAAAAAGGAAATATCTTCAGATAAAAACTGGAGAGATGCTTTCTGAGAAATTGCTTTGTGATGTGTGCATTCATCACATAGAGTTAAACCTTTCTGTTGATTCAACAGTTTGGAATCACCGCTTTTGTGTTATCTGAGAAGGGATATTTTGGAACCTATTGAAACCTGTAGTAAAAAAGGAAATATCCTCAGAAGCTTTCTGAGAAACTGCCTTGTGATGTACGCATTCATCTCATAGGGTTAAACCTTTCTGTTGACTGAGCAGTTTGGAACTGTGGAATCAGAGAAAGGGTATATTGGAACACATTGGAACACATTGGAACACAGAGCAGTTTGGAATCACTGTTTTTGTGGAATCTGAGAAGGGATGTTTTGGTGTGTTGAAGCTTATAGTGAAAAAGGAAATATCCTCAGATAAAAACTAGAAAGAAGCTTTCTGAGAAACTGCTTTGTGATGTGTGCATTCAACTCACAGAGTCAAACATTTCTTACATTATGCAGTTTAGTAAGACAGTCTTTGATGTACATGTGAATCGACAATTGAGGGCACATTGAGGCCCATGGTGAAGAAGGAAATATCTTCAGATGACAACTGTAAAGAAGCTTTCTGAGAAACTGCTTCATGATGTACTCATTCATCTCATGTATGTAAACGTTTCTTTTGATTGAGCACTTTGGAATCACTGTCTTTTTGATATATGAGAGGGTATATTTTTGAGCGCATTGAAGTCTATGATGTAAAAGGAAATATCATCAGATAAAAACTAGAAAGAAGCTTTCCAAGAAGCTGCTTTGCAATGTGTAAATTTATCTCACATAGATAAACTTTTATTTTCATTGAGCTGTTTGGTACAACTGCTTTTGTGGAATCTGCAAAGGGATATTTGCGATTCCATTGAGGCCTATGGTGAAGAAGGAAATATACATCTTCAGATAAAAACTGGGGAGAAGCTTTCTGAGAAACTGCTTTGTGATGTGTGCATTCATCTCATAGAGTTAAGCTTTTCAGTTGATTGAGCAGTTTGCAATCACTGTTTTTGTGGAATCTTAGAAAGCATATTTTGGAGCACATTGAATCCTATGGAGAGAAAGGAAATATCTTCAGATTAAAACTGCTTTGTTATGTGTACATTCAACTCACAGAGTTAAACCATTCTTTACATTGTGCGGTTTGGAAAAACTCTCTTTGACGTTTATGTAAATGGACATTTGCGGATGTGTTGAGGTTTATGGGGAAGAAGGAAATATCTTCGGATGACAATTGGAAAGAAGCTTTCAGAGAAACTTATTTGTGATGTGTATATTCATCTCATAGAGTTAAATGTTTCTTTTGATTGAGCAGTTTGGAATCACTGTTTTTGTGGAATATGAGAGGGGAAATGTGGGAGCACATTAAAGCCTATAGTGAAAAAGGAAATATCCTCAGATAAAAATTAGAAAGAAACTTTCCAATAAACTGCTTTGTTGTGTGTACATTCATCTCACAGAGTTAAATTTTTCTTTTCATTGAGCAGTTTGGTAGCCCTATTTTTGTGTAATCTGCAAAGGAATATTCAGGAGCGCATTGAGGCCTATGGTGAAAAAGGAAATATCTTCAGATAAAAAGTGGAGAGAAGATTCGTGAGAAACTGCTTTGTGATGTGTGTATTCATCTGATAGAGTTAAACCTTTCTTTTGATTGAGCAGTTTGGAATCCTGATTTTGTGGAATCTGTGAAGGTATATTTTGGAGCACATTGAAACCTATGGAGAAAAAGGAAATATCGTCAGACCAAAACTAGATAGGAGCTTTCTGAGAAACTGCTTTGCAATGTGTGAATTCATCTCACAGAGTTAAACCTCTCTCTTTATTGAGCAGTTTGGAAACACCATTTTTGTGATATCTCAGAAGGGATATTTTGGAGAGCATTGAAGCCTATGGTGATAAAGGAAATATTCTCAGATAAAAATTAGAATGAAGCTTTCTGAGAAACTGGTTTGTGATGTGTGCATTCCTCTCACAGAGTTATACCTTTCTTTTCATAGAACTGTATGGGAACACTGTGTAAAATCTACAAATGAGTATTTGGGAGCACATTGAAACCTAAGTGATGAAGGAAATATCTTCACATAAACACTCAAAAGAAACTTTCTGAGAAACTGCTTTGTGATGTGTGCATTCATTTCACAGCCTTAAACCATACTTTGCATTGCACTGTTTGAAAACACTGTCTTTGACGTATACGCAAATGGACATTTGGGGGCACATTGAGGTCTCTGGTGATGTAGGAAATATCTTCAGATGACAACTGCAAAGAAGCTTTCTGAGAAACTGCTTTGTGATGTGTGCATTCCTCTCATAGAGTTAAATTTTCTTTTGATTGAGCAGTTTGGTATCACTGTTTTTGTGGAATATGAGAGGGGATATTTGAGAGCTCATTGAAGCCTATGGTGAAAAAGGAAATATCGTCAGATAAAAAGTTTCTAGTAAGCTTTCCAAGAAACTGCTTTGTGATGTGTGAATTCATATCACAGAGTTAAACCTTTCTTTGCATTCAGCAGTTTGGTAGCGCTATTTTTGTGGAATCTGAGAAGGGATATTCAGGAGTGCATTGAAGCTTGTGGTGAGAAATGAAATATCTTCAGATGAAAACTGGAGAGAAGCTTACTAAGAAACTGTCTTGTGATTTTTGCATTCATCTCTTAGATTTAAACCTTGTTTTTGATTGAGCATTTTGGAATCCTGTTTTTTTTTTTTTTTTTTTTTTGAATCTGAGAAAGGATATTTTGGAGTGTATTGAAACTTATGGTGAAAAAGGAAATATCCTTGGATAAAAACTAGAAAGCTTTCCGAGAAACTGCTTTGTGATGTATGAATTCATCTCACAGAGGTAAACCTTTCTTTTCATTGAGCTGTTTGGTGATACTCCTTTTGTGTCAGCTGTAAAGGGGTTGTTGGGATCCCATTGAGGCCTACAGTGAAAAAGAAAATATCTTCAGATAAAATCTGGAGAGAAGCTTTCTGAGAAACTGCTTTGTGATGTGTGCATTCCTCTCACAGAGCTATACCTTCCTTTTTAGTGAACAGCCTGTAGTCACTGTTTGTGTAAAATATACAAATGGATATTTGGGGGCACATTGAAGCCTAAGGTAACAAAGGAAATAGCTTCAGATAAAAACTAGAAAGAAACTTTCCAAGAAACTGCTTTGTGATGTGTGAATTCATTTCATGGAGTTCAATGCTTCTGTTGATTAAGGAGTTTCAAATCACTAGTTTTTTGGAATAAGAGAAGGGATATTTTGGAGCGCATTGAAGTCTATGGTGATAAAGGAAATATTCTCAGGTAAAGACTAGAAAGAAGGTTTCTGAGAATCTGCTTTGTGATGTGTGAAGTCATCTCACAGAGTTAAAACTTCCTTTTCATTGAGCAGTTTGATAGCACTGTTTTTGTGGAATCTGCAAAGGGATATTCAGGAGCACATTGAGGCCTATGGTGAAAAAGAAATATCTTCAGATAAAAACTGGAGACATTCTTTCTCTGATACTGCATTGTGATGTGTGCATTTATCTCATGGAGTTATATCTTTCTGTTGATTGAGCGGTTTGGGATCACTGTCTTTTTGGAATATGAGAAGGGATATTTTGGAGAGGTTTGAAACCTGTGGTGAAAAAAGAAATATCCTGAGATAAAAACTAGAATGAAGCTTTCAGAGAAACTGCTTTGTGCTGTGTGAATTCATCTCACCGAGTTAAACCTTTCTTTTCAATGAGCAGTTTGGTAACACTCTTTCTATGTAATCTGCAAAGGCGTATTCGGGAGCACAGTGAGGCCTATGGTGAAAAATGAAACATCTTCAGATTAAAGACTTTAGAGTTTTCTGAGAAACTGCTTTGTGATGTGTGTATTCCTCTCACAGAGATATACCTTTCTTTTCATTGAACAGTTTGGAACCACTGCTTGTGTAAAATCTGCAAAGGGTTATTTGGGAGCACAATGAAGCCTAAGGTGATGAAGGAAATGTCTTCAGATGACAACTAGAAAGAAGCTTTCTGAGAAACTGATTTGTGATGTGTGCATTCATCTCACAGATTTAAACCTTTCTTTACATTGTGCAGTTTGGAAACCCTGTCTTTGACGTATACGTGAGTAGACATTTGGAGGTGCATTGAGGCCTATGGTGAAGATGGAAATATCATCAGGTGACAACTGTGTGGAAGCTTTCTGAGAAACTGCTTTGTCGTGTGCACATTAATCTCATAGAGTTAAAAGTTTCTTTTGATTGAAAAGTATGGAATCACTGTTTTTGTGGAATATGACAGGGAATATTTGGGAGAGCATTGAAGCCTATGGTGAAAAATGTAGTATCCTTAGATAGAAACTAGAAAGAAGTTTTCTGAGAAACTGCTTTGTGATGTGTGAATTCATCTCAGAGTAAAACAGTTCTTTTCATTGAGCAGTTTGGTATCACTCTTTTTGGGGAATACACCAAAGTGTATTCGTGAGTACATTGAGGCCTTTAGTGAAAAAGGAAATGTCTTCAGATAAATACTAGAGAGAGGCTTTCTGCAAACTGCTTTGTGCCATGTGCATTCCTCTCACAGTGTTATAACTTTCTTTTCGTTAAGTAGTGTGGAACCACTGTTTGTGTAAAATCTAAAAAGGGTTATTTGGTGGTGCAATGAAGCATAAGGAGAAAAAGGAAATATCTTCACATAAAAACAAGAAAGAAGCTTTCTGAGAAACTGCTTTGTTATGTGTGCATTCATCTCCCAGAGTTAAACCTTTATTTCCATTGCACAGTTTGGTAACACTGTCTTTGACCTGTACACAAATGGACATTTCATTTGGGGCACATTGAGGCCTACGGTGAATAAGGAAATATCTGCAGATGACAACTGGAAAGAAGGTTTCTGAGAAACTGCTTTGTGATGTGTGCATTCATCTCATTAAATGTTTCTTTTGACTGAGCAGTTTGGAATCAGTGCTTTTGTGTAATATAAGAAAGGATATTTGGGAGTACATTGAATCCTATGGTGAAAATGAAATATCCTCAGATAAAAACTAGAAAGAAGTTTTCCAAGAAACTGCTTTGTGAGGTGTGAATTCATCTCAGCGAGTATAACCTTGCTTTTCATTCAGCAGTTTGGTAGCACTGTTTTTGTGGAACCTGCAAAGGGTTATTGGGGAGCGCATTGAAGCCTATGGTGAAAAAGGAAGTATCTCCAGATAAGAACTGGAGAGAAGCTTTCTGAGAATCTGCTTTTTGACTTGTGCATCCCACTCACAGAGTTATACTTTTCTTTTCATTGAACAGTGTGTAAACACTGTTTGTGTAAAATCTACCAATAGATATTTGGGAGTACATTGAAGCCTAAGGTGACAAAAGAAATATCTTCAGATGACAACTAGAAAGAAACTTTCTGAGAAATGGCTTTGTGATGTGTGTATTCATTTCACAGAGTTAAACAGTTATTTACATTGTGCAATTTGGAAACACTCTCATTGATGTATATGTGAATGGACATTTGGGGGTGCATTGAGGCCAGCCGTGAAGAAGGAAATATCTTCATATGACAACTGAAAATAACCTTTTGGAGAAACTGCTTTGCGATGTATGCTCTCATCTCCTAGAGTTAAACGTTTCTTTTGATTGAGAAGTTTGGAATCACTGTTTTTGTGGAATATAAGGGGATATTTGGGAGCACATTCAAGCCTGTGATGAAAAAGGAAATATTCTCAGATAAAAACCATAAAGAACCTTTCTGAGAAACTGCTTTGTGATGTGTTATTTAATCTCACAGTTCAAACTTTATTTTCATTGAGCAGTTTGGTAGCCCTGCTTTTGTGGAAACTGTAAAGGGATATTCAGGTGCACAGTGAGGCCATTCATGAAATAGGAAATGTCTTCAGGTAAATACCAGAAATAAGATTTCTGAGAAACTGCTTTGTGATGTGTGCGTTCATCTCATAGAACTAAACCTTTCTGTTGATTGAGTAGTTTGGAATCACTGTTTTTTGTGGAATATGAGACAGGTTTTTAGGGAGCACATTGAAACCTTTAATGAAAAAGGATATATCGTTAGATAAAAACTAGAAAATAACTTTCCAAGAAACTTCTTTGTGATGTCTGAATTCTTCTCACAGAGTTCAAACTCTGTTTTCATTGAGCAGTTTGGTAGCCCTGTTTCTGTGAATTCTGCAAAGGAATCTTTGACAGCACATTGAGGAATATGGTGAAAGAGGAAATGTCTTCAGATAAAAACAGGATGGAAACTTTTTGAGAAACTGCTGTGATGTATGCTTTCATCTCATACAGTTAAATCTTTCTGTTTATTGAGCAGTTTGGAATCACTGTTTTTGTGGAATCTGAGAAGGGATATTTTGGAGAGCATTAAAACCTACGATGAAAAAGGAAATATCATCAGATAAAAACTAGAAAGATGCTTTCCAAGAAACTGCTTTGTGAATTGTGCATTCCTCTCACAAAATTATACCTTTCTTTTCATAGAACAATGTGGAAACACTGTTTGTGTAAAATCTACAAAGGAATATTTGGGAGCACATTGAAACCTATGGTGACAAAGGAAATGCATTCAGATAAAAACTTGAAAAAAGTTTTCTGAGAAACTGCTTTGTGATGTGTGCATTCATTTCACAGAGTTAAACTGCTCTTTACATTGTGTAGTTTGGAAACACTGTTTTTGACATATATGCAAATGAACGTATGAGGGTGCATTGAGGCCTACGGTGATGTAGGAAATATCTTCAGATGAAGCTTTCTGAGAAACTACTTTGTGATGTGTGCATTCATCTTATAGAGTTAAATTTTCTTTTGATTGAACAGTTTGGTATCACTGTTTTAGTGGAATACGAGAGAGGATATTTGGGAGTACATTGAAGCCTATGGTGAAAAAGGAAATATACTCAGATAAAAACTTTCCAGTAAGCTTTCTGAGAAACTACTTTGTAATGTGTGAATTCATCTCACAGAGCTAAACCTTTCTTTTCATTGGGCAGGTTGGTAGCACTGTTTTTGTGGAATCTGTGAAGTGATATTTAGGAGCGCATTGAAGCCGGTGGTGAGAAATGAAATATCCTCAGCTAAAAACTGGAGAGAGGCTTTCTGAAAAACTGCTTTGTGATGTGTGCATTAATGTCATAGAGTTAAACCTATCTGTTGACTGGACAGTTTGGAATACTGTTTTTGTGGAATCTGAGAAGATATATTTGGGAGTGCATTGAAGCCTAAGTTGATGTAGGAAATATATTCAGGTAAAAATTCTAAAGAAGTTTTCTGAGAAATTACCTCATGATGCATGCATTCATCTCACAGAGTTAAACTTTTCTTTACATTCTGCAGTTTGAAAACACTGTCTTTGACATATATGCGAAGGGACATTTGGGGGCGCATTGAGGCCTACTGTGATGTAGGAAAGATCTTCAGATTACAAATGGAAAGAAACTTTCTGAGAAACTGCTTTGTGATGTACGCATTCATCTCATAGAGTTAAAAGTTTCCTTTGATTGAGCAGTTTGGAATCACTGTTTTGGTGGAATACGAGAGGGGATATTTTGGAGGGCATTGAAGCCTATGATGAAAAAGGAAATATCCTCAGATGAAACTAGAAAGAAGGTTTCTGAGAAACTGCTTTGTGATGTGTGAAATCTTCCCACAGAGTTAAACCCTTCTTTTCATTGAGCAGTTTGATAACACTATTTTTGTGAAATCTGCAATGGATTAATCAGAAGCTCATTGAGGCCTATGGTGAAAAAGGAAATATCCTCAGATAAAAACTGGAGAGAAACTTTCTGAGAAACTGCTTTGTGATGTGTGTATTTCTCTCACAGAGTTATACCTTCTTTTTATTGAACAGTGTGGAACCAATGTTTGTGTAAAATCTACAAAGGGATATTTGGGAGCGCATTGAAGCTTCAGGTGATGAAGGAAATATCTTCAGATAAAAACTAGAAGGAAGCTTTCTGAGAAACCACTTTGTGATGTGTGCATTCATCTCACAGATTTAAACTTTTCTTTACATTGCACAGTTTGGAAACACTCCCTTTGACATATACAAGAATGGACATTTGGGGCACAGTGAGGTCTATGGTGAAGAAGGAAATATCTTCAGAAGACAATTGGAAAGAAGCTTTCTGAGAAACTGCTTTGTGATGTGCCCAATCATCTCAAAGAGTTAAACGTTTCTTTTGGTTGAGCAGTTTGGAATCACTGTTTTTGTGGCATATGAGAGAGGATATTTGGGAGCACATTGAAGCCTATAGTGAAAAATTAAATATCCTCAGATAAAAACTAGAAAAAGATTTAAGAGAAACTGCGTTGGGATGTGTGAATTCATCTCACAGAATTAAACATCTTTTCATTGAGCAGTTTGATAGCAGTTTTTTTGTGGAATATGCCAAGGGATATTCCAGAGTACATTGAGGCCTATGGTAAAAAAGGAAGTATCTTCAGATAAAAACTAGAAAAAAATCTTTCCAACAAACTTCTTTGTGATGTCTGAATTCTTCTCACAGAGTTCTAAGTTTCTTTTCATTGGACAGTTTGGTAGCACTGTTTTTATGAATTCTGCAAACAAATATTTGACAGCACATTGAGGAATATGGTGAAAAAACAAATGTCTTCAGATAAAAACTGGAGAGAAGCTTTGTGAGAAACTGCTGTGATGTGTTCTTTCATCTAATACTGTTAAACCTTTCTGTTTATTGAGTGGCTTGGAATCACTGATTTTGTGGAATCTGAGAAGGGATATTTTGGAAAGCATTGAAGCCTATGGTGAAAAAGGAAATATCCTCAGATAAAAACTAGAAAGAAGCTTTCAGAGAAACTGGTTTGTGATGTGTGAATTCAGCCCACAGAGTTATACCTTTCTTTTCATAGAACAGTGTGGAAACACTGTTTGCGTAAAATCTACAAAGGGGTATTCGGGAGTGCATTGAAGCCTAAAGTGATGAAGGAAATATATTCAGATAAAAACTCGAAAGAAGCTTTCTGATAGACTGCTTTGTGATGTGTGCATTCATCTCACAGAGTTAAACCTTTCTTTACATTGCACAGTTTGGAAACACTGTCTTTGACTTATACGCAAATGGACATTTAGGGGTGCATTGAGGCCTACGGTGATGTAGGAAATATCTTCGGATGACAACTGCATAAAAGTTTTCTGAGAAACTGTTTTGTGATGTGTGCATTCATCTCATATAGTTAAATTTTCTTTGGATTTTGCAGTTTGGAATCACTGTTTCTGTGGAATATGAGAGGGGATTTGGGGAGTACATTGAAGCCTATGGTGAAAAAGAAAATATCCTCAGATAAAAACTTTCTAGTAAGCTTTCTGAGAAATTTCTTTGAAATGTGTGAATTCATCTCACAGAGGTGAAACTTTCTTTTCACTGGGCAAGTTTATAGCGCTGTTTTTGTGGAATCTGCAAAGGCATATTCAGGAGTGTGGTGAAGCATATGTCAAAAATGAATTGTCTTCAGATAAAAACTGGAGAGAAGCTTTCTGAGAAACTGCTTTGTGATGTCTGCATTCATCTCATAGAGTTAAACCTTTCTGCTGACTGAACAATTTGGAAAGACTGATTTTGTGGAATCTGGGAAGTTATATTTGGGAACTCATTGAAACCTAAGTTGATGTAGGAAATGTATTCAGATAAAAACTAGAAAGAAGCTTTCTGAGAAACTGCCTTGTGATGTATGCATTCATCTCACAGAGTTAAACCTCTTTACCTTCTGCAGTTTGGAACACTGTCTTTCACGTATACACGAATGGACAATTGGTGGTGCATTGAGGCCTACTGTGATGTAGGAAATATCTTCAGATTACAAATTGAAAGAAACTTTCTGAGAAACTACTTTGTGATGTACACATTCATCTCATAGAGTTAAAGATTTCCTTTGATTGAGCAGTTTGGAATCACTGTTTTGGTGGAATATGAGAGGTGATATTTTGGAGGATTTTGAAGCCTATGGTGAAAAAGGAAATATCCTCACATAAAACTAGAAAGAAGCTTTCAGAGAAATTGCTTTGTGATGTGTGAATTCTCACAGAGTTAAATCCTTCTTTTCATTGAGCAGTTTGGTAACACTGTTGTTGTGGATTCTGCAATGGGTTATTCGGGAACACATTGAGGCCTATGGTGAAAAAGTAAATAACCTCAGATAAAAACTGGGAGAAGCTTACTGAGAAACTACTTTGTGATGCGTGCCTTCCTCTCACAGAATTACACCTTACTTTTCTTAGAACAATATGGAAACACTCTTTGTGTAAAATCTACAAAGGGGTATTTGGGAAAGCATTGAAGCTTCAGGTGACAAAGGAAATATCTTCAGGTAAAAACTATAAGGAAGCTTTTTTAGAAACTGTTTTATGATGTGCACATTCATCTCATACAGTTAAACATTTCTTTGGATGGAGCAGTTTTGAATCTCCATTTTTGTGGAATCTGATAAGGGATATTCTGGAGGGCTATGAGGTCTATAGTGAAAAATGAATTATCTTCAGATAAAAACTGGAACAATGCTTTCTGAGAAACTGGTTTTTGAAGTGTGCATTCCTCTCATAGAGTTGTACCTTTCTTTTCATTGAACTGTGTGGAAACACTGGCTGTGTGAAATCTACAAAGGAATATTTTGGAGTGCATTGAATCCAAATGCAAAGAAGTAATTATTTTCAGATAAAAACAAACGAGAGAGAAGCTTTCTGAGAAACTACTTTGTGATGTGTGCATTCATCTCATAGAGTTAAATGTTTCTTTTGGTTGAACAGTTTGGAATCACTGTTTTTGTGGAATATGAGAGGGGATATTTGGGAGTGCTTTGAAGCCTATGGTGAAAAAGAAAATATCTTTAGAAAAATACTGGAGAGAAGAAAGCTAAGGAACTACTTTGTGATGTGTGTGCTTTCATCTCGTACAGTTAAACATTTCTGTTGACAGAGCAGTTTGGAAACACTGCCTATGTGGAATGTGAGAAAGGATATTTTGGAGTGCATTGAAGTCTATGGTGAAAATGGAAATATCCTCAGATAAAAACCAGAAAGAAGCTTTCCAAGAAACTGCTTTGTGATGTGTGAATTCATCTCACTGAACTAATCCTTTCTTTTCATTGAGCAGCTTGATAGCACTCTTTTTGTGGAATCTACAATGGGATATTCAGGAGTGCATTGAGCCCTATGGTGAAAGAGGAGATATCTTCAGATAAAAACCATATGGAAAGTTTCTGAGAAACTGCTTTGTGATGTTCACATTCATCTCATAGAGTTAAACATTTCTATTGGTTGAGTAACTTGGTATCACTGTTTTTCTGGAACATGAGAGGAGACATTCGGGATCGTGTTAAAGCTATGGTAAAAAAGGAAATATCTTCACATAAAAACTGCAGAGAAGATTTCTGAGAAATTGCTTTGTGATGTGTGCATTCATCTCATAGAGTTAAACGTTTCTCTTGGATTGAGCAGTTTGGAAGCACTGTTTATCTGGAATATGAGAAGAGATGTTTTGGAGTGCATTGAAGCCTACAGTGAAAAAGGATATATCCTCAGATAAAAACTAGAAAGAAGCATTCTGAGAAACCACTTTGTGGTGTGTGAATTCACCTCACAGGGTTAAACCCTTCTTATCATTGAGCAGTTTCATAACACTGTTTTTGTGGAACCTGCAATGGGATATAGGCGAACACATTGAGGCCTATGGTGAAATAGGTAATATCGTGAGATAAAAACAAAACACTGTTTTTGTTGAATACGAGATGGGATATTTAGGAGCGCATTGAAGCCTATGGTGAAAAAGGAAATATCCTCAGATAAAAACTAGAAAGAAAAATTTTGAGAAACTGCTTTGTGATGTGAGAATTCATCTCACAGAGGTAAACCTTTCTTTTCATTGAGCAATATAGTAACACTGTTATTGTGGAATCTGCAATGAGATATTCGGGAGTGCATTGAGGCCTATGGTGAAATAGGAAACATCCTGAGATAAAAACTGGAGAGAAGCTTTCTGAGAAATTGCCTTGTGATGTGTGCATTCACCTCACATAGTTAAAATTTTCTTTTGATTGAGCAGTGTGGAATCCTGCTTTTCTGGAATCTGAGAAGGGTATTTGGGAGCACATTTAAATCCATGCTGAGAAAGGAAATATCCTGAGATAAAAACTAGAAAGAAGCTTTCTGGATACTGGTTTGTGATATATGCATTCATCTCACACAGATAAACCTTTCTTTGCGTAGTGCAGTTTGGAAACACTGTCTTTGACATATAAGGGAATGGATATTTGAGGGTGCAATGAGGCCTACAGTGAAAGAGGAAACATCTTTGGATGACAATTGGAAAGAAGTTTTCTGAGAAACGGCTTTGTGATGTGTACATTCCTCTCATAGAGTTAAACTTTTCTGTTGATTGAGCAGTTTGGAATCACAGTTTCTGTGGAATCTGAGAAGAGATATTTTGGAGTGCATTGAAACCTATGGTGAAACAGGAAATATCTTCAGATTAAAATTTGAAGAAAGCTTTCTGAGAAACTGCATTGTGTTGTATGCATTCGTCTCATAGAGTTAATCCTTTGTTTACATTTCACATTTTGGAAACACTGTCTTTGACATATACGCGAAAGGACATCAGGGGCCCATTGAGAGCTATGGTGAAGAAGGAAATATCTTCAGATGACAACTAGAAGGAAGCTTTCTGAGAAAGTGATTTAGAATGTGTGCATTTATCTCTTAAAGTTAAAGGTTTCTTTTGATTGAGCAGTTTAGAATCACGGTTTTTGTGGAATATGAGAAAGGATGTTTGGGAGTGCATTGAAGGTTATGGTGAAAAAGGAAGTATCCTCAGATAAAGACGAGAAAGAAGCTTTCTGGGAAACTACTATGTGATGTGCAAATTCATCTCACAGGATTAAGCCTCTCTTCTCAGTGAGCAGTTTGGTAGCACTTTTTTTGTGGAACCTGCAATGGGATATTTTGGAGCACATTGAGACCAAAGGTGAAAAAGGAAATATCTGCAGATAAAAACTGGAGAGATGCTTTCTGAGAAAATGCTTAATGATTTGTGTATTCATCTCATAGATTTAGACCTTTCTGATGATTGGGCACTTTGAAATCACTGTTTTGTGGAATCTGAGAGGGATATTTTGGAGTGAATTGAAGCCTATGGTGAAAAAGGAAATATCCTCAGATAAAAACTAGAAAAATGCTTTCCGAAAAACTCATTTGTTATGTGTGAATTCATCTCACAGAGTTAAACATTTTTTTTGCATTGAGCAGTTTGGTAGCACTACTTTGTGGAATCTGAAAAGGGATATTTGGAAGCTCATTGAGGTGTTTGGTGAAAAAGTAAATATCTTCAGATAAAAACTGGAGACAAATTTTCAGAGAAACTGATTTGTTATGTTTGTGTTCATCTCATAGAGTTAAACCTTTGTGTTGATTGAGCAGTGTGGAATCACAATTTCTTTGCAATCTGAGAAGGGATATTTTGGTGCATGTTGAAGCCTATGGTGAAAAATTAAATATCATCAGAGAAAATTTAGAAAAAATATTTCTGAGAAATTGCTTCTGTGCATTAATCTCACGGAGTTACACCTTTATTTTCATAGAACAGTTTGTTAACACTGTTTTTGTGGAATCTGCAAAGGGATATTTGGGATCGTATTGAGGCCTATGTTGAAAAAGGAAATGTCTTCAGATAAGAACTGGAAAGAAGTTTTCGAGAAACTGCTTTGTGATGTGTGAATTAATATCACAGAGTTAAATGTTTATTTTCGTTGAGCAGTTTGGTAACACTCCTTGTGGTATCTGTAAAGGGATATTCAGGATCATATTGAGGCCTAAGGTGAAAAAGAAAACATCACCAGATAGAAACTGGAGAGAAGCTTTCTGGGAAACTGCTTTGTGATGTGTGTATTCATCTCATAGAGTTAAACCTTTCTGCTGATTGAGCAGTTTGGAATCACAGTTTTTGTGGACTCTAAGAAGGGATATTTTGGAGCACATTGAGGACTATGGTGAAAAAGGAAATATCCTGAGAGAAAAACTAGAAAGAAGCTTTCTGAGAAACTGCTTTGTGATGTATGCATTCCTCTCACAGAGCCAACCCTTTCTTTACATTGCACAGTTTGGAAAAACTGTCTTTGACATAAACACGAATGGACACTTGGGGTCGCATTGAGGCCTACGGTGAAGAAGGAAATATCTTCAGATGACAACTGGAAGGAAGTTTTCTGAGAATCTGATTTGTGATGTTTGCATTCATCTCATAGAATTAAACCTTTATTTTGATTGACCAGTTTGGAATCGCTGTTTTTGTGCAATATGAGAGGGGATACTTGGGCGAGCTTTGAAACCTATTGTGAAAAAGGAAATATCCTCAGATAAAAACTCGAAAGAAGCTTTCCGAGAAACTACTTTGTGATGTATGAATTCATCTCACAGAGTTAAACATTTTTTTACATTGAGCAGTTTCATAGGATGGTTTTGTGGAATCTGCAAAGGGATATTCGGGAGCTCATTGAGACCTATGGTGAAAAAGGAAATATATTCAGATAAAAAACAGAGACAAGCTTTCTGAGAAACTGCTTTGTGATGTGTGCATTCATCTCACAGAGATAAACCTTTCTTTACATTGCGCAGTTTAGAAACTACTGTCTTTAATGCAAATGCGAATGGACATTTGGGCGTGCATAGAGGCCTATGGTGAAGAAGGAAATATATTTAGATGACAACTGGAAAGAAGCTTTCTGAGAAACTGGTTTGTGATGTTTGCATTCGTATCATAGAACTAAACCTTTCTTTTCATTGAGCAGTTTGGAATCACTGTTTTTGTGCAATATGAGGGGGTATATTTGGGAGCACTTTGAAGCCTATTGAAAAAGGAAGTATCCTCAGATAAAAACTAGAAAGAAGCTTCCCGAGAAGCTCCTTTGTGATGTGTGAATTCATCTTGCAGAGTTAAACGTTATTTTTTTCCATTGAGCAGTTTGGTAGCACTGCTTTGTGGATTCTACAAAGGGCTATTCAGGAACTCATTGAGGTCTACAGTGAAAAAGTAAATATCTTCAAATAAAAACCGGAGAAAAGTTTTCTTAGAAACTACTTTGTAATGTGTGCATTCATCTCATAGATTTAAACCTTTGTGTTGATTGAGCAGTGTGGAATCAGTTTTTTGGAAATCTATGAAGGGATATTTTGGAGTGCATTGAAGCCTATGGTGAAAAATTAAATATCCTAGGACAAAATTAGGAAGAAGCTTTGTGAGAAATTGCTTCTTTGTGATGTGTGTATTCATTTCACAGAGTTACACCTTTCTTTTCATAGAGCAGTTTGGTAACAGTTTTTGTGGAAACTGCAAAGGGATATTTGGGATCGTATTGAGGCCTATGTTGAAAAAGGAAATATCTTCAGATAAGAATTGGAAAGAAGTTTGCTGAGAAATTGCTTTGTGATGTGTGATTTCATCACACAGAGTTAAACATTTCTTTTCATTGAGCAGTTTGGTAACACTCCTTTGTGGAATCTGCAATGGGATACTTGGGATCATATCAAGGCCTAAGGTGAAAAAGAAAACATCTTCAGATAGAAACTGGAGAGAAGCTTTCTAGAAAACTGCCTTGTGGTGTCTGTATTCATCTCATAGAGTTAAACCTTTCTGCTGATTGAGCAGTTTGGAATCACAGTTTTTGTGGAATGTAAGAAGGGATATTTTCAAGCTCATTGAAGCCTATGGTGAAAAAGTAAATGTCTTCAGATAAAAACTAGAAAGAAGCTTTCTGAGAAACTGCTTTGTGATGTGTGCATTCAACTCACAGAGCTAAACCTTTCTTTACATTGCAAAGTTTGGAAACACTGTCTTTGACTTATATGCAAATGGACATTTAGGGTCACATTGAGGCTTGTGGTGAAGAAGGAAATATCTTCAGATGACAACTGGAAAGAAGCTTTCTGAGAAACTGATTTGTGATGTGTGATTTCACCTCATAGAATTAAAGGTCTCTTTTGATTGAGCAGTTTGGAATCACTGTTTTTGTGCAATATGAGAGGGGATATTTGGGAGTGCTTTGAAGTCTATTGTGAAAAAGGAAATATCCTCAGATAAAAACTAGAAAGAAACTTTCTGAGAAACTGTTTTGTGATGTGTTCATTCGTCTCATAGAAATCAACCTTTCTGTTGACTAAGCAGTTTGGAATCACTGATTTTGTGGAATATGAGAAGGCATAATTTGGAGTGCATTGAAACCTAATGTAATGAAGGAAATACCTTCAGATAAAAACTGGAAAGAAGCTTACTGAAAAAGGACTTTGTGATTTGTGTAATCATCTCACAGAGTTAAACCATTGTTTACATTGCACAGTTTGGAAACACTTTTTTTTTGACGTATATGTGAATGTACATTTGGGAGAGTATTGAGACCAATGGTGAAGAAGAAAATATTTTCAGATGACAACTGGAAGGAAGCTTTCTGAGAGACTGCTTTGTGATGTGTGCATTCATCTCATAGAGTTAAATGTTTCATTTGGTTGAACATTTTGGAATCACTGTTTTTCTGTCATATGAGAGGGGATATTTGGGAGTGCATTGAAGCCTATGGTGAAAAACGAAATATCCTCTGATAAAAACTGGAAAGAAAATTTCTGAGAAACTGCTTTGTGATATGTGCATTCATCTCATAGAGTTAAACGTTTCTGTTGGTTGAGCAGTTGGGAATCACTGTTTTTGTGGTGTATGCATGGGGATGTTAAGGAGCGCATTGAAGCCTATGGTGAAAAAGGAAATATCCTCAATTAAAAACTAGATAGAAGCATTCTGAGAAATTGCTTTGTGATGTGTTAATTCATCTCACAGAGCTAAACCTTTCTCTTCATTGAGCAGTTTGATAGCACTCTTTTTGTGGAATCTGCAAAGGGATATTTGGTAGCACATTGAGCCCTACAGTGACAAAGGAAATACATTCAGATAAAAACTGGAGAGAAACTTTCTGAGAAACTGCTTTGTGATGCGTGCATTCATCTCATAGAGTTAAATGTTTCTTTTGATTGAGCAGTTTGGAATCACTGTTTATGTGGAATCTGAGAAGGCATATTGTGGAACACATTGAACCTATGGTGAAAAAGGAAATATCCTCACATAAAATGTGGAAAGAAGATTTCTGAGAAACTGCTTTGTGATATGTGAATTCTTCTCACAAAATTCAACCATTCTTTTCATTGAGCACTTTGGTAAGAATGTTTTTTTGGAATATGCAAAGGGGTATTAAGGGTCACATTGAGTCCTATGGTAAAAAAGGAAATATCTTCCCATAAAAACAGGGGAGAAGCTTTCTGAGAAACTCCTTTGTGATGTATGCATTCATCTCATAGAGTTCAAAGTTTCTGTTGATTGAGCAGTTTGGAATCACTTTTTTTGTGGAGTCTGAGAAGTGATATTTTGGAGAGCGTTAAAGTCTATGATGAAAAAGGAAATATCCTCAGATAAAAACTAGAAAGAAGCTTTCTGAGAAACTGCTTTGTGATGTGTGCTTTCATTTCACAGATTTAAACCTTTCTTTATATTACACAGTTTGGAAACACTGTCTTTGACGTATACACAAATGCACTTTTAGGGTCACGTTGAGGAATATGGTGAAGAAGGAAATATCTTCAGATGACAACTGGAAAGAAGCTTTCTGAGAAACTGCTTTGTGATGTGCACATTCATCTCATAGAGTTAAACCTTTCTTTTTATTGAGGAGTTTGGAATCACTCTTTTTGTGGAATATGAGAGTGGATATTTGGGAGCACATTGAAGCCTATGGTGAAAAAGAAAATATCCTTAGATAAAAGTTAGAAGGAAGCTTTCCGAGAAATTGCTTTGTGATATGTGAATTCTTCTAACAGAGTTAAACCATTGTTTCCATTGAGTAGTATGATAACACCGTTTTTGTGGAATCTGCAAAGGGATATTCAGGATCGCATTGAGGCCTATGGTTATAAAGGAAATATCTTCAGATGAAAACTGGGGAGAACCTTGCTGAGAAACTACTTTGTGATGTGTTCATTCATCTCATAGAGTTCGACCTTTCTGTTGATTGAGCAGTTTGGAATCACAGTGTTTGTGGAATCTGAGAAGGGATATTTTGGAGTGCATTGAAGCCTCTGGTGAAAAAGGAAATATCCCCAGATAAAAANCCCAGTAATGGGATGGCTGGGTCATATGGTACATCTAGTTCTAGATCCTTGAGGAATCGCCATACTGTTTTCCATAATGGTTGAACTAGTTTACAATCCCACCAACAGTGTAAAAGTGTTCCTATTTCTCCACATCCTCTCCAGCACCTGTTGTTTCCTGACTTTTGAATGATCGCCATTCTAACTGACTTTAAATCCTGTAAAAAATCAGTTTCCAACAGTGTTAATTTATCATTATATGAATGATATTTTATTGACTACCCCTCATGTAACCCTCCAAAATCAAGTTTTTAAGGTTTACAACAACAGTTAATTCATTATAATTTACAAATATCTCCTAAAAAAGGTACAAACTCAGTTCCCCATTCAATATTTAAGGTACTCATTGACTAAAAAACAAATCCGCCCACAAAAGTTTCAAATTAAAAGAGATCAACTTGTAACCCTTAATAATTTTCAAAAATTGTTAGGAGATATTAATTGGCTTCGTCTCCTCTTAGGTATTACTACTTATAAATTACAACATTTGTTTACTACCTTAAAAGGGGATTCAGATTTAAACAGTTCTCAAAAATTATCCCCTACTACTGAAAAACATTGTCTTTTGTAAAAAATAAAATTAGTGAAGCTCACTTTAATTATATTATAACCAATCTTCCACTTTCTTTATGTCTTTTTTATACTCCTCATTCACCAACAGCCATCTTACATCAAGATAGTAACATTCTGGAGTGGCAATTTTTGACTAATAAAGCCATTAAAAAAATTTACCTTTATATTAATAAATTGGTTAAATTGATTATTAAAGGGTAACATAGAGCTCGTCAAATGCTTGAAACTGACCCTGTAAAAATTATTACACAATTATCTAATCAATACATTACTTCTCTACTAAAATCTCATAAAAAATGGCAAGTGGCTTGCGCTGAGTATACTGGTTCCTTTTCTCAGCACTATCCCAGTCATAGATTATTTGCTTTTTTACAATAATATTCTTTCCTGCCCTATAATCCTATTTCTTATACTCCAGTTAAAGGTCCCACCTTTTTTATTGATACTTCTAACAATAAAAAAGCTGGATACTGGGCATCAGATAATTCAAAAATTTCTCACTATCCATTTAAATCTGTACAACAGGAAAAACTTTTTGCCATTCTTATGGTACTGCAAAATTGGCCTCAAACCCTTTGTGATATAGTTAGTAGTTCCCAATATGTTGTATATGTGACTAAGTATATTTCTCAAACTTCTTTACCATTACTCCCAAAAACTCCTTTACAAAAACTATTTGCCTTAGTGTTCTTGACTCTTACTTCCCGTACAACCCCCTTTTTATCACTCATATCCGTCCTTATTCATCTTTACTGGGACCTTTAACTTTTGGTAATAACCAAATTGATTCTTTACTTGTTAACAATGTCCAACAGACTCAAAATGAACATCAATTACATCATACTAACAGTTTAGGATTACAACGGCAGTTTTCTATAACACACCATCAAGCCCAAAGTATTATCAGAGCCTGTCCATCTTGTGCTCCTATTATTACACCCTTTTTAAGTCCAGGTATAAATCCCCGAGGCACTCAACAAAATCATATTTGACAAATGGATGTAACTTATGTTTCTTCTTTTGGTCGGTTAAAATATGTTCATCATACAATTGATACGTGGTCACACTTCCAATGGGCTACACCATTACCCTCTAAAAAAGCTGATTCTGTTATTACTCATTTTCTTACTTTCTTTACAGTTATAAGAGTTCCTACT
Source organism: Theropithecus gelada (assembly GCF_003255815.1). Classification (NCBI taxonomy): domain Eukaryota; kingdom Metazoa; phylum Chordata; class Mammalia; order Primates; family Cercopithecidae; genus Theropithecus; species Theropithecus gelada. Next base: position 46,679,192 of record NC_037676.1, on the reverse strand, counting down.
AAATTAAAAACTGACAATGCTTCTGCTTATTGCTCTCGTAAATTGACTGCCTTCCTCTCTTCATACCACATTCGTCATTCCACTGGTATTCCATTTAACAGTCAAGGTCAAGCAATTATTAAAAGAGCTAATGCTACCTTAAAATTACTTTTAAAACAAACAGGGGGAAATGGACGAGATTCCCCCAAAACATCAAATTCTGAAGCTCTTTTTACTTTAAATTTTCTGAACTATTGGCGCCAATTACAGCAATCCGCAGCAGTAAAACATTTTCAACAACCATTAGAAAAGCCAAAAGCTAACAATTTGTGGGTGTGCTATCCTTCATTACAAGGCCAATATTTAAAAGGAAAAGTTTTACAATGGGGTCGAGGTTATGCTCTCGTTCGTACAGCTGCAGGAGATGAGTGGTTCCCATCCCGACAGCTGAAGCAGTGCCATGGTGAAAAGGAGCTGGCCGGAAGACTTCCTGGTGGCATTTCAGGAATTAAATCTGAGTGCTCAGAAAACCTTCACCTTCAGAACTCGTTGAGTGGAACCCCTGACATGGGGTCAGCTGAAAAAGCTTACTCAAGAAACTAAAGGGGTTTTTCAACAAGCTGGACAGCCCAAAACCTCACTGACCTTATTTCTGGCTATACTAGCTGTAGTAAACTGAGAGTAACAGCTGGAGAATTCACATATTGGGCTTTTATTCCCTTTCCACCCTATATCAAGGTGTGGCCTGGGGAGACAAAGAAGTTTTAGTATTTACTGATGATACTGCTTGGATGCCATCACCCTTTAAAAATCATGATCCTGAGTTAGACACAGTTGCAATAAATAGTTCATATCAATTTGGGGTGAAAGGGTTACCTATATGTCTTAGGAACAGTCCACATTGTTTACATCCTTCTCATGAGGCTTAGGCTGTGCGCTATAATCATAGTCACATTGCTGCCTTTACTATAATTGTTGTTACTCAGAGTTTTAAATATAATCATACTGCTCTTCTTAATAAAACCTTGCCTACTACATTATCCTTATGTCCTATTCCTGACGTGTCCGGAGATGTTTCCCAATTAGAGTGGACTAGATGTAAAAGAAGTAGACCACAATTATTATTAGAGGTAAAAGGTAGGAATTACAAATACCTTGTCACTGACTGGAGTGTGCATGAGGATTTTCAGACTAAGTTTATCCACATTAGCCTACGATGGCATAGAAATAATCACAGCATTTATGCTGATGGTAACAAAACTATTCTTTGGCATGATGGTGGCTTGTCGCCCCCTATGCCACATTTGGCCAACACCTCATAAATACAAAGTCATATATAAAAGTTACTAGCTACTGGCAAACCAATGTCTACTTTTACAGGAAACATGTCCTTAAATACCACTAATCTTTATAATCCTTTCCATATATCTTTACATCAAAACAGATCTAAATATGTCATTGCTTGTGTTTAAAAACCTTACTTGTTGTTAGTAGGAATCTTTTAATAGGATAATAATACAGGAGTAGTTAACTGTACAGGCAATTGTACATTTTTAAGCTGTATAAATCCTACTTGGTGGCATAATAATTAGAACAAGACTCACTCTGATATATATATTTTAAGAACTAGAAAAGAAACCTGGTTACCTGTGAACTTGACACGCACCTGGAGTGAATCTGCTGGGGTTACTCAGATTTACAAAGTAATGCAAGATCTTGTCCACCACAGCCAGAGAATGGTTGGGATCGTCGTAACAGCAGTAGTAGGACTTGTGGCCATTGCTTCCACCGCCGCTGTTGCTGGACTGGCGTTACATCAAAGTATCCAAAATACAGGGTTCATGCAACAATGGCATAAACAATCTCACTTGTTGTGGCAACAATGAGACATCGATGCTCATTTGACTAAATGAGTAGATAACTTAGAACAAGTGGTTTCTTGGATAGGAGATCAGCTGACAGTGTTAAATACTTGAGCCTTGTTAAAATGTGACTGGAATACTACTCAATTTTGTATTATCCCTGTTCCTTTTAACAACACTGTACATAATTGGACAGAGATAAAAAGGTTTTTAATTGGCCATAATAATCTTTCCCTGGAAATACAAGAACTAACACACAATATTTCTGAAATGTTTCATAATCAATTACCATTGCTGACTGGCACAGATTTAATGACTGGTATTGCACAAAGCTTAAAATCTTTAAACCCTATGAGTCCTGTACAAACTTTACTGACTTCTGCTTCTAGTAATGTATTGATTGTTGTTTTTACCTTTGGCATTTTCACAGTCTGCCAGAAATGGTGCCGAAGGGCAAATACCAAATCCCAGCGAGCCCAACATGTGATGATGGTTTTGAAAAAAATTCAAACCTGTAAATAAAGAAGGGGGAGATGTAGAGGACTGCATGCTCGCAAATGAGATGTTCTCGATAAGCCCTGCTCTTGCAGACAAAACAGGGCAGTCCTTCTCTGCAAACAGGAAGGACAAAGGAGCCAGCTGCAAGGAGTGGGCTCTGGGAACTGGTCAATGTTTACTGATCTTGTGAGTCAAGGAAAGGCCAGAGAAGCAACACATGCGCCATGACTTGGCAACATTCCACAAACGGCTGCATATAATAAAGCAGTGTGCACCGTTCGAGGCAGACTCCATGGATGTCTTGTCCTGTGTTGTCTTGTGTGTTCATTCCTTTGTTTAGGAAACACACGGACCCCAACACGGGATTGCTTTGAGGCTTACGGTGAAAAAGGAAATATTTTCAGACTGAAACTGGAGAGATGTTTTCCGAGGAACTGCTTTGTGACGTTTGCATTCCACTCACAGTGTAATACCTCTCTTCTCATACAGCATCGGGGATACCCTTTTGGAGAAAAAAGTGCCAAGTGGTATTCGTGAGCATGTTGATGACCACGGTGGAAAGGGAAATAGCCTCAGACAAAAACTGGAAAGAAGCTTTCTATGAAACTGCTCTGTGATATGTGTATTCATCTCACGTAGATCAAGATTTCTTTACATTACACAGCTTGGAAACTCTGTCATGGACAGATCCACTAAGGGACATTCGGGAGCACATTCAGGACTATGGTGGAGAAAGGAAATATCTTCAGATAAATACTGAAGAAGAACTTTCTGTGAATCTGCTTTTTGCTATGTTTAATCATCTCACATAGATAACGATTTCTTTACATTATGCAGCTTGGAAAGACCATCATGGATGGGTCTGTGAAGGGATATTCAAAATCACATTCGGGTCTATGGTAAAAAAGGAAATATCGTCAGATAAAAACTGGAGAGAAGCTTTCTGAGAAACTGCTTGGTGATGTGTGCATTCCACTCAGGGAGTTATACCTTTCTTCTCACAAGTCATTGTTTGAACAATGTTCCTGTAAAACTAAAAAAGTGACATTCGGAGCACATTGAAGACTATGGGAAAAAGTGGAATATCATCAAATAAAACCCAGAAAGAATCATTGCAAGAAACTGCTCTCTAACATGTCCATTCATTTCACAGAGCTAAAGCTTACTCTACATTTCCTAGTTTGCAAAGTCTGTCTTTGAGGATTCTGCGAAGGGATATTATGTGGCAACTGGAGGCCTGTGACAAGCAAGGAAATGTCTTCTGTTGAAAATTGGAGAGAAGCCTTCTGAACAACTCTTTTGTAATGTTTGTATTCATCTCATAGAGGTAAATCCTTCTGTGGATTGAGTAGTTTGAAATCACTGTTTCTGTGGAATCTGAGAAAGGACATTTGGGAACGATCTTTAGAATATCCTGGAAAAGAAATAACCTCAGATAGAAACCAGAAGGAAGCTTTCTGTGAAACTGCTCTGTGTTGCTTGAATTCCACTCGCACAATTAAGCTTCTCTTTTCATTGAGCAGTATTGTAACACTGTTTTTGTTTGGTCTGCAAAGGAATATTCAGGAGCGCTTTGAGGCTTAAGGTGAAAAAGGAAATATCTTCAGATAAAAAGAGTAGAGAAGCTTCACGAAGAGGTGCTTTGTGCATGTGCGTTCCACTCACAGAATTATACCTTTCTTCTCATAGAGTATTGGGGAATTCATTTTGGAGAACAAGCTACCAGGGGACATTCGGGACTATATGGACGACTATGGTGAAAAAGGAAATATCCTCACACAAAAACTGGAAAGAAGATTTCTGTGAAACTGCTTTGTGATAGATATATTTATTCATCTCACATAGATAAAACTTCCCTTATGTTACTCAGTTTGGAAATTCTGTCATGGACAAATCCATGAAGGGACATTCTGGAGCACACTCAAGCCTACGGTGAAAAAGGGGATATCTTCAGATAAAAACTGGATAGAAGCTTTCTGAAAAACAGCTTTGTGATGTGTGCATTCCACTCAGGGAGTTATACCTCTTTCCTCATAAGGCAGTGTTTAAAAACTGTTCCTGTAAAACCGAGAAAGTAATATTTTGGAGTGCATGGAAGACTATGGCAAAAGTGAAATATCCTGAAGTAAAACCCAGAATGAAGCGTTCCAAGAAACTCCTCTCTGACATATGCATTCATTTCAGAGAGTTAAAGCTTACTCTACATTTCCCAGATTGGAAAGTCTGTGTTTGAGGATTCTGCAAAAGGATATTATGTGGCAACCAGAGGCCTGTGGTGAGCAAGGAAACGTCTTCTGTTGAAACCTGGAGAGAAGCTTTCTGAGCTGCTGCTTTGTGATGTGTCTATTCATCTCATAGAGTTAAATCATTCTATGGAATGAGCTGTTTGAAATCACTCTTTCTGAGGAACCTGAGAAAGGACATTTGGGAACGCTCTTAAGAATGTGCAGAAAAAGAAATACCCTCCGATAAAAGCCAGAAGGAAGCATTCTGTGAAAGTGCTCTGTGTCATGTAAATTCCAATCACACAGTTAAGCTTCTGCTTTCATTGAGAAGAATTCTAACACTCTTTTACTTTAGTCTGCTAAGGGATACTCGAGAGTGCTTTGAGGCTTATGGTGAAAATGGAAATATCTTCAGATACGAACTGGAGAGAAGCTTTCAGAGGAGCTGCTTTGTGACGTGTGCATTCCACTCACAGAGTTATACTTTTCTTCTCATAGAGGATTGGGGAATCCCTTTTGGAGAAAAAGCTACCAGGAGACATTTGCAAGTATGTGGACGTCTATGGTGAAAAAGGAAATATCCTCAGACAAAAACTAGAAAGAACCTTTCTGTGAAACTGCTTTGTGATAGATATGTCTATTCATCTCACATAGATAAAACTTTCTATTATGCAGTTTTGCAATTCTGTCATGGATGGATTCTCGAAGGGACATTCAGGAGCACATTCAGGCCTATGGGGAAATAGGAAATATCTTCTGGTAAAAATTGGAGAGAAGCTTTCAGAGAAACTGCTTTGTGATGTGTGCATTCCACTCAGAGAGTTATACCTCTTTTCTCATAAGGCAGTGTTTGAATAATGTTCTTGTAAAACCGAAAATGTGATATTACGGAGTGCATTGAATGCTATGGCGAAAAGTGAAATATCCTCAAATAAAACCCAAAGGAAGTGTTCCAAGAAACTTCTCTCTGATATGTGCATTCACTTCACAGAACTAAAACTTACTCTACGTTGCCTGGTTTGGAAACTCTCCCTTTGAGGAATCTGTAAAGGGATATTATGTGGCGCCTGGAGGCTTGTGGTGAACAAGGAAACGACTTCCGATGAAAACTGGAGAGAAGTTTCTGAGCAACTGCTTTGTGATGTGTGTATTCATCTCATAGTGTTAAGCCATTCTTTGTATCGAGCACTTTGAAATCACTGCTTTGGTGGAATCTAAGGATGGATATTTGGGAATGCTCCTTAGAATATGAAGGAGGAAATATCCTCAGTTAAAATCCAGAAGGAAGGTTTCTGTGAAACTACTCTGTGCCATCTTAATTCCTCTAGCTCAGGTAAGACTCTCTTTTCATTGAGCAGTGTTCTAACACTGTTTATGTTTAGCGTGTGAAGGGACATTCGGGAGTGATTTGAGGCTTACAGTGAAAAAGGAAATATGTTCAGACCGAAACTGGAGAGAAGTTTTCCAAGGAACTGCTTTGTGACATGTGTATTCCACTCACAGTGTTATACCTGTCGGGGAAACCCTTTAGGAGAAATAGGTATGAAGGGACATTCGGGAGTATATTGATGCCTATGATGAAAAGGGAAATAGCCTCAGGCAAAAACTGGAAAGAAATTTTCTGTGAAACTGTTTGGTGATGTGTGTATTCATGTTACATAGTTAAAGCTTTCTTTACATTACACAGCTTGGAAACTCTGTCATGGACGGATCCGCAAAGGTACATTTGGGAGCACATTCAGGACTACGGTGAAAAAGGAAATATATTCAGAAAAAAACTGGAAAGAAGCTCTCTGTGAATCTGCTTTTTGCTATGTTTATTCATCTCACGTTGATACATTACGCAGCTTGGAAACTCTGTCATGGATGGATCCGCGAAGGGCATTCTGTAGCACACTCAGGACTATGGTGAAAAGGAAAATATCTTCAGATGAAAATCAGAAGGACGCTTTCTGTGAAACTGCTCTGTGTTGTGTGAATTCTGCTCGCACACTTAAGCTTCTCTTTGCATCGAGCCATTTTCTAACACTGCTTATGTTTAGCATGCAAATGGATTTTCAGGAGCGCTTTAAGTCTTATGATGAAAAAGGAAATATGTTCAGATAGAAACTGGAGAAAAGCTTTCAGAGGAACTGCTCTGTGACGTGTGCATTCCACTTACAGTGTTACACCTCTTTTCTCATACAGCATCAGGGAAACCCCTTTGGAGAAAAATTTACCAATGGATATCCGGGAGCATATTGAGGCCTCTTGTGAAAAGGGAAATAGCCTCAGATAAAAACAGGAAAGAAGCTTTCTGTGAAAATGCTCTGTGATATATGTATTCATCTCACATAGATAAAGCTTCCTTTACAGTATGCAGCTTGGAATCTCTGACATGGAAGGATCCACGAAGGTATATTTGGGATCACATTCAAGACAATGGTGAAAAAGGAAATATTTTCAGATGAAAACTGGAAAGAAGTTTTCTGTGAATCTGCTTTTTGCTGTGTTTATTCATCTCACATAGATAAAGCTTTCTTTACATTACGCAGCTTCGTAACTCTGTCATGGACAGATCCCTGAAGGGACATTCGGGAGCACATTCAGGACTCTGGTGAAAATGGAAATATCTTCAGATAGAAACTGTAGGGAAGCTTTCTGAGAAACTGCTTGGTGATGTGTGCCTTCCACTCAGCGAGTTATAACTCTTTTCTCATAAGGCAGTGTTTGAACACTGTTCCTGTAAAACCAAAAAAAGTGATATTTTGGAGCGCATTGAAGACTACAGTGAAAAGTGAAATATCCTCAAATAAAACCCAGATAGAAGCGTTCCAAGAAACTGCTGTCTGACATGTGCATTCATTTCGGACAGTTAAAGTTTACTCTACATTTCCCAGTTTGGAAAGTCTGTCTTTGAGGATTTTGCAAAGGGATATTAAGTGGCGACTGGAGGCCTGTTGCAAGCAAGGAAATTTCTTCCATTGAAAACTGGAGAGAAGCTTTCGGAGCAACTGCTTTGTGATATGTGTATTCATCTCATAGAGTTAAAGCATTCTTTGGATTGAGCAGTTTGAAATCACTCTTTCTGTCGAACCTCAGAAAGGACATTTGGAAACACTCTTAAGAATATGCTGAAAAAGAAATACCCTCTGATAAAAACCAGAGGAAGCTTTCTGTGAAACTGCTCTGTGTCTTGTGAATTCCACTGGCACAGTTAAGCTTCTGTTTTCATTGAGCAGTATTCTAACACTGTTTTAGTTTAGTCAGCTAAGGGATACTTGGGAGTGGTTTGAGGCTTATGGTGAAAACGGAAATATCTTCAGATAGAAACAGGAGAGAAGCCTTCCGAGGAGCTGCTTTGTGACATGTACATTCCACTCACAGAGTTATACTTTTCTTCTCATAGAGGATTGGGGAATCCCTTTTGGAAAAAAAGCTACCAGGGGACATTCACGAGTATGTGGACGTCTATGGTGAAAAAGGAAATATCCTCAGACAAAAACTAGAAACAACCTTTCTGTGAAACTGCTTTGTGATAGATATGTCTATTCAACTCACATAGATAAAACTTTCTTTCTATTATGCAGTTTTGAAACTCCGTCATGGATGGATTCGTGAAGGGACTTTCAGGAGCACATTCAGGCCTATGGGGAAATAGGAAATAACTTTTGGTAAAAATTGGAGGGAAGCTTTCAGAGAAACTGCTTTGTGATGTGTGCATTCCACTCAAGGAGTGATACCGCTTTTCTCATAAGGCAGTGTTTGAACACTGTTCCTGTAAAACTGAAAAAGTGATATTATGGAGCGATTTGAACACTATGGCGAAAAGTGAAGTATCCTCAATGCAAACCCAGAAAGAAGCATTCCATGAAACTGCTTTCTGATATGTGCATTCACTGGACAGAGTTAAAGCTTACTCTATGTTGCCATGTTTGGAAACTCTCTCTTTGAGGAACCTGTGAAGGGATATTAAGTGATGCCCGGAGGCTTGTGGTGAGCAAGGAAATGACTTCGGATGAAAACTGGAGAGAAGTTTCTGAGCAACTGCTTTGTGATGTGTGTTTTCATCTCATAGAGTTAAACCATTATTTGGATTGAGCACTTTGAAATCACTGTTTTTGTGGAATCTGAGGATGGACATTTGGGAACCCTCCTTAGAATATTGAGCAGGAAATATCCTCAGTTAAAATCCAGGAGGAAGCTTTCCCTGAAACTGCTCTGTGTCACGTTAATTCCTCTCACTCAGTTGAGCCTCTCTTTTCTTTGAGCACTTTTCTAACCCTGTTTATGTTTAGTGTGTGAAGGGATATTCAGGAGTGCTTTGAGGCTCATGGTGAAAAAGGAGATATGTTCAGATCGAAACTGGAGAGAAGATTTCCGAGGAACTGCTTTGTGACGTGTGCATTCCACTCACAGTGTTTTACTTCTCTACCCAAACAGCATCGGGGAAACCCTTTTGGAGAAAAAGGTACCAAGTGGTATTTGGGAGCATGTTGATGCCTGTGGTGAAATGGAAAATAGCCTCAGACAAAAACTGGAAAGAAGCTTTCTATGAAACTGCTCTGTGACATGTGTATTCATCTCAGATGGATAAAGCTTTCTTTACACTACACAGCCTGGAAACTCTGTCATAGACGGATCCAAAAAGGGACATTGGGGATCACGTTCAGGACTATGGTAAAAAGGAAATATCTTCAGATTAAAACTGGAAAGAAGCATTCTGTCAATCTCCTTTTTGCTATGTTTATTCATCTCACATAGAAAGCTTTCTTTACATTACACAGCTTGGAAACTCCATCACAGAAGAATCCTCAAAGGGATTTTCGGGATTACATTTGGGCCTATGGTGAAAAAGGAAATATTGTCCGATAAAAACTGGAAAGAAGCTTTCTGAGAAACTGCTGATGATGTGTGCATTTCACTCACAGAATTACACCTTTCTTCTCATAGAGGATTTGGGAATCTCGTTTGGAGAAAAAGCTACCAGGGAATTTCGGGAGTATATGTATGGCCATGGTGAAAAAGGAAATATCCTCAGACAAAAACTGGAAAGAAGATTTCTGTGAAACAGCTTTGTGATAGATATGTTTATTCTTCTCACATAGATAAAACTTTCCTTTTAATATGCAGTTTGGAAACTGTCATGGACGGATTCGTGAAGGGACACTTCGGAGCACATTCAGGTCTACGATGAAATAGGAAATATCTTCAGATCGAAACTGGAGAGAAGCTTTCTGAGAAACTGCTTTGTGACGAGGGCATTCCACTCAGGGAGTTATACCTCCTTTCTCATAAGGCAGTGTTTGAACACTGTTCCTGTAAAACCAAAAAAGTGATATTTTGGAGTGCATTGAAGACTATGGCGAAAAATGAAATGTCCTCAGATAAAACCCAGAAAGAAGCGTTCCAAGAAACTGCTCCCTGATATGTGCATTCATTTCACAGAGTTGAAGCTTACTCTACGTTGCCCAGTTTTGAAACTCTGATTTTGAGGAATCTTTGAAGGGATATTAAGTGGCGTCCAGAGGCTTGTGTTGAGCAAGGAAACGTCTTCCGATGAAAACTGGAGAGAAGGTTTGTGAGCAACTGCTTTGGGATGTGTGTATTCGTCTTATAGAGTAAAACTCTTCTATGGATTGAGCAGTTTGAAATCACTGTTTTAATGGAATCTGAAGAAGGACATTTGGAAATGTTCTTTAGAATATGGAGAAGGAAATATCCTCAGGTAAAATCCAGAAGGAAGATTTCTGTGAATCTGCTCCATGTCGTCTAAATTCCTCTCACTCAGTTAAGCCTCTCTTTCCATGGAGCAGTTTTCTAACACTGTTTATGTTTAGTGTGTGAAGGGATATTCAGCAGCGCTTTGAGCCTTATGGTGAAAAAGGAAATATGTTCAGACCGAAACTGGAGAGAAGTTTTCCGAGGAACTGCTTTGTGACATTTGTATTCCACTCACAGTGTTATACCTCTCTTTTCATACAGCATCGTGGAAACCACTTTGGAGAGAAAGTTACCAAATGGTATTTGGGAGCATGTTGACGCCTATGGTGAAAAGGAAATTAACCTCAGAAAAAACTGGAAAGGAACTTTCTATGAAACTGCTCTATGATATGTGTATTCACCTCACATAGATAAAGCTGTCTTTACATTACGCATGTTGGAAACTCCATAATGGATGGATCCACGAAGAGATATTCCAGATCACATTCGTGCCTATGGTGAAAAAGGAAATATCATCTGATAAAAAATGGAGAGAAGTTTCTGAGAAACTACTTGGTGATGTGTTCATTCCACTCAGGGAGATATACCTTTTTTCATATAAGGCACAGTTTCAACACTGTTCCTGTAAAACTACAAAAGTGATATTCAGAGAACATTGAAGACTATGGCAAAAAGTGAAATGTCGTCCAGTAAAACCCAGAAAGAAACATTCCAAGAAACTGCTCACTGACATGTCCATTCAGTTCACAGAAATAAAGCTTACTCTACATTTTCCAGTTTGGAAAGTCTGTCTTTGAGGATTCTGCGAAGTGATATTAAGTGGCAACCAGAGGCCTGTAGCGAGCAATGAAAGGTCTTCCAATGAAAATTGGAGAGAAGCTCTCTGAGCCACTCCTTTGTGATATTTGTATTCATCTCATAGACTTAAATCATTCTTGGGATTGAACATTTTGCAATCAATGTTTCTGTGGAATCTGAAAAAGGACATTTGGGAACGCTCTTTACAATACCCTGAAAAAGAAATAACCTCAGATAGAAACCAGAAGGAAGCTTTCTGTGAAACTGCTCTGTGTCGCGTGAATTCCGCTCACACAGTTAAGCTTCTGTTTTAATTGAGCAGTATTCTAACACTGTTTTTGTTTTGTCTCCGAAGTGATATTCCAGAGTGCTTTGAGGCTCCCGGTGAAAAAGGAAATATCTTCAGATAGAAACTGCCGACAAGCTTTCCAAGGACCTGCTATGTGACTTGTGTACTTCTTTGTGATCTGTGTATTCATCACACAGAGTTACAGCTTTCCCCTCAAGAAGTCGTTTGCTATGGTGAAAAAGAGAATATCCTCAGATAAAAACTGGAAAGAAGCTTTCTGAAAAACTGCTTTGTGATGCGTGACTTCCACTCACTGAGTTACAGCTGTATTTCATGGAGCTGTTTGGTAGCCTTATTTCTGTGGAATCTGAGAACTGATATTTCAGATCCCTCTGAAGACTATAGGGCCAAAGGAAATATCCTCCGATAAAAATGAGAAAGAAGCTTTTTGAGAAACTGCTTTGTGATCTGTGAATTCATCTCACAGAGTTACAGCTTTCTGTGAAACTGCTCTGGCTCGCATGAATCCCGCTTGCACAGTTAAGCTTCTCTTTTCATTGAGCAGTATTCTAACACTGTTTTTTTAGTCTGTGAGGGGATATTCATGATCGCTTTGAGGCTTATGGTGAACAACCAAATAACTTCAGATAGAAACTGGATAGAAGCTTTCCGATTAGCTACTATGTGACATGTCCATTTCACTCATAGAATTATACCTTTCTTCTCAAAGAAGATTGGGGAATCCCTTTTGGAGAAAAAGCCAATGAGGGACATTCGGGAGTATAGGGATGGCTATGTTGAAAAAGGGAATATCCTCAGACAAAAACTGGAAAGACGCTTTCTGTGAAACTTCTTTCTGATAGATATGTTTTTTCATCTCACATAGATAATACTTTCCTTCCATTATGCAGTTTGGAAACCTTGTCATGGATGGATTCGTGAGGGAACATTTGGGAGCATGGTCACACGTATGGTGGAATAGGAGATATCTTCAGATAAAAACTGGACAGAGGCTTTCTGAGACACTGCTTTGTGATGTGTGCATTCCACTCAGGGAGTTATACTTCTTTTCTCATAAGACAGTGTTTGAACACTGTTCCTGTAAAACCAAAAAAGTAATTTCGGAGCACATGGAAGACTATGTTGAAAAGTGAAATGTCATCAAATAAAACCGGGAAAGAAGCATTCCAAGAAACTTGTATCTGACATGTACATTCATTTCAGAGAGTTAAAGCTTACTCTACATTTCCCAGTTTGGAAAGTCTGTCTTTGAGGATTCTGTGAATAGATATTAAGCGGCGACCGGAGGATAGTGTCGAGCAAGGAAATGTCTTCCATTGAAAACTGGGGAGAAGCTTTCTGAGCAACTGCTTTGTGATGTGTGTATTCATCTCATAGAGTTAAATCATTTTTTGGATTGAGGAGTTTGAAATCACTCTTTCTGTGGAACCTGAGAGAGGACATTTGGGAGCGCCCTTAAGAATATGCTGAAAAGGAAATACCCTCCAATAAAAACCAGAAGGAAGCTTTCTGTGAAACTGCTCTGTGTCATGTGAATTCCACTCACACAGTTAAGCTTCTGTTTTCATTTAGCAGTATTCCAACACTGTTTTAGATTAGTCAGCTAAGGAATACAGGGAGTGCTTTGAGGCTTATGGTGAAAACGGAAGTATCTTCAGATAGAAACAGGAGAGAAGTTTTCCGAGGAGCTGCTTTGTGACGTGTGCATTCCACTCACAGAGTTACACGTTTTTTCTCATAGAGGATTGGGATATCCTTTTTGGAAAAAAAACTACCAAGGGACATTTGGGAGTATTTGGGCAGCTATGGTGAAAAAGGAAATATCCTCAGACAAAAACTGGAAAGAAACTTTCTGTGAAACTGCTCTGTGATAGATGTGTTTATTCATCTCACATAGATAAAACTTTCTTTCTATTACACGGTTTTGAAACGTCGTCATGATGGATTCGTGAAGGGTCATTCGGGAGCACACTCAGGCCTATGGTGAAAAAGGAAATATCTTCAAGGTAAACTGGAGAGAAGCTTTCTGAGAAACTGCTTTGTGATGTGTGCAATCCACTCAGGGAGTTGTATGTCTTTTCTCATAAGGCAGTGTTTGAACACTGTTGCTGTAAAATCGAAAAAGTGATATTTCAGAGCGCATTGAAGACTATGGCCAAAAGTGAAATATCCTCAAATAAAACCCAGATAAAAGCGTTCCAATAAACTGCTCTCTGATATCTGCATTCATTTCACTGAGTTAAAGCTCTCAGTATGTTGCCCATTTTTGAAACTCTGCCTTTGAATAATCTATGACGGGATATGAAGTGGCACCTGGAGGCTGCTGGTGAGCAAGGAAAAGTCTTAAGATGAAACATGGAGAGAAGCTTTCTGAGCAACTGCTCTGTGATGTGAGTATTCATCTCATATAGTTAAACCATTCTTTGGATTGAGCAGTTTGAAATCACTCTTTTTGTGGAATCTGAGGAAGGACATTTGGAAGCTCTCATTAGAATATGGAGAAAGAAATATTCTCAGGTAAAATCCAGAAGGAAGCGTGTTTAGCATGTGAAGGATATTCGGGAGTGCTTTGAGGCTTACAGTGAAAAAGGAAATATGTTCAGACCGAAACTGGAGAGAAGCTATCCGAGGAACTCCTTTGTGACATGTGCATCCCACTCACAGTGTTATATCTCTCTTCTCAAACTGCATCAGGGAAACCCTTTTGGAGAAAAAGGTGCCAGGTGACATTCGGGAGCATGTTGCTGCCCACGGTGAAAAGGGAAATAGCCTCAGACAATAACTGGAAAGAAGCTTTATATGAAACTGCTCTGTGATATGTGTATTCATATCACATAGATAAAGCTTACTTTACTTTACACAGCTTGGAAACTCAGTCATGGATGGATCCGCGAAGGGATATTTGGGATCACATTTAGGCCTATAGTGAAAAAGGAAATATCATCAGTTAAAAACTGAAGAGAAGCTTTCTGAGAAACTTCCCGGTGGTATGTGCATTCCACTCAGGGATTTATACCTTTTTCCTAATAAGGCACTGTTTGAACACTGTTCCTGTACAACTAAAAAAGCGATATTTGGAACACATTGAAGACTATGGCAAAAAGTGAAATGTCGTCAAATAAATCCCAGAAAGAAGCATTCCAAGAAATTGCTCTCTGACATGTCAATTCGTTTCACAGAGTTAAAGCGTACTCTACATTTTCCATTTTGGAAATCTCTCTTTGAGGATTCTGGGAAGGGATATTAAGTGGCAACTGGAGGACTGTGGCGTGCAAGGAAAAGTCTTCCATTGAAAATTGAGAGAAGCTTTCTGAGCAAATACCTTGTGATGCTTGTATTCGTGTTATAGAGTTTAATCATTCTTTGGATTGAGTATTTTGAAATCACTGTTTCTGTGGAATCTGAGAAAGGACATTTGGGAACGGTCTTTAGAATACCCTGAAAAAAAAAATAACCTCAGATAGAAACCAGAAGGAAGCTTTCTGTGAAACTGCACTGTGTCTCGTGATTTCTGCTCACACAGTTAAGTTTCTCTTTTCATTGAGCAGTATTCTAACACTATTTTTGTTTAGTCTGTGAAAGGATATTCGGGAGCGCTTTGAGGTTTATGGTGAAAAAGGAAATACCTTCAGGTTGAAATTAGAGAGAAGCTCTCCAAGGAGCTATTTTGTGACGTGTGCATTCCACTCACAGAATTATACCTTTCTTCTCATAGAAGATTGGGGAATCCCTTTTGGAGGAAAAGCTACCAAGGGACATTCAGGAATATATAGTCAGCTATGGTGAAAAAGGAAATATCCTCAGACAAATACTGGAAAAAACTTTCTGTGAAACTGCTTTGTGATAGATATGTTTATTCATCTCACATAGATAGAACTGTCCTTATATATCGCAGTTTGGAAACTCTGTTAGGGATGGATCCGTGAAGGGACATTCTGGAGCACTTTCAGGCCTGTGAGCAACTCTTTTGTGATGTTTTTATTCATCTCATAGAGTTAAATCATTCTTTGGATTGAGTAGTTTGAAATCACTGTTTCTGTGGAATCTGAGAAAGGACATTTGGGAACGATCTTTAGAATGTCCTGAAACGCTGTTTAAAATATAGAGAAAGAAATATTCTCAGATAAAAACCAGAATGAAGTTTTCTGCGAAACTGCTATGTGTCGTGTGAATTTCTCTCACTAAGTTAAGCTATAATTTTCATTGAGAAGTTTTCTAACACTGTTTATGTTTAGTGTATGAAGGGATATTTGGGAGCGCTTTGAGGCTTATGTTGAAAAAGGAAATATGTTCAGATAGAAACAGGAGGGTAGCATTTAAAGGAACACCTTTGTGATGTGTGCATTCCACGCACAGTGTTATACCTCTCTTCTCATACATCACCGGGAAAACCCTTTTGGAGAAAAAAAATGTATCAAGCTATGTTCATTTGCATATTGACGCCAATGGTGAAAAGGGAAATAGCCTCAGACAAAAACTGGAAAGAAGCTTTCTATGAAACTGCTCTGTGATATGTACATTCATCTCACATACATAAAGCTTTCTTTACATTACGCAACATGGAAACTACGTCATGGATAGTTCCAAGAAGGGACATTCAGGAGCACATTCAGGACTATGGTGAAAAAGGAATTATCTTCAAATGAAAACTTGAAAGAAGTTTTCTGTGAATCTACATCTTGCTAAGCTTATTCGTGTCACATAAATAAAACATTATTTACATTATGCAGCTAATGTGTGTATTCATCTGGTAGAATTTAATCATTCCTTGGATTCAGCAGTTTGAAATCACCGTTTCTGTGGAATCTGAGAAACGACATTTGGGAACCGTTTTTAGAATATGCTGAAAAAGAAATACCCTTAGATAGAAACCAGAAGGAAGCTTTCTATGAAACTGCTCTGTGTCATATGAATTAGACTAGAACAATTCAGCTTCTCTTTTCATTGAGCAGTATTCTAACACTGTTTTTGTTTAGTCTACGAAGGCATATTCGGGAGCACTTTGAGGTTTATGTTGAAAACGGACATACCTTCAGATAGAAACTGCAGAGAAGCTTTCTAAAGAGCTGCTTTGTGACGTGTGCATTCCACTCACAGACTTATACCTTTCTTCTCATAGAGGATTGGGGAATCTCTTTTGGAGAAAAAGCTACCAAGGGACATGGGGGAGTATATGGACGGCTATGCTGAAAAAGGAAATATGCTCAAACAAAAACTGGAAAGAAGCTTTCTGTGAAACTGCTTTGTGATAGATATGTTTATTCATCTCACATAGATAAAGCTTTCTTTACATTATACAGTTTGGAAACTCCATCATGGACGGATCTGCGAAGGGACCTTCGTGAGCACATTCAGGCCTATGGAGAAATAGGAAATATCTTCAGATAAAAACTGGAGAGAAGTTTTCTGAGAAACTGCTTTGTGATGTGCACATTCCACTCAGAGAATTATACCTCTTTTCTCATAAGGCAGTGTTTGGACACTGTTCCTGTGAAACCGAAAAAGTGATACTTCAGAGCACATTGAAGACTACGGTGAAAAGTCGAATATCCTCAAATAAAACCAAGAAAGAAGCATTCTAAGAAACTGCTCTCTCATATGTGCATTCATTTCACAGACGTAAAGCTTACTCTACATTACCCAGTTTGGAAACTCTCTCTTTGAGGAATCTGTCAAGGGATACTAAGTGGCGCCTGGAGGCTTGTGTTGAGCAAGGAAACCTCATCCTATGAAAACTGGAGGTAAGCTTTCTGAGCAACTGCTCTGTGATGTGTGTATTCATCTCATAGAGTTAAACCATTCTTTGGATTGAGTAGTTTGAAATCACTGTTTTTGTGGAATCTGAACAAGGACATTTGGGAACACTCCTTAGAATATGGAGAAAGAAATATCCTCAGGTAAAATCCAGAAGGAAGTTTTCTGTGAAACTGCTCTGTGTCATCTTAATTCCTCTCTGTCAGTTAAGCCTTCTTTTTCATTGAGCAGTTTTCTAACCCTGTTTATGTTTAGCGTGTGAAGGGATATTCGGGAGCGCTTTGAGGTTAATGGTGAAAAAGGAAATATGTTCAGACAGAAACTGGAGAGAAGCTTTCCGAGCAACTACTTTGTGAGGTGTGGATTCCACTCACAGTGTTACACCTCTCTTCTCATACAGCATCAGGGAAACCCTTTTTGAGAAGAAGGTAACAAGTGATATTCGGGAGCATGTTAATGCCTACGGTGAAAAGGGAAATAGCCTCAGACAAAAACTGGAAAAAGGTTTTCTATGAAACTGCTCTGTGATATGTGTATTCACCTCACATAGTTAAAGCTTTCTTTACATTACAAAACTTGAAAACTCTGTCATGGAAGGATCCACAAAGGGACATTCAGGAGCACATTCAGGACTATGGTGAAAAAGGAAATATCTTCAGGTAAAAACTGGAAAGAAGCTTTCTCTGAATCTGCTTTTTTCTCTGTTTATTCATCTCACATAGATAAAGCTTTCTTTACATTACACAGCTTGGAAACTCCGTCATGGATGGATCTGTGAAGGAATATTTGGGATCACATTTGGGCCTATGGTGAAAAAGGAAATATCATCAGATAAAAACTTGAGAGAAACTTTCTGAGAAACTGGTTGGTGATGTGTGAATTCCACTCAGGGAGTTATAACTTTCTTCTCATAACGCACTGTTTGAACACTGTTCCTGTCAAACTAAAAAAGTGATATTCAGAGCACATTGAAGACTACGGTGAAAAGTGAAATGTTGTCAAATAAAACACGGAAAGAAGCATTCCAAAAAACAGTTCTCTAACATGTCCATTCATTTCACTGAGTTAAAGTTTACATTACATTTCCCAGTTTGGATAGTTTGTCTTTGAGAATTCTGAGAAGAGATATTTAGTGGCAACCCAAGGCATGTGGCGAACAAGGAAATGTCTTCCGTTGAAAATTGGAGAGAAGCCTTCTGAGCAACTCTTTTGTGATGTTTGTATTCATCTCATAGAGCTAAATCAATCTTTGGATTCAGCAGTTAGAAATCACTGTTTCTGTGAAATCTGAGAAAGGACGTTTGGGAACAGTTTCTGGAATATCCTGAAAAAGAATAACCTCAGATAGAAACCAGAAGGAAACTTTCTGTGAAACTGCCCTGGGTCGCGTGAATTGCACTCACACAGTTTAGCTTTTCTTTTCACTGAGCAGTATTCTAACACTTTGTTTGTTTATTCTGTGAAGGGATATTTGGGAGCACTTTGAGGCTTATGGTGAAAAAGGAAATATCAGTGATATTGGTCTAAAATTCTCTCTCTTTTTTTTTTTTTGTTTTTGTTTTGTCTCTGCCAGGCTTTGGTATCAGGATGATGTTGGCCTCATAAAATGAATTAGGGAGGATTCCTTCTTTTCCTATTGAACCTTTTTCTATTTCTAACCGAGAAAGTTGTATTTCAGAGTGCATTGAAGACTATGGCGGAAGGTGAAATATCCTCAAATAAAACTCAGAAAGAAGCTTTCCAAGAAATTACTCTCTGATATGTGCATTCATCTCACGGAGTTAAAACTTACTGTACATTGCCCAGTTTGGAAACTGTATTTGAGGAATCTGCCAAGGGATATTAAGTGGTGCCCCAGGGCCTATGTTGAGCAAGGAAATGTCTTCCATTGAAAACTGAAGAGAAACTTTCTGAGCCACTGCTTTGGGATGTGTGTATTCATCTCATAGAGTTAAATCATTGTTTGGATTGAGCAGTTTGAAATCACTGTTTCTGGAGAAAGGACATTTAGGAACGCTCCTTAGAATATGCTGAAAAAAAAATACCCTCAGATAAAAATCAGAAGGAAATTTTCTGTGAAACTACTCTGTGTCGTGTGAATTCCACTCGCTCAGTTCAGCTTCTCATTTCATTGAACAGTATTCTAACACTGTTTTTGTTTAGTCTGAGAAGGGAATTTCGGGGGCACTTTGAGGCTTATGGTGAAAACGGAAATATCTTCAGATAGAAACTGGAGAGAAACGTTCCAAGGAGCTACTTTGTGACATGTACATTTCACTCACAGAGTTTTACCTATCTTCTCATAGAAGATTGGGGAATCCCTTTTGGAAAAAAAAGGTATCCAGGGACATTTGAGAGTATATGGATGGCTATGGTGAAAAACGAAATGTCCTCAGACAAAAGCTGGAAAGAAATATTCTGTGAAACTGCTTTCTGTTTGATATGTTTATTCATCTCACATAGATAAAACTTTCTTTATATGACGCTGTTTGGAAACTCCGTCATGGACGGATCCGCGAAGGGACATTCAGGAGCACATTCAGCCTACAGTGAAAAAGGAAATATCTTCAGATAAAAACTGGATAGAAGCTTTCTGAGAAACTGCTTTGTGATGTCTGCATTCCACACAGGGAGCTGTACCTCTTTTCTCATAAGGCAGTGTTTGAACATCATTTCTGTAAAACCGAAAAGTGATGTTTTGGAGCGCATTGAAGACTATGGCAAAAAGGGAAATATTCTCAAATAAAACCTAGAAAGAAGCATTCCAGGAAACTGCTCTCAGATATGTGCATTCATTTCAAAGAGGTAAAGCTTACTCTACATTGCCCAGTTTGGAAACTCTGTCTTTGAAGAATCTGTGAAGGGATATTAAGTGGCCACCAGAGGTCTGTGGTGAGCTAGGAACTGTCTTCAGATGAAAACTGGAGAGAAGCCTTCTGAGCAACTGCTTTGTGATGTGTGTATTCATCTCATAGAATTAAACCGTTCTTTGGATTGAGCAGTTTGACATCACTCTTTCTGTGGAATTTGTGAAAGGAAATTTGGGAACACTCTACAGAATATGCAGAAAGAAATATCCTCAAATAAAAACCAGAAGGAAACTTTCTGTGAAACTGCTATGTGTCATGTGAATTCCTCTCGCTCAGTTAAGCTTCTCTTTTCATTGAGCATTTTTCTAACACTGTTTATGTTTAACGTGTGAAGGGATATTCTGGAGCACTTTGAGGCTTATGGTGAAAAAGGAAATATGTTCAGATAGAAAGTGGAGAGAAGGTTTCCAAGGAATTGTTTTTTGTGATGTGTGCATTCCACTCACAGTGTAAAACCTCTCTTTTCATACAACATGGAGGAAACCCTTTAGGAGAAAAAGGTATCTAGGGATATTTGGGGGCATATAGATGCCTATGGTGAAAAGAGAATAGCCTCAGACAAAAACTGGGAAGAAGCTTTCTGTGAAACTGCTCTTTGATATGTGTATTCACCTCACATGGATAAAGCTTTCTTTACGTTACACAGCTTGAAAACTCTGTCATGAATGGATCTGCGAAGGGACATTCGGGAGTACATTCAGGACTCTGGTGAAACAGGAAATATCTTCAGATAAATACTGCAAAGAAGCTTTCTGTGAAATTGTTTTTTGCTATGTTTATACGTCTCACATAGATAAAGCTTTCTTTACATTACGCAGCTTGGAAATTCCGTCATGGATGGATCCACGAAGTGATATTCGTGATCACGTTCAGGCCTAAGGTGAAAAAAAATATATCTTCAGATAAAAACTGGAGAGAAGCTTTCTGAGAAATGGCTTTGTGATATGTGCATTCCACTCAGGGAGTTTTACTTCTTTTCTCATAAGACGGAGTTTGAACACTGTTCCTGTAAAACCAAAAAACTGATATTTTGGAGTGCATTGAAGACTATGGCAAAAAGTGAAATATCCTCAAATAAAATCCAGAAAGAAACGTTCCAAGAAACTGCTCTCTGATATGTGCAATCAACTCACAGAGTTAAAGCTTACTCTACATTTCCCGGTTTCGAAACTCTGTCTTTGAGGAATCTGCAAAAGGCTATTAAGTGGCGCCCAGAGGCCTGTGGTGAGCAAGGAAATGTCTTCCAATGAAAACTGGAGAAAAGCCTTCTGAGCACCTGCTTTGTGATGTGTGTATTCTTCTCATACAGTTAAATCATTCTTTTGGTTGAGCTATTTGATATCACTGTTTCTCTGGAACCTGAGAAAGGACATTTGGGAACATTCTTTAGAATATCCTAAAAAAGAAATACCCCCTGATAAAAAAAAAAAAAAAAAAAAAAGGAAGCTTTCTGTGAATCTACTATGTGTCGTGTGAATTTCACTCACAATGTTCAGCTTCTCTTTTTATTGAGCAGGATTCTAACACTGTTTTTGTTTAGTCTGCAAAGGGATATTTGGGAGTACTTTGAGGCTTATGGTGAAATCGAAAATATCTTCAGATAGAAACTGGAGGAAAGCTTTCCAAGGAGATGCTTTGTGAAGTGTGCATTACATTCACAGAGATCCCTTTCTTCTCATAGAGGATTGGGGAATTCCTTTTGAAGAAAAAGCTACCAAGGGATATTCGGGAGTATATGCGCGACTATGGTGAAAAAGAAAATATTCTCAGACACAAACTGGTAAGAAACTTTCTGTGAAACTGCTTTGTGATAGATATGTTTATTCATCTCACATAGATAAGACTTTCTTTCTATTACACAGTTTGGAAACTCAGTCATCGAAGGTTTGGCAAAGAGGCATTCAGGAGCACATGCACGCCAATGGTGAAAATGGAAATTTCTTCAGATAAAACCTGGAGAAAAGATTTCTGAGATACTGCTTTGTGATGTGTGCCTTCCACTCAGGGAGTTATTCTTCTTTTCTCATAAGGCTGTGTTTGAACACTGTTCCTGTAAAACTGAAAAAGTTATATTAAGGAGGGCATTGAAAACTTTGATGAAAAGTGAAATATCCTCAAATAAAACCCAGAAAGAAGTGTTCCAACAAACTGTTCTCTGATATGTGCATTCGTTACACAGAGTTAAAGTTTGCTCTACATTGCCCAATTTGGAAACTCTGTCTTTGAGGAATCTGCGAAGGGATACTAAGTGACTCCCGGAGGCCTGTTTTGAGCAAGGAAATGTTTTCCGTTGAAAACTGGAGAGAAGCTTTCTGAGCAGCTGCTTTGTGATGTGTGTATTATTCTCATAGAGTTAAATCATTCTTTGGATTGAAGAGTTTGAAATCACTATTTCTATGGAATCTGAGCAACGACATTTGGGAACGCTCCTTAGAATATGGAGAAAGAAATATCCTCAGATAAAAACCAGAAGGAAGCTTTCTGTGAAACTGCTGTGTGTCGTGTGAATTCCTCTCACTCAGTTAAGCTTCTCTTTTCATTGAGCAGTTTTCTAACATTGTTCATGTTTAGCGTATGAAGGGATATATGGGAGTACTTTGAGGCTTATGGTGAAAAAGAAAATATATTCAGAGAGAAACTGGATAGAAGCTTTCCGGGGAACTGTTTTGTAACGTGTGCATTTCACTCACAGTGTTATACCTATCTTCTCTTACAGCATCAGGGAAACCCTTTCTGTGATACTGTTCTGAGACATGTGTATTTATCTCACATAGATAAAGGTTTCTCTACATTATGCAGCTTGGAAACTATGTCATGGATGAATCCACGAAGGGATATTCAGGAGCACATTCAGGACTATGTTGAAAAAGGAAATATCTTCAGATAAAAACTGGAAAGAAGTTTTCTGTGAATCTGCTTTTTGCTATGTTTATTCATCTCACATAGATAAAGCTTACTTTACATTATGCAGTTTGGAAACTCTGTCATGGAAGGATTCCGCGAAGGGATATTTGGGATCACTTTCGGGCCTGTGGTGAAAAAGGAAATATCATCAGAAAAAACCTGCAGAGAAGCTTTCTGAGAAACTGCTTGGTGATGTGTGCATTCTACTCAGGGAGTTATACCTTTCTTCTCATAAAGCACTGTTTGAACACTGTTCCTGTAAAACCAAAAAGTGATATTCAGAGCACATTAAAGATTATGGTGAAAAGTGACATATCCTCAAATAAAACCCAGAAAGAAGCATTCCAGGAAACTGATCTCTGACATGTCCATTCATTTCACAGAGTTAAAGCTTACTCTACATTTACCAGTTTGGAAAATCTGTCATCGAGGATTCTGCAAAGAGATATTAAGTGGCAACCAGAGGCCTGTTGCGAGCAAGGAAATTTCTTCCATTGAATAATGGAGAGAAGCTTTCTGAGAAACTCTCTCGTGATTTTGTATTCATCTCATAGAGTTAAATCTTTCCTTGGATTGAACAGTTTGAAGTCACTTTTTCTGTGGAATCTGAGAAAGGACATTTGTGAACGCTCTTTAGCATACCCTGAAAAAGAAATGACCTCAGATTGAAACCAGAATGAAGCTTTCTGTGAAACTGCTCTGGGTTGCGAGAATTCCGCTCACACAGATAAGCTTCTCTTTTCATTGAGCAGTATTCTAACACTGTTTTTGTTTAGTCTGCAAAGGGATATTTGGGAGCGCTTTGAGGCTTATGGTGAAAAAGGAAATATCTTCAGATAGAAACTGGAGAGAAGCTTTCCGAGGAGCTGCTTTGTGATGTGTGCATTCCACTCACAGAATTATACCTTTCTTCTCATGGAGGATTGGGGAATCCATTTTGGAGAAAAAGCTACCATGGGACATTCGGGAGTATAGGGACAGCTATGGTGAAAAAGGAAATATTCTCAGAAAAAAATTGGAAAGAAGCTTTCTGTGAAACTGCTTTGTGATAGATATGTTTATTCATCTCACATAGATAAAACTTTCCTTATATTACGCAGTTTGGAAACTCCGTCATGGAAATAGGAGATATCTTCAGATAAAAACTGGATAGAAGCTTTCTGAGAAATTGCTTTTTGATATGTGCATTCCACTCAGGGAGTTATACCTCTGTTTTCATAAGGCAGTGTTTGAACACTGTTCCTGTAAAACTGAAAAATTGATATTTCAGAGCACATTTAAGACTATGGTGAAAAGTGAACTATCCTCAAATAAAAACGGGAAAGAACGGTTCCAAGAAACTACTCTCTGATATGTGCATTCAGTTGACAGAATTAAAGCTTACTCTACATTGCCCAGTTTGCAAACTGTGTCTTTGAGGAATCTGTGAAGGGATATTAAGTGGCGCCTGGAGCCCTCAGGTGAACAAGGAAACGCCTTCCGTTCAAAACTGGAGAAAAGCTTACTGAACAACTGCATTGGGAAATGTGTTTTCATCTCATAGAGTTAAATCAATCTTTGGAGTGAGCAGTTTGAAAATACTCTGTGGAATCTCAGGAAGAATATTCGGGCACTCTCTTTAGAATATCCTGAAATGCTGTTTAAAATATGGAGAAAGAAATATTCTCAGATAAAAACCAAAAGGAAGTTTTCTATTAAACTGCTATGTGTCACGTGCATTCCACTCACAGAGTTATACTTTTCTTCTCATAGAGGATTGGGGAATTCCTTTTGGAGAAAAAGCTACCAGGGGACATTTGGGAGTATATGGACAGCAATGGTGAAAAAGGAAATATCCTCAGACAAAAACCGGAAACAAGATTTCTGTGAAACTGCTTTGTGATGGAGATGTTTATTCTTCTCACATAGATAAAACTTTCTTTATATTATGCAGTTTGAAAACTCCGTCATGTTCAGATCTGCGAAGGGACATTCCGCAGCACATTCAGGCCTATGGTGAAAAAGGAAATATCTTCAGGAAAAAACCGGAAAGAGGCTTTCTGAGAAACTGTTTTGTGATGTGTGCATTCTACTCAGGGAGTTATACCTCTTTTCTCATAAGGCAGTGTTTGAACACTGTTCCTGTAAAACCGAAAAAGTAATATTTCAAGCACATGGGAGACTATGGCGAAAGGTGAAATATCCTGAAATAAAACCCAGAAAGAAGCGTTCCAAGAAATTGCTCTCTGACATGTGCATTCATTTCAGAGAGTTAAAGCTTACTCTACATTTCCCAGTTTGGGAAGGCTGTCTTTGAGGATTCTGCAAAGGGATATTAAGTAGCGACCGGAGGCCTGTGGCGAGCAAGGAAATGTCTTCCGTGGAAAACTGGAGAGAAGCTTTCTGAGCAACTGCTTTGTGCGATGTGTATTTATCTCATAGAGTTAAATCATTCTTTGGATTGAGCAGTTTGAAATCACTCTTTCTGTGGAGCCAGAGAAAGGACATTTGGGAACGCTCTTAACAATATGCTGAAAAAGAAATGCCCTCCAATAAAAATCAGAAAGAAGCTTTCTGTGAAACTACTCTGTGTCCTGTGTATTCCACTCACACAGTTAAACTTCTGTTTTCACTAAGCAGTATTTTAACACTGTTTTAGTTTAGTCAGCTAAGGGATACTCGGGAGCGCTGTGAGGCTTATGAAAAAAATGGACGGCTATGGTGAAAAAGGAAATAGCCTCAGACAAAAACTGGAAAGAAGCTTTTTGTGAAACTACTTTGTGATAGATATGTTTATTCATCTCACATAGATAAAACTATCTTTCTATTATGCAGTTTTGAAACGCCATCATGGACGGATTCACGAAGGGATATTCGGAAGCACTTTCAGGTCTGTAGTGAAATAGGAAATATCTTCACATAAAAACTGAAGAGAAGCTTTCTGAGAAACTGCTTTGTGATGTGTGTATTCATCTCATAGAGTTAAATCATTCTTTGCATTGAGCAGTTTGAAGTCACTCTTTCTATGGAACCTGAGAAAGGACATTTTGGAACGCTCTTAAGAATATGCTGAAAAAGAAATACCCTCCAATAAAAACAAGAAGAAAGCTTTCTGTGAAACTGCTCTGTGTCATGTGAATTCCACTCACACAGTTAACCTTCTCTTCTCATTGAGCAGTATTCTAACACTGTTTTTCTTTAGTCTGTGAAGGGATATTCGGGAGCACTTTGAGGTTTATGGTGAAAACGGAAATATTTTCAAATACAAACTGCACAGAAGCTTTCCGAGGAGGTTCTTTGTGATGTGTGCATTCCACTCACAGAGTTATACCTTTCTTCTCATAGATCATTGAGGAATCTCTTTTGGAGAAAAAGCTACCATGGGACATTCAGGAGTATATGTATCACTGTGGTTAAAAAGGAAATATGCTCAGACAAAAAGAAACTTTCTGTGAAACTTCTTTGTGATAGATATGCTTATTGATCTCACATAGATTAAACCTTTTTATATTATGCAGTTAGGAAACTCCGTCATGGACAGATCCACAAAGGGACATTAGGGAGCACATTCAGGCCTATGGTGAAAAAGGAAATATCTTCAGATAAAAACAGGAGAGAAACTCTGAGAAACTGCTTTGTAATGTGTGCATTCCACTCAGGTAGTTATACCTCTTTTCTCATAAGACAATGTTTGAACACTGTTCCTTAAAACCGAAAAAGTGATATTTCAGAGCGCTTTAAAGACTATGGCCAAAAGTGAACTATCCTAAAATAAAACCCAGAAAGAAGCATTCTAAGAAAATGCTCTCTAATATGTGCATTTATTTCACATAGATAAAGCTTACTCTACATTGCCCCGCTTGGAAACTCTCTCTTGAGGAATCTGCGAAGGGATATTAATTGGCATCCAGAGACTTGTGGTGAACAAGGAAATTTCTTCCGTTGAAAACTGGAGAGAAGCTTTCTGAGCAACTGCTTTGTGACGTGTGTATTCATCACATAGAGTTAAACCATTCTTTGGATTGAACACTTTGAAATCACTGTTTCTATGGTATCTGCCAAAGGACATTTGGGAATGCACCTTAAAATATGGAGAAAGAAATATCCTCAGATAAAAACAAGAAGGAAGCTTCCTGTGAAACTGCTATGTGCTGTGTGAATTCCTCTCGCTCAGTTAAGGTTCTCTTTTCAATGAGAAATTCTCTAATACTGTTTATGTTTAGGTTTGAAAGGAATATTCGGAAATGTTTTGAGACTTATGGTGAAAAAGGAAATATGTTCAGATAGAAACTGGAGAGAAGCTTTAACAGGAACTGCTTCATGACGAGTGCATTCCACTCACAGTGTTTTACCTCTCTTCTCATACAGCATGGAGGAAACCCTTTTGGAGGAAAAGGTACCAAGAGATATTCAGGGGTATATTGACGAATATGGTGAAAAGGAAAATAGCCTCAGACTAAAATTGGAAAGAAGCTTTCTGTGAAACTGTTCTGTGATATGTATATTTTTCTCACATAGATAAACCTTTCTTTACGTTATGCAGGTCGGAAACTCTGTCATGGATGGATCCACGAAGGGACATTCGAGAGCACATTCAGGAGTATGGTGAAAAAGGAAATATCTTCAGATAAAAACTGGAAAGAAGCTTTCTGTGATCTTTTTGCTATGTTTATTCATCTCACATTGATAAAGCTTTCTTTGTAGTACTCAGCTTGGAAACTCTGCCATGGACGGATCTGTGAAGGGACATTCGGGAGTACATTCAGGCCTATGCTGAAAATGGAAATATATTCAGATAAAAACTGGAGAGAAGCTTTCTGAGAAACTGCTTTGTGACGTGTGCATTCCACGCAGGGAGTTATACCTCTTTTCTCATAAGGCAGTGTTTGAACACTGTTCCTGTAAAACCGAAAAAGTGATATTACGGAGCACATTGAAGACTTTGGTGAAAAGTGAAATATCCTCAAATAAAACCCAGAAAGAAGCGTTCCAAGAAACTGTTCTCTGATATGCGCATTCATTTCACAGAGCTAAAGCTTACTCTACATTGTCCAGTTTGGACTCTGTCTTTGAGGAATCTGCAATGGGATATTATGTGGCTCCCGGAGGCCTGTGGTGAGCAAGGAAATGTCTTCCCTTGAAAACTGAAGAGAAGATTTTTGAGCAGCTGCTTTGTGATGTGTGTATTGTTCTCATAGAGTTAAATCATTATTTAGATTAAAGAGTTTGAAATCACTGTTTCTGTGGAATCTGAGAAAGGATATTTGGGAAAACTCTTTGGAATATGCTGAAAAAGAAATATCCTCGGATAAGAAACAGAAGGAAGGTTCCTGTGAGACTGCTCTGTGTCATGTGAATTCCACTCACACAGTTCAGCTTGTCTTCTCAATTAGCAGTATTATAACACTGTATTTAGTATGTGAATTGATATTCGGGAGCGCTATGAGGCTTACAGTGAAAACGGAAATATCTTCATATAGAAACTGGAGAGAAGTTTTCCGAGGAGCTGCTTGTGATGTGTGCATTCCACTCACAGAATTATACCTTTCTCCTAATAGAGGATTGGGCAATTCTTTTTGGAGAAAAAGCTACCAAAGGGACATTCGGGAGTATATGGACAGCAATGGTGAAAAAGGAAATATCCTCAGACAAAAACTGGAAACAAGCTTTCTGTGAAACTGCTTTGTAATAGATATGTCTATTCATTTCACATAGATAAAACTTTGCTTGTATTACACAGCTAGGAAACGCTGTCATGTATGGATATGCAAAGGCACATTTGGGAGCATATTCAGGCCTGTGGTGAAAAAGGAAATATCTCCAGATAAACACTGGGAAAAAGCTTTCTGTGAATCTGCCTTTTGCAATGTTTAATCACCTCACATAGTTAAAGCTTTCTTTACATTGCACAGCTTGGAAACTCCGTCATGGACAGATCCATGAAGGGATATTCGGAATCACATTCAAGTCTATTGTGAAAAAGAAAATATCATCAGATAAAAACTGGAAAGAAGCTTTCTGAGAAACTTCTTTGTGATGTGTGCATTCCACTCAGTAAGTTATACCTCTTTTCTCGTAAGGCAGTGTTCGAACACTGTTTCTGTAAAACCAAAAAAGTGATATTTTGGAGCGCATTGAAGACTATAGCAAAAAGTGAAATATCCTCAAATAAAACCCAGAGAGAAGCATTCCAAGAAACTGTCCTCTGATACGTGCATTCATTTCACAGAGTTAAAGTTTACTCTACGTTGCCCTGTTTGGAAACTCTGTCTTTAAAAATCTGTGAAGGGATATTAAGTGGTGCTCGGAAGCGTGTGGTGACCAAGGAAACGTCTTCTGATGAAAACTGGAGAGAAGCTTTCTCAGCAACTGCTTTGTGATGTGTGTACTCATCTCATATAGATAAACCATTCTTTGGCTTGAGCACTTTGAAATCACTGTTTTTGTGGAATCTGAGGAAGGATATTTGGGAACGTTCCTTAGAATATGGAGAAAGAAATATCCTCAGGTAATATCCAGAAGGAAGTTTTCTGTGAAACTGCTCTGTATTGTCTTAACTCCTCTCGCTCAGTTAAGCCTCTCTTTTCATTGAGCAGTTTTTTAACCCTTTTTATGTTTAGCCTCTGATGGGATATTCATGAGTGCTTTGAGGCTTACCGTGAAAAATGAAATATGTTCAAACCGAAACTAGAGAGAGGCTTTCCGAGGAACTGCTTTATGACGTGTGCATTCCACTTACAGTGTTATACCTCTCTTCTCATACAGCATCGGGTAACCCTTTTGGAGATAAAGGTACCAACTGGTATTCGGGAGCATGTTGATGGCTATGGTGAAAAGAGAAATAGCCTCAGACAAAAACTGGAAAGAAGCTTTCTATGAAACTGCTCTGTGATATGTGTATTCATCTCACATAGATAAAGCTTTCTTTACATTACACAGCTTGGAAACTCTGTCATGGACAGATCCACGAAGGGACATTTGTGAGCACATTCAAGACTTTGGTGAAACAGGAAATATCTTCAGATAAATACTGGAAAGAAGCTTTCTGTGAATCTGCTTGTTGCTATGTTTATTCGCCTCACATAGATAAAGCTTACTTTATGCAGCTTGGAGACTCCATCATGGGTGGATCCGCGAAGGATTATTCAGGATCACATTCAGGCCTATGGTGAAAAAGGAAATATCGTCAGATAAAAACTGGAGAGAAGCTTTATGAGAAACTGTTTGGTGATGTGTGCATTCCACTCAGGGAGTTATACCTTTCTTCTCATAAAGCACTGTTTGAACACTGTTCCTGTAAAACTAAAAAAGTGATATTTGGAGCACATTGAAGACTATGGCAAAAAGTAAAATGTCTTCCAATAAAACCCAGAAAGATGCATTCCAAGAAACTGCTCTCTGACATGTCCATTCATTTCACAGAGTTAAAACTTACTCTACATTTCCCAGTTTGGAAAGTCTGTCTTTGAGGATTCTGCGAAGGGATATTAAGTGGCAACCGAAGGCCTGTGGTGAGCAAGGAAATGTCTTCTGTTGAAAATTGGAGAGAAGCCTTCTGAGCAACTTATTTGTGATGTTTGTATTCATCTCATAGAGCTAAATCATTTTTTGAGTTGAGTAGTTTGAAATCACTGTTTCAGTGGAATCTGAGAAAGAACATTTGGGAACACTCCTTAGAATATCCTGAAAAAGAAATGACCTCAGATAGAAACCAGAGGAAGCTGTCTGTGAAACTGCTCTGTGTCACGTGAATTCCGCTTGCACAATTAAGTTTCCCTTTTCATTCAACAATATTCTAACACTGTTTTTGTTTAGTTTGCGAAGGAATATTTGGGAGTGCTTTGAGACTTACAGTGAAAAAGGAAATATCGGCCGGGCGCGGTGGCTCACGCCTGTAATCCCAGCACTTTGGGAGGCCGAGGCGGGCGGATCACAAGGTCAGGAGATCGAGACCACAGTGAAACCCCGTCTCTACTAAAAATACAAAAAATTAGCCGGGCGCGGTGGTGGGCGCCTGTAGTCCCAGCTACTCAGGAGGCTGAGGCAGGAGAATGGCGTGAACCCGGGAGGCGGAGCTTGCAGTGAGCCCAGATCGCGCCACTGCACTCCAGCCTGGGCGACAGCTCGAGACTCCGTCTCAAAAAAAAAAAAAAAAAAAAAAAAAGAAAAAGGAAATATCTTCAGATAGAAACTGGAGAGAAGCTTTCCAATGAGCTGCTTTGTGACGTGTGTATTCCACTCACAGAATTGAACCTTTCTTCTCATAGAGGATTGTGGAATCCCTTTTGGAGAAAAAGCTACCAGTGGACATTCGAGAGTATATGGACAGCTATGGTGAAAAAGGAAATATCCTCTGAGAAAAACTGGAAAGCAGCTTTCTGTAAAACTGCTTTGTGATAGATATGTTTATTCATCTCACATAGATAAAACTTTCCTTATATTACGCAGTTTGGAAACTTCGTCGTGGACGTATCTGCGAAGGGACATTCGGG
This sequence comes from Theropithecus gelada, assembly GCF_003255815.1. Taxonomy (NCBI): domain Eukaryota; kingdom Metazoa; phylum Chordata; class Mammalia; order Primates; family Cercopithecidae; genus Theropithecus; species Theropithecus gelada. The sequence goes on along the minus strand of NC_037676.1, from coordinate 46,647,818 downwards.
AGCACATTCAGGCCTACGGTGAAAAAGGAGATATCTTCAGATACAAACTGGATAGAAGCTTTCTGAGAAACTGTTTTGTGATGTGTGCATTCCACTGAGGGAGTTATACCTCGTTTCTCATAAGGCTGTGTTTGAACGCTGGTCCTGTGAAACCAAAAGTAATATTTTGGAGTGCATGGAAGACTATGGCGAAAAGTGAAATATCCTGAAATAAAACCCAGAAGGAAGCATTGCAAGAAACTGCTCTCTGATATTAGCATTCATTTCAGAGAGTTAAAGTTTACTGTACGTTGCTCAGTTTGGAAACTCTATCTTTGAGGAATCTGCGAAGGGATATTTAGTGGTGCCCGGAGGCCTGTGGTAAGCAAGGAAATGTCTTCCAATGAAAACTGGAAAGAAGCTTTGTGAGCAACTGCTTTGTGATGTGTGTATTCATCTCATAGAGTTAAATCATTCTTTGTATTGAACAGTTTGAAATCACTGTTTCTGTGGAATGTGACAAAGGACATTTGGGAACACTCTTTAGAATATGCTAAAAAAATATCCTCAGAGAAAAACTGGAAGGAAGCTTACTGTGAAACATCTCTGTGTCATGTGAATTCTAGTCACAGAGTTCAGCTTCCCTTTTCATTGAGCAGTACCCTAAAACTGTGTTTAGTGTGCAAAGGTATATTCGGGAGCGCTTTGAGGCTTATGGTAAAAACAGAAATATCTTCAGATAGAAACTGGAAAGAACCTTTCTAAGGAGTTGCTTTGTGATGTGTGCATTCCATTCACAGAATTGTGTCTTTCTTCTCGTACAGCATTGGAGAAGCCCTTTTGGAGAAAGAGGAACCAAGGGATAACTGGGAGCATATTGACGCCTATGGTGAAAAGGGAAATAGCCTCAGATAAAAACTGGAAAGAAGTTTTCTATGAAACTTCTCTGTGATATGTGTATTAATCTCACATAGATAAAGCTTTCTTTACATTAAGCAGCTTGGAAACTCTGTCATGGACATATCCACGAAGGGACATTTGTGAGCATATTCAGGACTATGATGAAAAAGAAAATATCTTCAGATAAAAACTGGAAAGAAGCTTTCTGTGAATCTGCTTTTTGCTATGTTTATTCACCTCACATAGATAAAGCTTTCTTTACATTATGCAGCTTGGAAACTCCGTTATGGATGCATCCGCAAAGGAATATTCGGGATCACATTTGGGCCTCTGGTGAAAAAGGAAATATCGTCAGATAAAAACTGGAGAGATGCTTTCTGAGAAACTGCTTGGTGATGTGTGCATTCCACTCAGGGAGTTATACCTTTCTTGTCATAAAGCACTGTTTGAACACTGCTCCTGTAAAACTAAAAAAGTGGTATTCGGAGCTCATTGAAGGCTATGGTGAAAAGTGAAATGTCATCAAATAAAACCCAGAAAGAAGCATTCCAAGAAACTGCTCTCTGACATGGCCATTCATTTCACAGTGTTAAACCTTACTCTACATTTCCAAGTTTGGAAAGTCTGTCTTTGAGGATTCTGAGAAGTGATATTAAGTGGCACTTGGGGCCTGTGGAGAGCATGGAAATGTCTTTCATTGAAAATTGCAGAGAAGATTTCAGAGCAACTCCTTTGTGATATTTGTATTCATCTCATAGACTTAAATAATTCTTTGGATTGAGCAGGTTGAAATCACTGTTTCTGTGGAATCTGAGAAAGGACATTTATGAACCCTCTTTAAAATATCCTGAAAAAGAAATAACCTCAGATAGAAACCAGAGGAAGTTTTCTGTGAGTCTTCTCTGTTTTGCATGAATTCCGCTCACATAGTTAAACTTCTCTTTTCATTGAACAGTATTCTAACACTGTTTTTGTTTAGCCTGCGAAGGGATATTCGGGAGTGCTTTGAGGCTTACAGTGTAAAAGGAAATATCTTCAGATAGAAACTGGAGAGAAGCTTTCTGAGGAGCTGCTTTGTGACTTGTGCATTCCACTGAAACAATTATACCTTTTTTCTCATAGAGGATTGGGGAATCCCTTTTGGAGTAAAAGCTACCAAGGGACATTCGGGAGTATATACGGCTATGGTGAAAAAGGAAATATCCTCAGACAAAAACTGGAAGGAAGATTTCTGTGAAACTGCTTTGTGATAAATAAGTTTATTCATCTCACTTAGATAAAACTTTCCTTATATTATGCAGTTTGGAAACTCTGTCATGGACAGATCCGCGAAGGGATATTCAGGAGCCCATTCAGGCCTACGGTGAAAGAGGGGATATCTCCAGATAAAAACTGCATAGAAGCTTTCTGAGAAACTGCTTTGTGATGTGATAATTCGACTCAGGGAGTTTTACTTCTCTTCTAATAAGGCAGTGTTTTAACACTGTTCCTGTAAAACCCAGACAGTGATATTTCAGAGCCCATTGAAAAGTCAAGTATCATCAAATAAAACCCAGAAAGAAGCGTTCCAAGAAACTGCTCTCTGATATATGCGTTCATTTCACAAAGTTAAATCTTACCGTACATTCCCCAGTTTGGAAAGTCTGTCTTTGAGGATTCTGCGAAGGGATAATAAGTAGCTACCTGTGGCCTGTGGTGAGCAAGGAAATGTCTTCCCTTGAAAACTGGAGAGAAGCTTTCTGAGCAACTCTTTTGTGATGTTTGTATTCATCTCATAGAGTTAAACCATTCTTTGTATTGAGCTGTTTGAAAATCCTGTTTCTGTGGAATCTGAGGAAGGACATTTGGGAACGTTCAATAGAATATGGAGAAAGAAATATCCTCAGATAAAATCCGGAATAAAGCTTTCTGTGAGACTGCTCTGTGTCATCTTAATTCCTCTTACTCAGTTAAGCCTCTCTTTTCATTGAGCAGTTTTCTAATCCTGTTTATGTTTATCGTGGGAAGGGATTTTCGGGAGTGATTTGAGGCTTACAGTGAAAAAGGAAATATGTTCAGATAGAAAATGGAAGAGAAGTTTTCTTCGGAACTGCTTTGTGATGCGTGCTTTCCACACAAAGTGTTATACCTCTCTTCTCATACAGCATCGGGGAAACCTTTCTGGAGAAAAAGGTACCAAGTGATACTCGGGAGCATATTGATGCCTATGGTGAAAAGGGAAATAGCCTCAGACAAAAACCGGATAGAAGCTTTCTTTGAAACTGCTCTGTGATATGTGCATTCATCTCACATAGATAAAGATTTCTTTACATTACGCAGCTTGGAAACTCTGTCATAGATGGATCGATAAAGGGACATTCGGGAGCACATTCAGGATTATGGTGAAAAACGAAAGGTTCTCAGACAAAAACTGGAAAGATTTCTGTGAAACTACTTTGTGATAGATATGTTTATTCATCTCACATAGATAAAACATTCTTTATATTATGCAGTTTGTAAACTCCATCAAGGACATATGTGCAAAGGGACTTTCGGAGCACATTCAGGCCTATGGTGAAAAAGGAAATATCTTTTGATAAAAGCTGGAGAGGAGCTTTCTGAGAAACTGATTTGTGATCTGTGCATTCCATTCAGGGAGTTATACCTCTTTTCTCATAAGGTAGAGTTTGAACTCTGTTCCTGTAACACCGAAAAGGTGATATTTTGGAGCACCTTGAAGACGATGGCGGAAAGTGAAATATCTGCAAATAAAACTCAGACAGAAGCATCCCAAGAAACTGCTCTCTGATATGTTCACTCATTTCACAGAGTTAAATGTTACTCTACGTTGCCCAGTTTGGAAACTCTATCTTTGAGGAATCTGCGAAGGGATATTAAGTGGCGCCAGGGAGCCAGTGTTGAGCAAGGAAATGTCTTCCAATGAAAACTGGAGAGAAGCTTTGTGAGCAACTGCTTTGTGATGTGTGTATTCAACTCATAGAGTTAAACCATTCTTTGGATTGAGCAGTTTGAAATCACTGTTTGGGTGGAATCTGAAGAAGGACATTTGGGAACGCTCTTTAGAATATGGAGAAAGAAATATCCTCAGATAAAAATCAGAAGGAAGCTTTCTGTGAAACTCTTGTGTATGATGTGAATTTCTCTCACTCAGTTAAGCTTCTCTTTTCATTGAGCAGTTTTCTAACACTGTTGGTGTTTAGCGTGTGAAGGGTTATTCCAGAGCGATTTGAGGCTTACGGTGAAAAAGGAAATATGTTCAGATAGAAACTGGAGAGAAACTTTCCAAGGAACTGCTTTGTGACGTGTGCATTCCACTCAGTTTTATACCTCTCTTCTCATACAGTATCAGGGAAACCCTTTTGGAGAAAAAGTACTAAGGGATATTCAGGGGCATAGTGATGCCTATGGTGAAAATGGAAATAGCCTCAGACAAAAACTGGAAAGAAGCTTTCTGTGAAACTGCTCTGTGCTATGTGTACTCGTCTAAAATGGATAAAGCTTTCTTTACATTATGCAGCTCGGAAACTCTGTCATGGACAGAACCATGAAGGGACATTCGGGAACACATTCAGGACTGTGGAGAAAAAGGAAATATCTTCAGATAAATCTTTAAAGAAATTTCTATGAATCTGATTTTTGCTATGTTTATTCATCTCACGTAGATAAAGGTTTCTTTACCTTATGTAGCTTGGAAACTTTCTCATGGACAGATCTGCGAAGGGATATTCGGGATCACATTCAGGCCAACGGTGAAAAAGAAAATATCTTCAGAAAAAAACTGGAGAGAAGCTTTCTGAGAAACTGCTTTGTGATGTGTGCATTCCACTCAGGGAGTTGTACCTCTTTTCTCATAAGGCAGTGTTTGAACACTGTTCCTGTAAAACCGAAAAAGTGATATTTGGTGTGCATTTAAGACTAGGGCAAAAAGTGAAATATCCTCAAATAAAACCCAGAAAGAAGTGTTCCAAGAAACTGCTCTCTGATATGTACATTCATTTCAAAGAGTTAAAGCTAACACTACATTGCCCAGTTTGGAATCTCTGTCTTTCCAGAATCTGCGAAGTGGTAGTAAGTGGCGCCTGGAGGCCTGTATTGAGCAAGGAAATGTCTTCTGTTGAAAACTTGAATCTTTGTGAGCAACTGCTTTGTGATGTGTGTATTCATCTCATAGGGTTAAATCATTCTTTGGATTGAGTAGGCTGAAATCACTGTTTCTGTGGAACCTGAGAAAGGACATTTGGGAACGTTCTTAAGAATATGCTGGAAAGGAAAGACCCTCAGATAAAAACCAGAAGGAGACACTCTGTGAAACTGCTCTGTGTCATGTGAATTCCACTCGTACAGTTAAGCTTCTGATTTCATTGAGCAGTATTCTAACACTTTCAGATTAGTTTCCTAAGGGATATTTGGGAACGCTTTTTGGCTTCTGCTGAAAACGGAAATATCTTCAGATAGAAACTGGAGAGAAGCTTTCTGAGGAGCTGCTTTGTGACGTGTGCATTCAACTCACAGAATTATACCTTTCTTCTCATACAGCATTGGAGAAACCCGTTTGGAGGAAAAGGTACCAAGGGATAACCGGGAGCATATTGACACCTATGGTGAAAAGGGAAATAGCCTCAGACAAAAACTGGAAAGAAGCTTTTTGTGAAACTGCTCTGTACTGTGTGCACTCATCTCACATAGATAAAGCTTTCTTTACATTACCCAGCTTGGAAACTCTGTCATAGACGGATTCATGAAGGGACATTTGGGAGCACATTCAGGACTATGGTGAAAAATGAAAGGTCCTCAGACAAAAGCTGGAAAGAAGATTTCTGTGAAACTGCTTTGTGATAGATGTGTTTATTCATCTCACATAGATAAAACTTTCTTTATATTACACTTTTGTAAACTCCATCAAGGACGTATGCACGAAGGGACATTCGGGTGCACAATCAGGCCTACGGTGGAAAAGGAAATATCTTTAGATAAAAACTGGAGAGAAGCTTTCTGAGAAACTGCTTTGTAATCTCTGCGTTCCATTCAGGGAGTTATATCTCTTTTCTCATAAGGCAGTGTTTGAACACTGTTCCTGTAAAACCAAAAAGGTGATATTTTGGAACACCTTGAAGATGATGGCAGAAAGTGAAATATCTACAAATAAAACCCAGACAGAAGCGTTCCAAGAAACTGCTCTCTGATATGTGCATTCATTTCACAGAGTTAAAGATTACTCCACGTTACCCAGTTTGGAAACTCTGTCTTTGAGGAATCTGTGAAGGGATATTAAGTGGTGCCAGGGAGCCAGTGTTGAGCAAGGAAATGTCTTCCAATGAAAACTGGAGAGAAGCTTTGTGAGCAACTGCTTTGTGATGTGTGTGTTCATCTCGTAGAGTTAAGCCATTCTTTGGATTGAGCAGTTTGAAATCACTGTTTGGGTGGAATCTGAGGAAGGACATTTAGGAATGCTCTTTAAAATATGGAGAAAGAAATATCCTCAGATAAAACCCAGAAGGAAGCTTTCTGTGAAACTGTTATGTGTCGAGTGAATTCTTCTCCCTCGTTAAACTTCTCTTTTCGTTGAGCAGTTTTCTAACACTGTTTACGTTTAGTCTGTGAAGGGATATTCTGTAGGGCTTTGAGGCTTATGTTGAAAACGGAAATATCTTCAGATAGAAACTGGAGAGAAGTGTTCTGAGGAGCTGCTTTGTGACGTGTGCACTCCACTCACAGAGTTATTCTTTTTTTCTCATAGAGGATTGGGAAATTCCTTTTGGACAAAAAGCTGCCAAGGGACATTTACCATATGGAGGGCTACGTTGAAAAAGGAAATATCCTCAGGCAAAAACTGAAAAGAAAGTTCTTCTGTAAATGCTTTGTCATAGATATGTTTATTCATCTCACACAGATAAAGTTTTCTTTATATTACACAGTTTGGAAACTCCATCATGGACGGATCCACAAATTGACATTCGGGAGCAAATTCAGGCCTATGGTGAAAAAGGAAATATCTTCAGATATAAACCGGAGAGAAACTTTCTGAGAAACTGCTTTGTGATGTTTGCATTCCACTCAGGGAGTTATACCTCCTTTCTAATAAGGAAGTGTTTGAAAACCGTTCTTGTAAAACCAAAAAAGTGATATTTTGGAGCGCACTGAAGACGATGGAGAAAAGTGAAATATCCTCAGATAAAACCCAGGAAGAAGCATTCCAAGAATCTGCTCTCTGACGTGTGCATTCATTTCACAGAGTTAAAGCTTACTCTACATTGCCCAGTCTGGAAACTCTGTCTTTGAGGAATCTGTGAAGGGATATTAAGTGGCGCCCAGAGGCCTGTGGTGAGCAAGGAAATGTCTTTCGTTGAAAACTGGAGAGAAGCTTTCTGAGTAACTGCTTTGTGATGTGTGTATTCATCTGATAGAGTTAAATCATTCTTTGGATTGAGCAGTTTGAAATCACTGTTTCTGTGGAATCTGAGGAAGGACATGTGGGAACAATCTTTAGAATAAGGAGAAGAAAGTACCTTCAGATAAAAACCAGAAGGAAGCTTTCTGTGAAACTACTATGTGTCACGTGAATTCCTTTGCTCAGTTAAGCTTCTCTTTTTCTTGAGCAGTTTTCTAACACTGTTTATGTTTAGCTTGCAAAGGGAAATTCAGGAGTGCTTTGAGGCTTAAGGTGAAAAAGGAAATATGGTCAGATAGAAACTGGAGAGAAGTTTTCCAAGGAACAGCTTTTTAAAGTGTGCATTCCACTCACAGTGTTATACCTCTCTTCTCATACAGCATCGGGGAAACCCTTTTGGAGAAAACGGTACCAAGGGATATCCGGGAGCATACTGACACCTATGGTGAAAAGGGAAATAGCCTCAGACAAAAACTGTAAGGAAGCTTTTGGTGAATCTGCTCTGTGATATATGTATTCACCTCACATAGATAAAACTTTCCTTGCATTATGCAGCTTGGAAACTCTGTCATACATGGACCACAAAAGGACATTCCGGAGCACATTCAGCACTGTGGTGAAAAGGTAAGTATCCTGTGACAAAAATTGGAATGAAGCTTTCTGTGAATCTGCTTTTTGCTATGTTTATTCATCTTACATAGAATAAACTTTCCTTATATTATGCACTTTGGAAACACTGTCATGGACGGATCCGAGAAGGGACATTTGGGAGCACATTCAGGCCTATAGGGAAAAAATAAATAACTTGAGATAAAAACTGGAGAGTAGCTTTCTGAGAATCTGCTTTGTGATGTGTGCATTCCACTCAGGGAGTTATACCTCTTTTCTCACAAAGCAGTATTTGAACACTGTTTATGTAAAACTGAAAAAGTGATATTTTGGAGCACATTGAAGACTATGTGGAAAAGTGAAACATCCTCAAATAAAATACAGAAAGAAGCGTTCTAGGAAACAGTGGTCCGATATGTGCATTAATTTAACAGAGTTAATTTTTACTCTACTTTGCCCAGATTGGAAACCCTGTCATTGAGGAATCTGCGAAGGGACGTTAAGTGGCGCCCGGAGGCCTCTGGTGAGCTAGGAAATGTCTTCCGATGAAAACTGGAGAGAAGCTTTCTGAGCAACTGCTTTGTGATGTGTGTATTCATCTCATAGAGTTAAACCATTCTTTGGATTGAGTAGTTTGAAATCACTGGGTCTGTGGGATCTGAGGAAACATATTTGGGAACGCTCTTTAGAATATGGAGAAAGAAATATCCTCATATAAAAACCAGAAGGAAGCTTTCTGTGAAACTGCTATGCGTTGTGTGAATTCCTCTCGCTAAGTTAAGCTTCTCTTTTCATTTAGCTGTTTTCTACCACTGTTTATATTTAGCGTGTGAAGGGATCTTCGGGAGCGCTTTGAGACTTATGGTGAAAAAGGAAATATGTTCAGATAGAAACTGGAGAGAAGCTTTCCGAGGAATTGCTTTGTGATGTGTGCATTCCAGTCACAGTGTTATACTTCTCCCTCATATAGATTCAGGAAGACTCTTTTGGAGGAATAGGTACCAAGGGATATTTGGGGGCATATGGTGAAAAAGGAAATAGCCTCACACTAAAACTGGAAAGAAGCTTTCTGTGAAACTGCTCTGTTGTATGTCTATCCATCTCACATAGATAAAGCTTTCTTTACATTACGCAGCTTGGAAACTCTGTCATGGACGGATCCACGAAGGGACATTTGGGAGCAAATTTAGGAGTATGGTGAAAAAGTAAATATATTCAGATGAAAACTGGAAAGAAGCTTTCTGTGAATCTGTTTTTTTCTATGTTTATTCATCTCACATTGAGAAACTTTTCTTTATATTACGCAGCTTGGAAACTCCGTCATGGACGGATCTGCGAAGGGACCTTCGAGAGTACATTCAGGCCTATCTTGAAAATGGAAATATCTTCAGATGAAAGCTGAAGAGAAGCTTTCTGAGAAACTGCTTTGCAACGTGTTCTTTCCACTCAGGGAGTTATACTTCTTTTCTAATAAGACAGTGTTTGAACAGTGTTACTTAAAAACTGAAAATGAGATATTATGGAACACTTTGAAAACTATGGCGAAAACTGAAATATCCTCAAATAAAACCCAGAAAGAAGCATTTCAAGAAACTACTCTCTGATATGTGCATTCATTTCACAGAGTTAATGCAGACTCTACATTGCCCAGTTTGGAAACTCCGGTTTTGAGGAATCTGCGAAGGGATATTAAGTGGCTCCCGGAGGCCTGTGGTGAGCAAGGAAATGTCTTCCTTTGAAAACTGGAGAGAAGCTTTCTGAGCAGCTGCTTTGTGATGTGTGTATTATTCTCATAGAGTTAAATCATTCTTTGGATTGAAGAGTTTGAAATCACTGTTTCTGTGGAACTTGAGAAAGGACATTTGGGAACGCTCTTTAGAATATGCTGAAAAAGAAATACCCTCAGATCAAAAACAGAAGGAAGTTTTCTCTGAGACTGCTCTGTGTCAGGTTAATTCCACTCACACATTTCAGCTTCTCTTCTCATTGAGCAGTATTCTAACACTGTTTTTCTTTAGTCTGTGATGGATATTCGGGAGTACTTTGAGGCTTATTGTGAAAATGGAAATATCTTCAGATAGAAACTGNATTCGGGAGTACTTTGAGGCTTATTGTGAAAATGGAAATATCTTCAGATAGAAACTGAAGAGAAGCTTTCTGAGGAGTTGCTTTGTGACGTTTGCACTCCACTCAAAGAGTTATACCTTCTTTCTCATAGAGTATGGGGAATCCCTCTTGGAGAAAAAGCTACCATGGGACATTTGGGAGTATACGGATGGCTATGGTTAAAAAGGAAATATCGTCAGACAAAAACTGGATATAAGCCTTCTGTGAAACTGCTTTGTGATAGATATGCTTATTGATCTCACATAAAACCTTCTTTATATTACGCAGTTAGGAAACTCCATCATGGACAGATCCACAAAGGGACATTCGGGAGTACATGCAGGCCAATGGTGAAACAGGAAATATCTTCAGATAAAAACGGAGGAGAAACTCTGAGAAACTGCTTTGTGATGTGTGCATTCCACTCAGGGAGTTATACCTCTTTTATCATAAGGCAGTGTTTGAACACTGTTCCTGTAAAACCGAAAAAGTGATATTTCAGAACACTTTAAAGACTATGGTGAAAAATGAACTATCCTCAATTAAAACCCAGAAAGAAGTGTTCCAAGAAAATGCTCTCTTATATGTGCCTTTATTTCACAGAAATAAAGCTTACTCTACGTTGCCCATTTTGGAAACTCTCCCTTGAGGAATCTGTGAAGGGATATTAATTGGTGCCCGGAGGCCTCTGGTGAGCAAGGAAATGTCTTCCATTGAAAACTGGAGAGAAACTTTCTGAGCAACTGCTTTGTGACATGTGTATTCATCTCATAGAGATAAATCATTCTTTGGATTGAGTAGTTTGAAATCACTGTTTCTATGGAATCTGATGAAAGACATTTGGGAACGCGCTTTAGAATATAGAGAAAAAAATATCCTCAGGTGAAAACCAGAAGGGAGCTTTCTGTGAAACTGGTATGTGTTATGTGAATCCCCCTGGCTCAGTTAAGCTTCTCTTTTCATTGAGCTATTTGAAGCCACTGTTTACGTGTAGTGTGCAAAGAGATATTCGGGAGCGCCTGAGACTTACAGTGAAAAAGAAAATATGTTCAGATAGAAACTGGAGGGAAGCTTTCCGAGGAACTGCTTTGTGACGTGTGCATTTCACTCACAGTGTTATACCTCTCTTCTCATACAGATTCGGGAAAACCCTTTTGGAGGAAAAAGTACCAAGGTATATTCAGGGGCATATTAACAAATATGGTGAAAAGGAAATAGACTCAGACTAAAACTAGAAAGAAGCTTTCTGTGAAACTACTCTTTGATATGTGTATTCATCTGACATACATAAAGCTTCCTTTATGTTACACAGCTTGGAAACTCTGTCATGGATGGATCCGTGAACGGACATTCAGAAGCACACTCAGGAGTATGGTGAAAAAGGAAATATCTTCAGATAAAAAATGGAAAAAAGCTTTCTGTAAATCTGCTTTTTGCTATGTTGATTCATCTCACATTGACAAAGCTTTCTTTATGTTATGCAGCTTGGAAACTCTGCCATGGACGGATCCACGAAGGGACATTCGGGAGCACATTCAGGAGTATGGTGAGAAAGGAAATATCTTCAGATAAAAACTGGATAGAAGCTTTTTGTAAATCTGCTTTTTGCTATGTTGATTCAACTCACATTGATAAAGTTCTTTACATTCCACAGCTTGGAAACTCTGTCATGGACGGACCGGCGTAGGGACATTCGGGAGCACATTCAGGACTATGGTGAAAAAGGAAATATCTTCAGATTAAAACGGGAGAGAAGCTTTCTGAGAAACTGCTTTGTGACGTGTGCATTCCACTCAGGGAGTTGTACCTCTTTCTAATAAGGCAGTGTTTGAAGACTGTTCCTGTAAACCAGAAAACATGATATTACAGAGCACATTGAAGACTATGGCAAAAAGTGAAATATCCTCAAATAAAACCCAGAAAGAAGTGTTCCAACAAACTGCTCTCTGATATGTGTATTCATTACACAGAATTAAAGTTTTCTCTACATTGCCCGGTTTGGAACCTCTGTCATTGAAGAATCTGCAAAGTGGTATTAAGTGGCTCCCAGAGGCCTGTTTTGAGCAAGGAGATATCTTCCGTTGAAAACTGGAGAGAAGCTTTCTGAGCAGCTGCTTTGTGATGTGTGTATTATTCTCATAGAGTTAAATCATTCTTTGGATTGAAGAGTTTGAAATCATTGTTTCTATGGAATCTGAGGAAGGACATTTGGGAACGCTCCTTAGAATATGGAGAAAGAAATATCCTCAGATAAAAACCAGAGGGAAACTTTCTGTGAAACTGCTGTGTGTCATGTGAATTCCTCTCACTCAGTTGAGCTTCTCTTTTCATTGAGCAGTTTTCTAACATTGTTCATGTTTAGCATATGAAGGGATATATGGGAGCACGTTGAGGCTTATGGTGAAAAAGAAATTATGTTCAGATAGAAACTGGAGAAAAGCTTTCCACAGAACTGCTTTGTGACGTGTGCATTCCTCTCACAGTGTTATACCTCTCTTCTCACAAGCATCGGGGAAACCCTTTCTGTGATACTGTTCTGTGATATGTGTATTCATCTCACATAGATAAAGCTTTATCTACATTACGCAGCTTGGAAACTCTGTCATGGATGAATCCACAAAGGGATATTCGGGAGCACATTCAGGACTATGTTGAAAAAGGAAATATATTCAGTTAAAAACTGGAAAGAAATTTTCTGTGGATCTGCTTTTTCTATGTTTATTCATCTCACATAGATAAAACTTTCTTTGTATTACGCAGTTTTGAAATTCCGTCATGGACAGATCCACGATGGGATATTCAAAAGCGCATTCAGGCCTATGGTGAAAAAGGAAATTTCTTCAGGAAAAAACTGGAGAGAAGCTTTCTGTGATGTGTGCATTCCACTCAGGGAGTTGTACCTCTTTTCTCATAAGGCAGTGTTTGAACACTGTTCCTGTAAAACGAAAAAGTGGTATTTCAGAGCGCATTGAAGACTCTGGCAAAAAGTGACATATCCTCAAATAAAACCCAGAAAGAAGCATTCCAAGAAACTGCTCTCGGATATGTGCATTCATTTCACAGAGGTAAAGCTTACCCTACATTGCCCACTTTGGAAATTCTGTCTTTCAGGAATCTGTGAAGGGATATTAAGTGGCACCCGGAGGCCTGTGGTGAGCAAGGAAATGTCTTCCAATGAAAACTGGAGAGAAGCTTTCTGAGCAACTGCTTTGTCATAGGTGTATTCATCTCATAGAGTTAAATCATTCTTTGGTTTGAGCAGTTTGAAATTACTGCTTCTGTGGAATCTGAGGAGGGACATTTGGGAAAGATCTTTAGAATATGGAGAAAGAAATATCGTCAGATAAAAACCAGAAGGAAGCTTTCTGTGAAACTTCTATGTGTCATGTGAATTCCTCTCACTCAGTTAAGCTTGACTTTTCATTGAGCAGTTTTCTAACCTTGTTCATGTTTAGCATATGAAGGGATATTCAGGAGTACTTTGAGGCTTATGGTGAAAAAGAAAATACGTTCAGATAGACACTGGGTAGAAGCATTCCGCAGAACTACATAGTGACGTGTGCATTCCACTCACAGTGTTATACCTCGCTTCTCATACAGCATCGGGCAAGCCGTCTCTGTGATACCGTTCTGTGATATGTGTATTCATCTCACATAGATAAAGCTTGCTCTACATTACGCAGCTTGGAATCTCTGTCATGGATGAATCCGCGAAGGGACATTTGGGAGCACATTCAGGACTATGTTGAAAAAGGAAATATCTTTAGATAAAAACTGGAAAGAATCTTCCTGTGAATCTGCTTTTTGCTATGTTTATTCATCTCACATAGATAAATGTTTCTTTATATTACCCAGTTTGATAACACTGTCATGGACGGATATGTGAAGGGACATTCTGGAGCCCATTCAGGCCAGTGGGGATAAAGGAAATAACTTCATATAAAAACTGGAGAGAAGCTTTCTCTAAATCTGCTTTTTGCTATGTTGATTCCTCTCACATTGATAAAGCTTTCTTTACATTACGCAGCTTGGAAACTCTGTCATGGATGGATCTGTGAAGGGACATTTGGGTGTACATTCAGGCCTATGTTGAAAATGGAAATATCTTCGGATAAAAACTGAATTGAAGCTTTCTGTGAATCTGCTTTTTGTTATGTTTATTCATCTCACATTGGTAAAGCTTTGTTTACAATAAGCAGCTTGGAAATTCCATCATGGACGGATCTGGGAAGGGACATTCGGGAGCACATTCAGGCCTGTAGTGAAAAAGGAAATATCTTTAGATAAAAACTGGAGAGAAGCTTTCCGAGAAACTTCTCTGTGAGGTGTGCATTCCACTCAGGGAGTTTTACCTCTTTTCTCATAAGGCAGTATTTGAACAGTGTTCTGTAAAACAGAAAAAGTGGTATTTCAGAGTGCATTGAAGACTATGGTGAAAAGTGAAATATCCTCAAATAAAACCCAGAAAGAAGCATGCCAAGAAACTGCTCTCTGATATGTGCATTCATGTAACAGAGTTAAAACTTACTGTATGCTGCCCAGTTTGGAAACTCTCTCTTTGGGAATTTGTGAAGGGATATTAAGTGGCGACTGGAGGCTTGTGGTGAACAAGGAAACGACTTCCAATAAAAACTGGAGAGACGTTTCTGAGCAACTGCTTTGTGATGTGTGCATTCGTCTCATAGAGTTCAACTATTCTATGGATGGAACAGTTTGAAATCACTGTTTTTGTGGAATCTGAAGAAGGAATTTTGGAAACGCTCCTTAGAATATGGAGAAAGAAATATCCTCAAGTAAAATCCAGAAGGAAGGTTTCTGGGAAACTGCTCTGTGTCATCTGAATTCTGCTCAATCAGTTAAGCCTCTCTTTTCATTGAGCAGTTTTCTAACCCTGTTTATGTTTAGCGTGTGAAGTGATATTCAGGAGCACTTTGAGTCTTATGGTGAAAAAGGAAATATGTTCAGACCGAAACTGGAGAGAAGCATTACGAGGAACTGCTTTGTGAAGTGTGCATTCCACTCACAGTGTTATAGCTCTCTTCTCATACAGCATCGGGAAAACTCTTTTGTAGAAAAAGGAGCCAAGTGATATTCAGGAGCATGTTGATGTCCACGGTGAAAAGGGAAATAGCCTAAGACAAAAACTGGAAAGAAGCTTTCTATGAAACTGCTCTGTGATATATGTATTCATCTCACATAGATCAAGCTTTCTTTACATTATGCAGCTTGGAAACTCTGTCATGGACAGATCCACGAAGGGACTTCGGGAGCACATTCAGGACTTGCAGGGGCCTTTGAAAACAGTATGCTGAGAATAGATAGGGCTCAAGGACAGTATCTCCAATTGAACTTTTAATGAACTCCCGTAGGCGCCAAGAAGGCGGGCAGATAAGGAAGAGCATAGAAACAAGGAACTGAGTAGAAGGTTACATGTGGGAAAAGAAAGTTTGTTTTGCATTGCATTCTTTCTGCTGATGTGGGGTTTATGGAGTATAAATAAAGTGAGGCAGAGGCTCTGAGTGCGGCCGCCATGTCCTCTGTGTGTCTTTGTCTTTTGTGTGTTCTTTCATTCTCCACCACCCACGGCATGCACCCCAACAAGTGGCGCAGCGAGCAGGGTCAGCACGGGTGAGTAGGGGAGAACAAGAAGGGGAAACCCCTAGGGGCGGGTAAGGCCCAGATATTGTTAAGGGGAACCTTCTTAAGCTTTCATTATGGAGAATTCCATCTCTCTGGTCTCAGAATATTTATGGCTGTTTCAAGGACTGTTGCCGTCTATAGGAGTGGAAGTAAAAGAAAAAGACTTTGTAGCGATTGTTTGCCCATGTTGAACAACATTGTTACTGGTTCAGTATCAGACTAAAGTGCAGCTGAATCACAGAGAATGGTTACAGGTAGTAAAAACTCTGCTTAGAGCTCTCCAGTTAGGGGATATTATGCCTCTAAAATTGTGGACCTTGTGTGACTCTATCACTCAGACATTAGAGTTACTTGAGACTGATTCAGAGTGTGGTAATGTAGCCACAGGAGGAAAGGTATCTGAGGATTTGGAAAAAAAATATAAAATAAAATAAATCTGAAATGGAGCCCATTTGTGCCAGGATAACAGAGGATGGGGGGGGGGGTAGCAAAAGAGGGAGAATAGAAAAAGCCAGCTCTTCCTTCTTCTAAGGGAAATTCTGACATGCAGTGTATTATGGAAATGCTTCAACAAATATTACAGATATATTCTTCTAATTCATCTTTGCGAGCTTTCCCTGTTTCTTTTCCTTCTGCCCTGTTAAAAGAGGATTTTCCAGAGCCTCCAACCCCCCGGCTTCCTTATCTTTACCTTTGTTTGGCAAAGTTGAAGCCCTGTTCACATCAGACATACTTTAAATTTATACTAAACACCTGTTTAATATGTCAAAACCAGTGTATATGTATATCTTATTGTTTGTTAAAATATTATGAGTATTTCAATAGTTAATAAATAAGCACATTAATATTAACTATTAATATTAATATAGTATTAATAACCTCAGCTAGGAAATTGTTATGTTATAGGGGTGCATAGGTTCCACCAATTTACACTCCAAACAGAAGTTGAGTATTCGAGTTGCTTAACACGTTAACTACCTCTTGATATTTTCTGTGTTTTTAAATTTTAACCATTGTATTGTGTATGTAATGATTCTCAATTTGGTATTAATATACATATTTCCTAGTGAGTAATGATGTTAGACATATAGGTTTATTGTCATTTCTTTGTTCTGCTACTCTTGGTTGGGTTATTTACCTTTTCCTATTAATATGTTGGGATTCTTTATATTTGGGGATATGAGTATTATTATATATTATATATACTTTTAATTAAAAAAAATTTAAGGAGCTGGATCTGTTTCCAATTATTTGTGCTTCTTTTGCTCCTAATGCTCAGTTTTCAAATGGTGGCAATAATATCCAATTTAATGCCTTACAAATTAAATTTTTAAAAAGAAATGAAAGCAGCTGCCATTTCTAACTATGGACCTCAATCTCCTTTTATCCTTGGTCTTCTTGATATTTTTCATCAGAAAATTTGATAATTCCTATAGACTGGAAGACTTTGGGGAAGGCTTTTCTTGATCGTTCTCAGTGGTTACAATTGCACAGCTGGTAAATGAACAAGGCACACGTACAGGCTAGGAAAAATGTTATGTGTGATCCCCCTGGACCCACTGAGGAACAACTCACAGGCACGGGCCAATATGCTACTCTTAATGCTCAGGCTGGTTTAGATGATGTTGCCCTTACTCAAATCAAGATTTTGTTTTTAAGGGCCTGAAATAAGGTAGAGATAACAGGAAAATCTTCCCTTTCCTCTGTGAAGATTTTACAGGGCACAAATGAACCATATCTATATTTCGTAGCCCGTCTTCAGGATGCTGTCTTCAAAATTGTGGGTGCTGGCCTTGCTTCAAAAATTTTGTTACAAACATTGTCTTTTAAAAATGCTTATGCTGACTGTTAAAAATTGTTAAAATCATTAAAGGCCAATGGGGCCAATTTAGATAAATATATTAAAACTTGTGTTAGTGTTGTAGGGGCTATTTATAATGCTCACTTCTTTGCTGGAGCTTTGTTTAAAGCCTTAAAAGGAAATAACAAACAAGGTGTTTGGTTTCAGTGTGGTAAACCTAGACATTTCAAAAAAGAATGTCATAAAAATTGAACACTTTTATCCCTCAAGGCAGAAAGCTGCCTTCAGAGGTGTACAAATGTTGTGGTAAAGGTCGACATTGGACAAATAAATGTCGTTCCAAAACTGATAAAAGTGGAAATTTACTGTCTCCTCTCCTGGGAAACGGGAGCCGGGGCCCACAGCCTTGGGGCCCCAACAATTACAATACAAGTCTACTACAATATTCAGTGAGCAATGGCCTACAACATTAAGGAATAAATTCAAGTCCTCCTTAAGGATCCCACACCTTACCCCAGTTTCTCAGCTTTATGCGGCAACTAAGCAGAGCGCCGCTGCTGACTTAGCTATTACTCAGCCTTATACTTTGTCTCCTAATAGAGCAGTATATAAATTAGCTATTAGAGTGTGTGGCCCTTTGCCAAAAGGACATGATGTTACTAATAAAATTCTTATTATGGTTCAAGTCTCACAATTTATATGCCTAGAGGCAGGGGAACGTATTCTCAATAGGGAGGGTTTGGTAGCACAGAAAAAACTGTTTTTTGGGAAACTTTAGTTTCTAATCAAAAGCCCTTATGTTCATTGCACATTAATGAAATAGTTTTTAAAGGGTTAATTGATACGAGGGTGAATATGTCTATTATTTGTTTAAATTAGTGGCCTATACAATGGGAAAAAAGACAAGTTTCCGTTATACTCACTAGCTTGGGTGCTGCTTCTGTGGTTTATCAAGACGTAGAACCTTTAACCTGTGTCGGTCCTAAAGGTCAACAAGGTCAAGTGTTTTTTTTATTTTTATATTGTTCCTATCAATATTAATTTTTGGGAACAAGATCTTTCACAACAACTTGCTGCTTTTTTAAACATTCCTCATATTTCCTCAGCTGCCAAAAATATGATGTTCAAAATGGGCTACAATCCTTTAAACTCATAGCCACCACTCCTATTTAGGTTAAAAAGTGACCATTATTTAAAGAAATACTTAGGACTTTAAAAGAGTAAGTCAAAAAACAAATGGCCGAGAGGAATCTAAAGCCACGTACTTCTGCATGGAATTCCCGTCTTTGTCTTGTCTTAAAACTATAAATGTTTACATTTAACCTAGGGAAAGTTTACAGCCCGGTCTTCCTAATCCTGCCCTTATCCCACAAAGTTAAAACCAGAGAAAAGCAGCAAGATGCTTTTGTATCATTACAAACTCAGCTTTCTTTCTACTCACTTAATATTGCCACAGAAAAAATTTAACTGGATTTTCGGCCGGGCGCAGTGGCTCAAGCCTGTAATCCCAGCACTTTGGGAGGCTGAGACGGGCGGATCACGAGGTCAGGAGATCGAGACCATCCTGGCTAACATGGTGAAACCCCGTCTCTACTAAAAAAATACAAAAAAACTAGCCGGGCGAGGTGGCGGGCGCCTGTAGTCCCAGCTACTCAGGAGGCTGAGGCAGGAGAATGGCATAAACCCAGGAGGCAGAGCTTGCAGTGAGCCGAGATCCAGCCACTGCACTCCAGCCTGGGCAACAGAGCGAGACTCCGTCTCAAAAAAAAAAAAAAAATTTAACTGGATTTTCTTATTCAATATTTAGGTTATACCTTGGGGGCACAAAATATTCAACCCCAAAAAATTCAAATTCGACGTAATCATTTAAAAACATTACATGATTTTCAAAAGCTTCTAGGAGACATTAATTGGATGCGTCCTATTTTAAGAATACCAACATATCAGTTATAACATCTTTTTTCTATTCTAGAAGGAGACAGTCACTTGGACAACTCACGCCATTTAACTCCTTTGGCTTTACAGGAACTCCAGCTTGTTGAAGAGCAACTTCAAAAGGCCCTTCCTTTTGTTTATTTCATACTTTACCTTCTCCCACAGGAATGATTCATCAAACTAATCGACCACTAAAATGGATCTTTTTGTCCAATAAAATATCTAAACGCTTGGCTACTTATATCGATTGTTTAGCTGAACTGATCATCAAAGGACGGCATCACTGTCGACAACTTTGGGGAGGAGATCCTTCCTTAATTATCTCTCAATTCACTCATAGTCAGATCACTTATCTTCTTGCAACTTCTGATTCTTGGTTGCTTGCGCTTCTTTTGTTGGACAATTTTCTACCCAATATCCTAAGTCTCCGATCTTTTCATTTTTTAGGCAACATTCTGTGTTGCCTTCCTCACCAATTTCTGTATTTCCTGTTCAAGGTCCTACCTTTTTTACTGATGCTAGTAGCAATGATAAGGCTGGATATTGGAGTGTTCATCAATCTCGAGTTACAGTTTATCCTTATCCCTTGGTGCAACAGGGAGAATTGTTTGCTGTTCTGATGATCTTACTTGATTTCCCTACTACTGGTTGTAACATTGTTAGTGAGTCTCAATACACTGTTTATGTTACTTCTTATATTTCTCAGGCCACTTTACCTCTTTGTGCTACTTCTTCTCTTCAAAAACTCTTTTCCTTGTTATCTTCTACTTTGAGCCAACGTCGAGCTCCTTTATTCATCACTCATCTTCGTTCTCATTCTCCACTTCCTGGACCATTAGTTCATGGTAATACTCAGATTGATTCACTTTTAATAGGCCACCTACATGCTGCAGAACAAAAATATACTCTACATCACACTAATAGTTCTGGTCTTCAATGACGGTTTCATTTAACTTATAAACAAGCTCGTTCTCTTATTCGAGCTTGTCCTTCCTGTGCTCCTTTGAGCATGCCATCCTTCCATCCTGGGGTTAATCCATGAGATGTCCCTTCTTTTGAACAATTAAAGTATGTTCATCATACCATTGATACCTTTTCTCATTTTCAATGGGCCACTCCGTTGCCATCTGAGAAAGCTGATTCTGTTATTACACATCTCTTAGCTTGTTTTTCCATCATGGGCATTCCTCTTATACTTAAAACTAATCATGCCCCTGCCTATGTCTCTCATAAATTACAAGTTTTCTTACAGCAATACAATATTCAACATATCATCGGTATCCCGGGCAACAGTCAAGGTCAAGCCATCATTGAGCGCGCAAATTTAACTTTAAAAACTTAACTATTAAAACAAAACAAAAAGGGGGAAATGAGCCCCCCAGAAACCAGATTTTGAAACCAGATTTTGAAGGTTCTTTTTACCTTAATTTTTTTGAATCAATGGAGACAAGTATGATTACTAGTAATGAAACTATTCCTAGTTCTTTACTTTTTTGTCCTATTCTAGAGGTTTCTCCTAATATTGAGGTGCTGGAGTGACAACAATGTCGGGGAACTAAACCCCGGATTTTATTAGAATACAATGGAATGTAAATAACTGATTGGAGTGTGCACGGTGATTTTCAAATAAAATTTAGTCACATACCTTGAAATGACACTGGGTAAATAAAAGTATTGCTGCTAACAGTAATGAAACCTTGGTATGGTGTGAAGGAGCCTGAAGTACAGAGTCATCTTTGGAAGTTGTTAGCTGCAGGCGATGCCATTAGCACTTTTGTGGGGAATATGTCCCTTAATCTTTCTAACCCAACTAACTCCTTTCATATTCAGTTATATCGAAATACCTCCTGATATATTATTGCTTGTGTCTGTAAGCCCTACCTATTATTAGCAGGGAATTTGACATGGGATAATGATACAGGGATTGTTAATTGTACAGATATGTGTACATTTTTGTCTTGCCTCAATCATTCCTGGTGGCACAACTTTACTGGGGATATTTATATCCTCAGGGCTCGTAAGGAAATTTGGCTACCTGTTAACCTTACGTGACCATGGGGGGCATCACCTCTTGAAACTTATATTTGGACTTCTCTGCAGTGAACCTGCCATGCCCTTGGACTTATAATTGCCTCAGTGATGAGTCTTGTTGCCATCGCCTCCACTGCGACCGTAGCAGGACTCGCTCTTCATCAAAGCATACAAAATGCTGAATTTATGCAGCAATGGCATGAACAATCTCACCGGTTATGGCTTCAACAATGAAACATTGACTCTCAACTTGCTGAAAGATTGGACAACATGGAGCAAGCATTGACATGGCTTGGAGATCAGCTCCCTGTACTCAGTACTCGGATGACATTACAATGTGATTGGAACTCCACTCAATTTTGTGTAACGCCTGTACCTTTTAACATCTCTCAAAATTGGACTGTAATCCGAAAATTATTAGTAGGCCATAAAAATATTAGTTTGGACATCCAAGAGCTCATTCAGAACATTTCTGAAGCATTTCGACAACAATTACATGTGTTGTCTGGAACCGTAACCCTGCAGAGCTGGGTCAGCGCCTTGCTGCCTTTAACCCATGGACCCAGATGAAAACATGGATTTCTACAATCTCTGGAAGTATATTGCTTTGGGCACTTGGATTGAGTCTACTTCTTTTGGTGATTCGATGCTCCCTCCGTTGCCTCCAAAAACAAAAGAAAACACAGGAACAAATATGGGCTACCTTTTTAGGATTGAGGCAAAACAAAAACAAAAAGGGGGAAATGCAGGGGCCTTTGAAAACAGTATGCTGAGAATAGATAGGGCTCAAGGACAGTATCTCCAATTGAACTTTTAATGAACTCCTCTAGGCACCAAGAAGGCGGGCAGATAAGGAAGAGCATAGAAACAAGGAACTGAGTAGAAGGTTACATGTGGGAAAAGAAAGTTTGTTTTGCATTGCATTCTTTCTGCTGACGTGGGGTTTATGGAGTATAAATAAAGTGAGGCAGAGGCTCTGAGTGCGGCCGCCATGTCCTCTATGTGTCTTTGTCTTTTGTGTGTTCTTTCATTCTCCACCACCCCCGGCATGGACCCCAACAAGGACTATGGTGAAAAAGGAAATTTCTTCAGATAAAAACTGAAAAGAAGCTCTCTGAATCTGCTTTTTGCTATGCTTAATCATCTCACATAGATAACACTTTCTTACATTACACAGCTTGGAAACTCCATCATGCATGGATCCGCGAAGGAATATTCAGAATCACCTTTGGGTTTATGGTGAAAAAGGAAATATCATCAGATAAAAACTGGAGAGAAGATTTCTGAGAAACTGCTTGGTGATGTGCGCATTTCACCCAGGTAATTATACCTCTTTTCTCATAAGGCACTGTTTGAACACTGTTCTTGTAAAGCCTAAAAAGAGATATTTCAGAGCGCATTGAAGACTATGGCAAAAAGTAAAATATCCTCAAATAAAACCTAGAAAGAATCGTTAAAAGAAACTGCTTTCTGATATGTGCATTCATTTCAGATAGTTAAAGTTTACTATATATTGTCCAGTTTGGAAACTCTGTCTTTGAGGAATCTGGGAAGGGATATTAAGTGGCACCGGAGGCTTGTGGTGAGCAAGGAAATGTCTTCCATTGAAAATTGGAGAGAAACTTTCTGAGCAACTGCTTCGTGACATGTGTATTCATCTCATAGAGGTAAACCATTTTTTGGATTGAGCAGTTTGAAATCACTGTTTCTGTGGAATCTGAGGAAGGACATTTGGGAATGCTCTTTAGAATATGAAGAAAGAAATATCCTCAGATAAAAACCAGAAGGAAGCTTTCTATGAAACTGCTATGTGTAGTGTGAATTATTCTCGCTCAGTTAAGCTTCTCTTTTCATTGAGCAGCTTTCTAATGCTGTTTATGTTTAGCGTGTGAAGAGATATTCGGGAGCACTTTGAGGGTTACGGTGAAAAAGGAAATATGTTCAGATAGAACCTGGAGAGAAGCTTTTCGAGGAACTACTTTGTGACGTGTGCATTCTAATCACTGTGTAATACCTCTTTCTCATACAGCATCAGGGAAACACTTTTGGACAAAAAGGTACCAAGGGATATTCAGGAGCATAATGACGCCTATGGTGAAAAAGGAAATAGCCTCAGACCAAAACCGGAAAGAAGCTTTCTGTGAAAATGCTCTGTGATTTTCATCTCAAATAGATAAAGTTTCCTTTACATTACTCAGCTTGGAAACTCTGTCATGGTCGGATCTGTGAAGGGACATTCGGGAGCAGATTCAGGACTATGGTAAAAATATAAATATCTTCAGATAAAAACTGGAAAGAAGCTTTCTGTGAATCTACTATTTGCTATGTTATTCATCTCATATAGATAAAGCTTTCTTTACATTACACAGCTTGGTAACTCAGTCATGGACGGATCCCGAATGGACATTCGGGAGCATATTCAGGACTATGGTCTAAATGGAAAGATCTTCAGATAAAAACTATGGAGAAGCTTTCTGAGAAACTACTTTGTGATGTGTGCATTCCACTCAGGCAGTCTTTGAACACTGTTCCTGTACAACTGAAAAAGGAATATTTCGGAGTGCATTGAAGACTATGGAGAAAAGTGAAATATCCTCAAATAAAACCCAGAAAGAAGCATTCGAAGAAACTGTTCTCTGATATTTGCATTCGTTTCACAGAGATAAAGCTTACTCTACATTTCCCAGTTTGGAAACTCTATCTTTCAGGAATCTGCAAAGGGATAGTAAGTGGCACCCGGAGACCTTTGATGGGCAAGGAAACGTCTTCTGTTGAAAACTGGAGAGAAGCATTCTGATCAACTGCTTTGTGATGTGTGTATTCATTTCATAGAGTTAAATCATACTTTGGATTGAACAGTTTGAAATCACTGTTTGTGTGGAATCTGAAGAAGGACATTTGGGAACACTCTTTAGAATAAAGAGAAAGAAATATAATCAGATAAAAAAAAAGAAGGAAGCTTTCTGTGAAACTACTATATGTCGTGTGAATTCCTCTTGCTCAGTTAAGCTTCTCTTTTCATTGAGAAATTTTCTAAAACTGTTTATGTTTAGCATGTGAAGGGATATTCAGGAGTGCTTTGAGGCTTACGGAGGAAAAGGAAATATGTTCAGATAGAACCTGAAGAGAAGTTTTCTGAGGAACTGCTTTGTGAAGTGTGCTTTCCACTCACAGTGTTATACCTCTCTTCTCATACAGCATCAGGGAAACCCTTTTGCATAAAAAGGTACCAAGAGATATTTGGGGACATATTAACGCCTACAGTGAAAAGAGAAATAGCCTCAGACACAAACTGGAAAGAATCTTTCTGTGTAACTGCTCTGTGTATGTGTATTCATTTGACATAGATAAACCTTTCTTTACATTATGCAGCTTGGAAATTCTGTCATGGACGGATCTGTGAAGGGACATTCTGGAGCACTTTCAGGATTATGGTGAAAAAGGAAATATCTTCAGACAAAAACTGGAAAGAAGCTTTCTGTGAATCTGCTTTTTGCTATGTTTATTCAATTCACGTAGATAATGCTTTCTTTCCATTACGCAGCTTGGAAACTCTGTCACGGAAGGATCCACGAAGGGCATTCAGGAGCACATTCGGGACTATGGTGAAAAGGGAAATATCTTCAGACAAAAACCAGAAGGAAGCCTTCTGTGAAACTGCTGTGTGTCGTGTGAATTCCTTTCGCTCAGTTAAGCTTCTCTTTTCATTGAGAAGTTTTCTAACACTGTTTATGTTTAGCGTGTGAAGGGATATTTGGCAGCACTTTTAGACTTATGGTGAAAAAGGAAATATGTTCGGATAGAAACTGGAGAGAAGCTTTCTGAGAAACTGCTTTGTTATGTATGCATTCCACTCAGGGAGTTTTACCTCTTTTCCCGTAAGGCAGTGTTTGAACACTGCTCCTGTAAAATGAAAAAGTGATATTTTGGAGCGCATTGAAGACTAGGGCGAAAAGTGAAATATCCTCAGATAAAACCCAGAAAGAAGCCTTCCAGGAAACTGTTCTCCGATATGTGCATCCATTTCACAAAGTTAAAGCTTACTCTACATTGTCCAGTTCGGAAAATCTGTCTTTGAGAAATCTGCGAAGAGATATTCAGTAGCGCCCGGAGGCCTCTTGTGAGCAAAGAAACGTCTTCCGATGAAAACTGGAGAGAAGCTTTCTGAGCAACTGCTTTGTGATGTCTGTATTCATCTCATAGAGTTAAACCATTCTTTGGATTCAGCAGTTTGAAATGACTGTTTTTGTGGAATCTCAGGAATGACATTTGGGAATGCTCTTTAGAATATGGAGAAAGAAATATCCTCAGGTAAAATCCAGAAGGAAGCTTCCTGTGAAACTGCTCGGTATCTTGTTAATTCCTCTCACACCATTAAGCCTCTCTTTTCATTGAGCAGTTTTCTAACCCTGTTTATGTTTAGCGTGTGAAGGGATATTCGGGAGCACTTTGAGGCTTATGGTGAAAAAGGAAATATGTTCAGACCAAAACTGGAGAGAAGGTTTCCGAGGCACTGCTTCTTGACGTGTGCATTCCACTCACAGTGTTATACCTCTTTTATCATACAGTATCAGGGAAACCCTTTTGAAGAAAAATATACCAAGAGATATTCAGGGGCACATTAACGCCTATGGTGGAAAGGGAAATAGCCTGAGACAAAAACTGGAAAGAAGCTTTCTGTGAAACTGCTCTGTGCTATGTGTTTTCATCTCACACAGATAAAGCTTTCCTTACACAGTTTGGAATCTCTGTCATGCAAGCATCCGCGAAGGGACATTTGGGAGCACATTCAGGACTATGGTGAAAAAGGAAATATCTTCAGATAAAAACTGGAAAGAAGATTTCTGTGAATCTCCTTTTTGCTATGTTTATTCATCTCACATAGATAAAGTTTTCTTTACAATTACATAGCTTGGAAACACCATCATGGATGGATCCACCAAGTTACATTCTGGAGCACCTTCAGGACTATGGTGAAAAAGGAAATATCTTCAGATAAAAACAGGAGAGAAGCTTTCTGAGAGACTGCTTTGTGATGTGTGCATTCCAGTTAGGGATTCATACCTCTTTTCTCAAATGTAGTGTTTGAACACTGTTCCTGTGAAACCGAAAAAGTGATATTTTGGATCGCATATAGGACTATGGAGAAAAGTGAAATATTCTTAAATAAAACCCAGAAAGAAGCATTCCAAGAAACTACTCTCTGATATGTGCATTCATTTCACCGGGTTAAAGTTTACTCTACGTTGCCAAGTTTGGAAACTCTGTCTTTGAGGAATCTGTGAAGGGATATTAAGTGGCGTCCAGAGGCTTGTGATGAGCAAGGAAACGTCTTAAGATGAAAACTGGAAAGAAGCTTTGTGAGCAACTGCTTTGTGGTGTGTGTATTCATCTCATAGAGTTAACCCATTCTTTAAGTTGAGCAGTTTGAAATCACTGTTTTTTTTTTGGAATCTGAGGAAGGACATTTGGAAACTCTCATTAGAATATGGAGAAAGAAATATCCTCAGGTAAAATCCAGAAGGAAGCTTTCTGTGTAACTGCTCTGTGTCGTCTTAATTCCTCTCACTCAGTTAAGCCTCTCTTTCCATTGAACAGTTTTCTAACACTGTCTATGTTTAGCGGGTGAAGGGATATTCGGGAGCGCTTTGAGGCTTACAGTGAAAAAGGAAATACATTCAGACCAAAACTGGAGAGAAGCTTTTCTAGGTGCTGCTTTGTGACGTGTGTATTCCACTCACGGTGTTATACCTCTATTCTCATACAGTATCAGTGAAACCCTTTTAGAGAAAACGGTACCAAGTGATATTCAGGAGCATGTTGATGCCTATGGTGAAACGGGAAATAGTCTCAGAGAAAAACTGGAAAGAAGCTTTCTATGAAACTGCTCTATGATATGTGTATTCACCTCACATAGATAAAGTGGCGACCAGAGGCCTGTGGTGAGCAAGAAAATGTCTTCCATCAAAACTTGGAGAGAAGCTTTCTGAACAACTCTTTTATGATGCTTGTATTTATCTCTTATAGTTAAATGATTCTTTGAATTGAGCAGTTTGAAATCACTGTTTCTGTGGAATCTGAGAAAGGACATTTGGGAACGCTTTTTAGAATATCATGAAAAAGAAATGACCTCAGATAGAAACTAGAAGGAAGCTTTGTGATGTTTTGTGATAAAGTTTTCTTTACATTACATTACACAGCTTGGAAACTCTGTCATGGAAGATCCATGAAGGGACATTTGGGAGAACATTCAAGATTATGATGAAAAAGTAAATATCTTCAGATTAAATCTGGAAAGAAGCTTTCTGTGAATCTACTTTTTCCTATGTTTATTCACCTCACATAGATAAAGCTTTATTTAAATTACACAACTTGGAATCTCTGTCATGGATGGCTCAGCAAAGGGATATTTGGGATGACATTCAGGCCTACGGTGAAAAAGGAAATATCGGGAGATAAAAAGTGGAGAGAAGCTTTATGAGAAACTGCTTGGTGATGTGAGGATTCCAATCATTGAGTTATACCTTTCTTCTCATACGGCACTGTTTGAACACTGTTCCTGTGAAACTAAAAAAGTGAAATTCGGAGCACATTGAAGACTATGGCGAAAAGTGAAATGTCGTCCAATAAAGGCCAGAAAGAAGCATTCTAAGAAACTGCCCTCTGACACGCCCATTCATTTCACAGAGTTAAAGCTTACTCTACATTTCCCAGTTTGGAAAGTCTGTCTTTGAGGACTCTGCGAAGGGATATTAAGTGGTAGCCTGAGGACTATGGCGAGCAAGGAACTGTCTTCCATTGAAAATTGGAGAGAAGCTTTCTGAGCAATACTTTTGTGATGTTTGTTTCTTCTCATAGAGTTAAATCGTTCTTTGGATTGAGCAGATTGAAATGACTGTTTCTGTGGAATCTGAGAAAGTACATTTGGTAACACTCTTTAGAATATCCGGAAAGGGAAATAACCTCAGATAGAAAACAGAAGGGAGCTTTTGTGAAACTGTTCAGTGTCGTGAATTCCGCTTGCACAGTTAAGCTTCTCTTTTCATTGAGCTGTATTCTAACACAGGTTTTGTTTAGTCTGCGAAGGGATATTCAGGATCACTTTGAGGCTTACGGTGTAAAAGGAAATATCTTCAGATAGAAACTGGAGAGAAGATTTCCGAGGAGCTGCTTTGTGACATATGCATTCCACTCACAGAGTTATATTTTTCTTCTCATAGACTATTGGGAATTCCTTTTGGAGAAAAAACTATGAGGAGACATTCGGGAGTATATGGACGGCTATGGTGAAAAAGGAAATATCCTGAGACAAAAACTGGAAAGAAGCTTTCTGTGAAACTTCTTTGTGATAGATATATTTATTCATCTCACATAGATAAAACTTTCTTTCTATTACATAGTTTTCAAACGCCGTCATGCACGAATTCGCGAAGGGAAATTCGGGAGCACATTCAGGCCAATAGTGAAAAAGGAAATATCTTCAGATGAAAACTGGAGAGAAGCTTTCTGAGAAACTGCTTTGTGATGTGTGCATTTCACTCTGGGAGTTATACCTCTTTTCTCATAAGGCAGTGTTTGAACACTGTTCCTGTAAAACCGAAAAAGTGATATTTCAGAGTGCTTTGAAGATTATGGGGAAAAGTGAAATATCCTCAAATAAAACCCAGAAAGATGCATTCCAAGAAACTGCTCTCTGATGTGTGCATTCATTTCACAGAGTTAAAGCTTACTCTATGTTGCCCAGTTTGGAAACTCTGTCTTTGAGGAAACTGTGAAGGGATATTAAGTGGCGCCCGGAGGCTTGCAGTGAACAAGGAAACGTCTTCCGTTGAAAACTGGAGAGAAGCTTTCTGAGCAACTGCTTTGTGGTGTGTGTATTCATTTCATGCAGTTAAACCATTCTTTGGATTAAGCAGTTTGAAATCACTGTTTTTGTGAAATCTGAGGAAGGACATTTTGGAACGCTCCTTAGAATATGGAGACAGAAATATCCTCAGGTAAAATCCAGAAGGAAGCTTTCTGTGAAACTGCTCTGTGTCATCTTAATTCCTCTCGCTCAGCTAAGCCTCTCTTTCCATTGAGCAATTTTCTAACCCTGTTTATGTTTAGCATGCGAAGGGATATTTGGAAGCGCTTTGAAGTTTACGGTGAAAAAGGAAATCTGTTCAGAGTGAAACTGGAGAGAAGCTTTCCGAGGAACTGCTTTGTGACGTGTGCATTCCAATCACAGTGTTATACCTCTCTTCTCATATAGCATCAGGGAAACACTTTTGGAGAAATAGATATGAAGGGATATTGCGGAGAGTATTAATGCCTATAATGAAAAGGGAAATCGCTTCAGACAGAAACTGGAAAGAAGCTTTCTATGAAACTGCTCTGTGAGATATGTATTCATCTCACATAGATAAAGCTTACTTTACATTATGCAGCTTGGAAACTCCGTCATGGACGGATCCATGATGGGACATTCGGGAGCATATTTAGGACTATGGAGAAAAAGGAAATATCTTCAGATAAAAACTGGAAGAAGCTTTCTGTGAATCTGCTTTTTGCTATATTTATTCATCTCACATACATAAAGCTTTCTTTACATTATGCAGCTTGGAAACTCCATCATGGATGGATCCGCAAAGGGATATTCAGGATCACATTCGGGCCTATGGTGAAAAAGCAAATATCATCAGATAAACACTGTAGAGAAGCTTTTGAGAAACTGTTTGGTGATGTGTGCATTCCACTCAGGGAGTTGTACCTTTCTTCTCATAAGGCAGTGCTTGAACACTATTCCTGTAAAACTAAAAAAGTGATATTCGAAGCACATTGAAGACTATGGAAGAAAGCGAAATGTCGTCCAATAAAACACAGAAAGAAGCATTCCAAGAAACTGCTTTCTGATATGTCCATTCGTTTCACAGAGTTAAATTTTACTCCACATTTTCCAGTTTAGAAAGTCTGTCTTTGACAATTCTGCGAAGGAATGTTATGTGGCAACCAGAGGCCTGTGGCGAGCAAGGAACTGTCTTCCATTGCAAATTGGAGAGAAGCTTCCTGAGCAACTCTTTTGTGATGTTTCTATTCATCTCATAGAGTTAAATCATTCTTTGGATTGACCAGTTTGAAATCACTGTTTCTGTGGAATCTGAGAAAGGACATTTGGGAATGCTCTTTAGAATATCCTGAAAAGGAAATAAACTCAGATAGAAACCAGAATGAAGCTTTCGGTGAAACTGCTCTGTGTTGCATGAATTCCGCTCACAGAGTTAAGCTTCTATTTTCATTGAGCAGTATTCTAACACTGTTTTTGTTTAGTCTGCGAAGGGATATTCGGGAGTGCTTTGAGGCTTATGGTGAAAAAGGAAATATCGGCCGGGCGCGGTGGCTCAAGCCTGTAATCCTAGCACTTTGGGAGGCCGAGATGGGCGGATCACGAGGTCAGAAGATCGAGACCATCCTGGCTAACACGGTGAAACCCCGTCTCTACTAAAAAATACAAAAAACTAGCCGGGCAAGGTGGCGGGCGCCTGTAGTCCCAGCTACTCGGGAGAATGAGGCAGGAGAATGGCATAAACCCGGGAGGCGGAGCTTGCAGTGAGCTGAGATCCGGCCACTGCACTCCAGCCCGGGCGACAGAGCCAGACTCCGTCTCAAAAAAAAAAAAAAAAAAAAAAAAAAAAAAAAAAA